>NC_091464.1:25274890-25602078 GCF_027789765.1 Dendropsophus ebraccatus
AGAAGCCTTGGAAGTGCCAGCATCAGCAGAGCTCCCATAGGCCCTTATATCCAAGGCCAACAGGACCATCGAGAAAAACTTTTTGTAGTTGTAGTATAGGGACTCTGAGTCCCTGTACTTGACCTTATTTTTGTGTATGTTAAATGGATGCACTTTGATCACAATCATGCTTTATAAATGTTCACCTCTAGAGGGCAGCAGAAACATAAAACATCCTACAATAAACTCCAAAGCTGTAGTTTATAATGATAGAATAACAGAGATAAATTTTATATCAAGTCCAAAGTTATTGCAAGATTATGATGGCGTTTCCTGTGTTCAAAGGTTTTTATAGCTTAGTGTTTATTCCAATTAATGTATGTTTCATTTAGTATTGATGTCATCTGTCTCTGTTAACAGCACAGGCTTGCCATGGGTTTGGAAAGATGTTCCTTAAATAATTTTATCTGTACAGTAAATAATTATCAATGTCACCAACAGAAAATTGCTATAACCCCAAAATTTGTCTGTAAAGAGAACCTGTCACCCCCTGTGCCTGGACAGAGCCCGGCCGACCCCCCTGTGTAGACCCTCCAGTCATTCTCTATGGACGTTGGATTCATCTCTGGTGAGCGTGCGCAGGGCTTCGGACGTGAATTTCTCAGCGGCGGGACTGGGACTCCGTGGAAGCCGTAATTACATGGGTCTACACTGGGGGGTCGGCTGGGCTCTGCCCTGGCACGGAGGGGGGGGGGTTATCTTTAACCCCGTCATGTCACAGCCATTTAAAATTTTTGCACTTTCGAGTTTTCCTCCACGTGTTTAAAACCCATAGCGCTTAGATTTTTTTCACCAACAGAGGTGAAAAAAAGGGTCTTATTTTTTGTGACACCAATTGTACTTTGTAATGACATGCGCGATCTGACCACTGAACACCAATGACAGGTATGGAAAACCATTTAAATGCAGCTGTCAGTTTTTGGCATGGAGGCTCGCTCTGTGCTGGCTACTAGCAGCGGCCCCCAGCCGGGGGACACCTAGTATACAGCAGGGTCACGTCTTTACCACTCTCTATACCTCTTTACCAGGACTATTGCGCAACTGCACGGCATGGTGCTTAAAGGGATTAAGAAAAGGACAGTGCTAGATTCTGAAAACTCCTGCGGCGCATCAGTGACATTTTTACCTGATTTCCCCCACTTTCTAAAATGTACTCCTTGTCACGGAAGATTAAATTGATAGATAACAGTATACTGTTCATTATACTGCAGAGTAAATTCATCATGCAGACCAGATAATAAAATAAAAAAAATGCTACCAAACTGCTATGTGGTGTCAAAATAATATCACTATACAGTGAAAAATACTGCCATAGAGTGAACAAATAAACTATGACAGTGACCAAATAATAGGGCTGTGCAAGGGCTTAGTAAAACCAACCGGAGTGACTACATAATACTGCCACAGAGCAAGTAATATCACCACACAGTGTCTGAATAATAATATCATACTGAGGCAAAACAATACCGCAATATATAGATTGAATAATATAGGGACAAAAAATACCAGTATACCAGTAGACAATGACCTATCAATATAGTGGATCCATAACATCCAGGAATCCATACAGCAAATCATACTGTAGCTATGTCTAGGTGCCAACTCCAAAATTTAAAAACAGGCAACTGCAGTATTAGGTGGCCACCCAGTTGAGGCTGTGTGAGACTGGCCATCACAAAGCTCGAAGAATCGCTGATAGCTGCATCAGCATTGGTGTCTGCCATGGTGGCAGGTGCTGGTGATTCTGTCCACTCGGCTTCTGAATCCACAGAATTGCCATGTAAAGCATTTACATCATGGTGTGCTAAGACACTGCACACCATGTACTTAGAGCTATTTACATCTTAGCTTTTTATCCCCTATGGATGTTGAGTTATCAAACAATACTACAAGACAGTGGCCAAATATTACCTTCATACTGTTACTGAAGAAAACACTCTATACTAACAATAAACACTATATAAAATATGATGCCAGTGCACTTCTGATTCTAATCCACATTTACCATGCTAACTGCAGGGGGCCCTCTGGGAGATGGGACCCTTGCCAATTGCCCATTCGCCCCCATGACAGTCCTGCACCCAGGCCTTCTGTTCAGATATTGAAACAAACTCAAGCTTATTCATATGGAACAAGAACCAAGATTTCTGCATAAAGTAACAGAGACAAGCTTACTGAACTGACAAGGCACTAGATCCAAGGCATGGATATCATGGTAACAGAACCAAGTTTACTTTTTAGTAAGAAGAACAAACCCAAGCTTACTGGGTTAGATATGGCACTAGAGGCAAGCTTACTGCATAGGTAAAGTAACAGATCCAGGGTTTACCTGTTAGACTCAAGCTTACTGTGCAGATACAGTTAGGCTCTGTTCCCATCTGCATTGTGGTTTGATGTCCATCAGGCTCCTTTATGTTCCTTCAAGTCCAATGTTTTCATGGTGTGCTACATGTGGTGCTTTTATTCCTATGACGGAATCCACAACAGGATTGCATGCATAGGAAAATAAGACCAAATTGCCCAAGCTAGGTACATACTGTACAATAAATACAGAACCAAGTTTACTGCACATACACAAAGAAATATATTCATCTATTTTGTTTTGTGTGGTCAAGTCCTTAGTGTGTAAGGGACGATTAATGTGAGGAAAATCATTATATCGTTTGAATTCTTCTTTTGCTGGAATTAGATGGGGTAAACAATCGTAGTACCAACCGTTGTAATGACTGTAACAAATGACTATAGGTCTGTGTAATATGGTCAACGGTTTTAGGTTAATGATAGTCTCGTTTGTAGCCGGGGGGAGAGAAATAAGACATCCCACTTGGACCTCCCCAGAATACTCATCCTTGCTGAAGCAGGAGCAGCTGGACGTGCTGGTTTGATGTGCGGCAGGCGTGTGGTGGCTGGACGTGCGGTGGCGAGATGTGCAGCAGCATGCGCCAAGCGTGCGGTGGGATGTGTAGAGGACATAAGGGCAATGGACCAGTCGGCTGTGAAGGTCCTTGAGGGGATTAGATTAGATGAGTCCTCGTGGTGGTGGCTGACAATGGACAGCCTTACTTTCAGGGGGCGTCATCATTTAGACTAGGGGGTGCCTTTTTTTTTTTTTTTTTTTTTTTTGGAGGGGGGGGGGGTGCTATACTTTACGCTAGTTGGTAGGGTAGTTGGGGTGTCTTACTTTCGGGGAAACACGGTAGTATTAGTACTATTTTTAGGCTTAAAATGAACATGCATTTTATGGAATACATTTCAATAAACTGCTGTTCTCTTTCTAAATTCAAATAAGGAGATATAAATTCATATAGCGTTTAAGTCCATTGTCTTTATTAGAAAAGTCAATTGGCAAGTGTAAACTGATGAGCAATTTCAACAGAAACCTTCCCATACAACGCAATTATCTGGATCAGTGATCCAATAGTCTCGTCTCCGTCACTCATCTGACCTTACTCCCCAGCTGCTCACCATCATTTCCAGTACTATAAGCTTCAGAGGTTATTTTAGCAAGACAGAAAGCAGCTCCGAGGATAAATGTTAGACAACAAAATAGAAAGAACATTATATAGGGGAGAACAGGTCATCAATCAAACAATGGCAGTGAAAAACAAAGCAGGGAAGAACAATGAACATTAATGTCAGAGACACCGCAGATCACCAATCCACTGCCTATTAATGACTGTGGTGTTGTGGTTTCTTCTGTGTATCTGTGTAGACTGTGCACTAGGGGTTGTGTCAAAAACTTACCAGATCTGGCTCCATCCTCTTTTGTGGTTATGTTTGAGTCTGGGGAAACGTTCTCAGGTTGTCAGGCAAAGATGCGTCTTCCACACATAGTGTCGAGTGTAACTGGAGTTGTGGATCCGCTGTACCACCACTATCGGTGAGGTAAGCCGCACCAGGGAGCGAAGTCTTAGGGGCCGTTGGTCTTCATCAGTGCCCACCGCAAGCCTGGATGGACAGATGACCCCTAAGTCACTACCCCTGGCTTGGCTTGCCAGTGATGGCGGATGAGGTGCAGCTGGAGACAGGTAGGCAGGCTGGAACTTAGCAGGATTCACAGCATGAACCAAGACAGCAGTCATGAGCTGGGACCACAGATAGCTGGAACCAGAAACAGCTGGAACCACGGGAAGGAATCACAGGCAGAAATCACGGGAGAACTGGGACCACACACTTATGGGAAGCATGCAGAGGTTCCAAAAGGGAATGGCAGCACAAGTGTTTATATGGGAGTTTTTTGGTGCAACCAACCAATTAGGGACGCACTGTCCCATTAAATTGCTGAGAGCCGGGGCATGCACACCCTACGAGGCGAGGACGTGTGTCTGGCAGAGCAGGAGGAGACAGGAGCATGGCCAGGTAAGGTCCACAGGCATCAGGAGTAAGGAGAGCGGGTGCAGCGGTTGTCCGTAGCAGGGGATGATGCCGCAACCCTAACACCAAGTGGGCAGCTAATCAGGAGGCAGCGCCAATCAGGTCTGGTGCTGGCGTTCAATACTTCCTTATCCTTTGTGTACGTAATCAGGGCACCTCCCGGCCACAGGTGCCCATGACTGGCCACAGGTGCCCATGACTAGCCACGGGTACCCATGACTGGTGCCATGACTGGCCACAGGTGTCCATGACTGGTGCCATGATTATCATGTATCATGTGTAGCATCCAGCTTTCCTGGTATCCTGATTTTCAGTCTGCATTTGACCACACTTTTGCCTAATGATGTGAATCATACATTAAACTCTTGGTATTGACCTAGCCTGACTGACCTGTTTTCTTTATCTTTCTGGTTCTGACCCTTTGGCGATTTATCTTGTTTTCTCCCATCTTGTGATTTTGGTCATATGTACAATGTCCATATTACTTACATCATAGAGTCAAACATCATCTTAAGGTTTGGTGAGTAAACTATACATTACTTTTATAACTGACCCCTGGCTGTGATACTGTAACCCCCCTTCCACTTTACCTGTCAATCACCCCCACAGTGCTTATTGACAGGAAGAGAGAGCTGTGACTATGACTCTGCCCCTACCTCACACGTATGATTAAAAAGTGATTCACTGGGATTTGAAGCTTTGGAGCCCAGAACTGCCAACACGATAGAAGACCCGTTTACGAGGTCTGTGCTGCTGTTCTTAGTGCTGATTGGTTCCCTTTAAAAAACTACAGTCTAATTTTATAATATAGATTTTACAGTAACTTTAAATATTCTATTTTATACTATGTAATTTTATAGTAAGGATAGTCTCTTTTGACTAATTCTTAGTAAAAAAAAAAAAGAATAGTAAATATCACAAGATTACATTCCAAACCTAGGCATCAGGGACTCATTTATTTTGCTTCATCAAGGTCAGCCTTATGACATCTACTGTTTATAAATAGTACTTAGTGTCACCCACAAATTGAGATGTAAGAGACCCATCTGTCATGCCTGTTATGTCAAGGTCAGTAGTATGTTAATAATTCAGGCAAGAATTTTTTTTTTTGACTTGTCTCTAATTCTAGTGTCCTAGCAAAAAAGCAATAGAGAATTAAAGCATCTTTATTTCACGCTGACCTAAATACTATTAGAAAATATGCTAACCATGATATTGCAAAAAAAAAAATTACGAAAGAAAGTGGGACACTGCTAAATATAAAAAGAAAAGAACAATGTCTTCAAAGTTTTATTAATTATTTCATGTCTAATATGACTATTTTAGTACAACTGCCCAGACATACACAGGAGAAGGTAGAGGTCTAATCGAAAGGCTTGTCCAGTGAGATATTGTCCCCATTGATCCCCACTCCTCGGTCCCCGTGGGCACACAGGAAAGGATTACTCAGCCAATGACTGGTTAAGATTGGACATCGCTAAGCAGCCATTCCTATCCATTTCTTGTATGTCAAGACAGGATCAACAAAGGTAGAAACTGTTCCGGTGCTTCCGGACCAGGAAGCACTGGAACAGTTTCTACCTGTGGAAGAAATGTATACTTTTTTCTCCCACCCTGGCTTTGTCTTGAGGGCTGTCTACACTTCATGGTAGAGTGTAAACTGACCCAGTACCTTATAGCTGCCGGGCACAGCTCTCCAAACCTGCGGCTGACAACTACACAAAAACACAAAAAGATGCAACAGCTCACCACTAATGGCAAGATACAGACCCAATACAGATATGAAAATTCCTAAAAGCAGCACTGAAATTGCTAAAACCAGTGCACTTGCGCACCAGCAGCAATTTCATTGACTGTAGTGCATGACATGGCTTCCAGCTTGCTCAGCCCTGATTGGCTGAGCAGGCTGGAAGCCATGTGATGCACTCCAACCAATAAAAAGGCTGCCGGTGCGCATACGCATCAATAGACTTTTTTTTCCCATTCACTTCACTGGAACCCGGAAGTGAGGAAGATCCGAAAATGCTGGCCAGAACTGACAGGGACGCGGACGGCGGGAGATTCAATCGCTGATTGTCACCGGAGGGATGGTTAGTATAAAGTGTGTGTCTGTGTTTATTTTTGTACTGCCAGAGTACTCCTTTAAATATTTTTCGTCTAGGTTACCAATCACCACCCTGCTCTAAAATCATTGGTCTGGTTGGTGTATATATAGCTATAGTATCCATATTTATATATTTCTTATACAGTACATGTACTATATCTCTGCTTTTAGAGTAGAGTGGTGGTCAGTAACATAGACAACAAGCTGTTAATGGGAGGAAAAGAGCAGCATATCATGAGAAGTTTGACAAATTATTATATTTCTAAAGATATTTATCTTGACGAGCCCTACAAGTCTAACTATATTTGTTGAAATGGTAATACCCCTTTAAAGCAAAAGCAAATATAAGTTCAAATTCTGGATCACAGAACATATAGTAAATTTACTTTACCACAACCAATTTCACAAGAAGCTCTTTGAGGGTCATTGCAAATGCCTTCTACCATTAAGATACTCTTCTTTGCTACTCAATAGCTAACTTTTGGATGAACAATGTTTTATAATGGTGAGTGGTATCTGTTGCTTAAGATATAGTACTTGAATCTTGAAACCATTTTTGCTTTCTTAATTCCTGCCTGGACCCTAAGGCCTTTCTCTTTCAAAAATCAATTTTCTTAGAAATGTTACGTTGCGGAAGCTTTCTTAAAGAGTATCTCCCTCCAAAATGTATAAAGCCAGTTTGCTGAAGCATGAACATTCCTGCTGATATAGTATAAAAATAGTAGTATATTTTAAGCTAGCAGTTATGACCTTTAACCAGCATGTTACTGCTGTCGCCAAATAGATTAAAGATTTACAGGGAACACAGGCTGCCTTAACACTACCTTAGGAAGATCCAATTTTCTCGATGCTGTTTTTCTTTTTTTTTTTCTTTTTTATGAATAGGAGATTGGATGCTATTACAGAAGAAAATAAAGTGCTGTGGATGGCATAATTTCATTTTGAATGTCAATTAGATCCTTGAATTGTATCAACATTTTGATACTTTATCTGTAATGAACATACAACATGTTGCTGGGCAAATTGTAATGGTAAACCAATGGCCACCTTGCATTTGAAAGCATGCAAGTGAGTTTGTATGCTGGCCCTGTGTTTGCTTGGGTTTCCGCTTGGTATTCTGGTTGGTTTCTACACATGATAGATTGTAAGCCCCAATGGGAACAGGTCTGATGTGAAAACGTGTTACCTTTATATAACATAAAATAAATAATACATTTGGTACATCTACTATATTAGCTGGAGGTGTCAGCTATAATTTACATCAATTTGTGGTGTAAGTGATAGGAAATCCACTGGGATGTTGAGGCCATGCTCCTTTTTTTGTTACAAGTAATGCAGGTACCTTGTTCACAACTTTTAGCTTGAGAATCTGATTTGTCAGCTTTCCCTTTTTAGGTGTTTGGGATCACAGCTTTAGCAGGTTTTCTGAGTTTTGGAAAGTCTTTTTAGGAGGTTCTGACTCTTGACAAGACTGACTACCTAGAAGGGATCCTGTTCAATTAGTATGGTACAATTTTGGAGTCGGTTCTGTAAACTTAAAGATAACCATTCCCGCTGTATTAAAGAGAGTCCGTCAATGCTGAAAGAAAACACAGAGTGGCAAATTCTAGGAATACAGGCCCCAGGTGAATCGCTAGGAAGAGACCACCGTTGGCCTTCACCTTAGGACTGGGCAGGTTGAAGCAGGGCACAGAGGCGAGAAGCACTTCTCCAACCACTGACTTGACTGTAGTTGTACCTCTGTGAACTTGCAGAACTTGGACAAATAGCCTCCTTAGCGTGTACAGGCCTTGGTCCCTCATCAGTGGTAATTGCACCCCAGGTTGTTTTAGCCAGCCATAGCTGGACAGACAGTTACACAGGAACTGAGGATAATTGGCATGTACTCCACTAGGCTTCACATTATACTCTGGACTTGTCTAAACTCAGACAAGACTAAGCCCATGGCCCTAGTATGACCACCGCGGCCAGTGATTGGCTGAGCGGTCTGACAGCTCAGTCAGGCCACTTCGGAGTTGATGCTGCGAGCGGGACCGGGATGAAGACGGAGCGGAGGAGAAGCCCTGCTAGGTAATGTATGCTGCAAGGGCTGCAAGGATATCGGTAACAATGTCCCTGCAGCCCTTGCTAAACGATCATCGGGCCGAGGAAAAGGTCCAGTAAACGAGCACCGATCTAGCAGATTACATTATTGATCGGCCTGTGGAATAGGGCCCTAAGGATTGGACAGATTTGCAGGGAAACTTTTGTCAAGGCTGTGATAGGCCTAGAGGAGCAAGGTGGCTTACAAACCTTTCCTGAGCAGGTGGCAGACAGACAGTGCTTAATCACATATACAAATTAACCCTTAGGGTACGTCCACACTACGAAATTAGCGCAAAATTTTAATCAGAGTCTGTGTCACATGTTTGAAGTTCCGCCTGATTCAATAGAATGTCTCACGCACACTCCGCCAACCACCCAAAGAATTGACATGTCAGTTGTTTAGGCGGATGGTGCATTTTGCGTGAGACATCCTTTTGAATCAATGGGACTAGTGAAACTTCAAGCGTAATCCGCGGCGTGGACTCCACTTGAAATTCCACGCTAATTGTGTAGCGTGAACGGACCCATACACAGACCTACAGCTTGTGCTTGCGGTCACTGAATACAAAATACACATAAATGCAGTTTCTAAACCGTGTCTACAGATTTAACCCTGATATAAAGACAATAGCGGGGCTAACCTACGTACACATACACTAAGCAGCAGTAGCACATGGGTTCTGGTACACTGCACTGCACTTGCAACCTACACACACACACCAGGTGGTAGGAATGGTGTGATCTCTTGATAGTTATTGAAGGCCCATGAAAGTGCTATCTTTCCCCACTAACATGCCTGACATCATCTGTTGGAGAATTTAGAAGACCCCTATACCCTGTAGACAGTCGATTTATGGAATATGGTATTATTCTCTAGACATTTATACGATGATAGGTGTCATTATGGTTACACGTTCCAATAAATAGAAATGGTGCATCATTAATTACCCGACTATAAGGATTTTTTTTTTTAAATTGCTGTCCCCCCCCAGCATACCTTTATCATTTGCCAGCAGATAGTCAGGGAACCTGCAGCATCAATGACTAGATTGACAGTCGTCCACAGAATGGTAATGAGTCGCTTCCTCTTTAGAGGATAAGGGCGCATTTTTCTTCAGTGAGGACATCAAATAGAGCTCCTGTCAAGTTTACATTGTCTGCCGTGATGGAAATCACATAAAAGGCACACCATTGTGATAAGCTATCAAACTGATGCAGTGATCAGGCCACTGTGACATGAAGAAAGATTTCATTTACTATATCCATACAAAGTGGTTGGAAAATAAGCTTAGCACCGATTCATTTTTATTTGTGGGTAACTCCTTAGATGTTCAGTTTGTGCAGCATGTATGCCCTCCGCCGCAGACGAATATATCCAGTAGGAAAACATAAAATTAACGTCAGCAAGTCATTGATATTCACAGCAACAAAACCACATGTAAATAGAAGCAGTAAATCGCAGGAAAACTGGCAAAAATACTGCATGCTGTTTTCTGCACCATTACAGCCCAGTGTGATTGTGAATTAATGGATCCAACAACCACAACTAACATGCAATAGCACCAGATGATGGATGGTTCATATAATCAGCACATCCTGACTGGCTTTAATCCTGGTACTAATTCATTATATCTTGAAATATATATTACTTCACCCGAAACCCAATTATAGGAAAGCTACTGGTCCTCAGTTACAATGCTTTTGGTGGCTTTTAGACCAAAGTGTTTTTCCTACTAAGCATCTACCATAAAAATCCGGGTTTGGGGTTCGTCTTTGATGTCTTGAATTGCACAACTTATATTAGTTCTGTTCATGCATTCAATAGCTCTCTGCTCAGTGTCGGACTGGGGTATCTGGGGCCCACCAGAGGAAATGATCCTGGGGCCCCACCAATGAAGAACCAGTGAGAAACAACATGTCAATCAGTGTTTGTGCAGGATCTAAAGCTGGGGACCCACCTGGAGGATCCTCCGACCCTCTGGTGGGCCAGTCCGTCACTGTCTCTGCTTCACCAATATAGCATGGGTCTCACCAACTTCATAAATATACAATATCTGTATGGTTATCCGGAACGTATTCACCATACAAAAGACAATGTCAAAAACTGGACAGGACTTAAAGTTGTTTAGTCTTCATTTGTTAGCAAAAATTCCATCTTGACAAAGCTATTTGACCGAGAGGGCTGACAGTGTGTTATAAGGTGTGGAGCTTGCGTTCCTCCCATCTGCCGCGCAGAGTTTCGGAGGAGTGGTCTCCTTAGGGCCAGTTCAATTTCCGCCTGATAATATAGTGCAGAGCCAAACACTATTTGTTTAATGGACCATTGAGTTCAATGGAATTTGTGCTCTGCAGCTCACATAGTGGAATTTCCATGCGGAATTTTCTGCGGCAGATTTCCGCCAGAAGAATTGACATGTCTGAATCCCATTGGAGGCCTGGATGCTTTTCTTGAAAGATTTCATGTGATAGGACGCTGATCCAGGGATTATTCTGATTGCCATTGGAGTCGGGAAGGAATTTTCTCCCTGTGATGGAGCAATTGGCTTCTGCCTCATAAGGGTTTTTGTCTTCCTCTGGGTCAGAATATTAGGGTTCCTGTAGGTTGAACTCAATGGACTCTTGTCTTTTTTCAACCTTATAAACGATGTAACTATGTAACATATCCCCGTCACCAGAACACTTCTGAAAGATCGGCTACTTTGGGTGTCTGTGATTTTGGTACTGATTTATTCCATCTGTACATTTAGAACAGATGCAGACCATTTCCAGGTACCTGTAGTTCTGTTACATTTGGGCCAGATTCAGATAAATACGCAACTCCTACGGCAAAGGAGAATAACTGTGGGGTAAGCTGAAAAAAGACGTAAGATTTCATTCCTGAATGTAAGAGAGAAACAATCTTTAAAGACCTGTCAGTCACCTGGGCAGTGACAACAATGTATGCACATATAAAGCATAGCATGCATTAATATGCTGACAGACCCCCTTTAACTGGAATAAAATAATTTAAAGGAAAAGCCCTGGAAAATAAAAAAAAAAAATTAAGTGCCGGCACGGGTGGGGGAAGCATAATAAAGAAAGTATACTTACAGGACTTGCATCACTGGGCTCCCAGACCCCACCAGATGTCAGTTTCTATTGGATTCTGTGAATGTCACAACCCGGTGGCAAAGGGCGGGATATAGCCCACGCAGCCAGTCAGTGAGTGCAGATTATCTGACAGATTTTTTTTTAAGCCAAAGCCAGGAATGGATTTGAAAGGAGGAGAAATCTCAGTCTTTCCTTTATGACCTGTCCCCTGTTTACAGTCTGTTCCTGGCTTTGGCTCAAAAAAATCTGTCAGATAATCTGCAGAATGCAGGTAGAGGTCCTGGAGAGGGGCGCGGCACTGCGTGGGCATGGGGAATGGTAAATATATGTGTGTGCCCCCCACTGGACTTCTCCTTTAAAAAAATATATTGCCATCCCTATAGCAAAGAAAAGTAATTTTTTATAGAATGAAAAGTACTTCCTTCTGGTCAGTAGTGGGTGCATGTGTTCTGATCTGCTCTTCTCCCGGAGGCCTGTACTTGTGCACTTTGCCTAGTGCAGGTTGTTACTAGAGGCAGCTGGGAGAAGCAAGAAGGGGAGCGCACAGGCAGAGTAGTTCTCTAGGCTGCCTCCAGTGATACTAGGCAAAGTACACAAGTGCATATCACAGTTTGAGGCTTCCGGAAGAAGAGCAGATCAGAACATATGCAGCTACCATTGATGTCACAAGCTCTTGCACCATGTAGGAAAAACCATAGCACTCTTATTGCAAGTTAAGTGAAAGTTTATTGCAAAGTAAACATATTACTTAGTTCCAACCAGAAATGATAAGGTATAGAGACAGTAATAGCCGAGGGCAACGTTTCAGTCCTCCCAGACCTTTCTGAAGCCACAGGTCTAAAGTAGAGCCTTCAAAGAAGTTTGTGGGTGTATGCTAGCAGGCCTGAGGGCATTAGTTTATAGTGAAGGAGCCAGACTTTCTGGGCTTTTGCTTTAAAAAAAAAAATAAAAAATTAATTTATTTTAATTTGCATATTACTTCTATCTCGGTGCTCGGGCATTGAATTGCAATAAGAATGGTATGTATGGATTAAGCCTAAGAAGCCTTATTGTACATTGCATTCATTAAGTCATTAAAAGGCAGATGACAGGTCTGCTTTACACTCCTCTTGCTTATGGTGTCACTGCCGTTATAATTTTCAAAATCTAAATTAACAGTAGATGTGACAAAAAGCAAGTTTGCAATATACATTCATTATTTCTTTTTTTTTTTTTTTTTTTAATTATCATGGAAAACAAGGAACTTTCGGTGTTTACACTCTTTTTTCCCCCAAAGAGTCTAAACACAGGAAGCCCTGTGTATCCCAGACCACCTGAGCGCTCACAGAAAAGACAGTCATGTGATTGACGGACACATTGAGCCGTGAATCTCCTGGTCGTGACTTCATGTGTTAAGTTTTTTTCAGAAGTTTTTTTCAATCACCACAGGTCTAAAATGCTTCAAGAGACTGGACCTGTTTTCTAGGATGATAACAAAAAAAAAAAAAAGTATATGGCAAACTTTATTTCACATCTACTGGTAATTACGTTATAACAACAGTGACACTTTAAATATCAAATATCTTGATAAATGATAATATAATTGATAAATTTCACAGCAACTACTGAGGATTCTTTTGGGTCTCTCTGCAGTGGATTACACTGTTTATTACTCTATTGGCTCAATTTTCTCAATCTTCTTCCTACTTCTTGTTCAGGGTATCATTTTGTGGCTTTTTTTCTTCTCTTTCTCGTGGTATGGGGTTCCCTATGGTTCGGTCCTAGGTTCTCTCCTCTTCTCTCTATATGCCCTCTGCTGTGCAAACTATTACACAGATCTGTTTTTCAGTTAAGGTCCCATACACTTCATATTTCTACCAATATAAAGTGTTTGGGTGTCTCCCGAGATTCAGATGATGTGAGTAGAGCTAGGCGTCTGATGTGATGGAGAATTATTTTCTGACCCCTTTGTCCTCTAAGAGATAAGCCACCATAACAGCAGTCCACTCCGTGCTGAACATTCATGTATATAGAGAACAAAGGAGAGTTAACTGTTGGTCGAATGATTATTCAGCAGACATTTATTAAGAGTATATGCCCACCTTAAGATTTCTATATTGTCAACACCAAGTTATGTACCTCTTCCTGTTAGATCTCCCTTGCACTACTACAAAACACCAGAGATTGTCTTTCCACTGTCTGTTAGTCTGTAACGTCATGCCCTCTCTATCTGAAACGGAACTACCTGTTATAAGGTCACAGGACAAAGCCAGGCCCAATGTGCTGACGTTCTATCTAAACGTCAAGGCACAAAATAGCCGCCTTTGTGTGACATCATTTACTGTCAATGTAAATGCCAACACCAGTAGGCTTACATAATTGAAATTGTAATTACCCTACACTATCATATAACTTTACATGGCCCACGCCTTTCCATAGAAATTCTGTTACTTGGATTATCTTATTTATCAGTGTCCATTCCTCTTAGTATCCCCCCTTCTATCCCCACACTGCATGCGCTCAAATATACCTCATACCTGTTCATGGTACCTAGTGTCTGGTTACGGGACCATGCCGTGCTATGTATACTACCCAATTTACATGGACCATGGCTGGCATTATTATTTCCTAATAGATTGTAAACTCTCATCACTACTTTACTGTTAACCAGCTAGTTATTTTCTGATTCCATTTGTACATCGACTATCCATATTGTACAGTGCAGCAGAACAAACACAGATGACTATGCCTAGGTTATGCCGTGACTTAGTGCCCCACTGTGTCACTTCTTTCTAGGTTATGTTGGGACTATGCTGGAAATTATTATTTACTGGGATTATATTACACAATTGAGTAGGTGGACAGATGATGCTGGGGGATGTTAACAGCTGCACCCGCTCCATTGACTTATAATAGTTGCCATGACTACAACCGAGATCGAGATTAAAGATGGGATGTCAAGGGTGAATATCACTATTTATCCCTGACATCCTGAATATGTGTGTCGCCGAAATTAGAGGTAATCACCTTCCCAGTGGTGCCCACTGGATGGATGCCCATAGTGCTGGGAGCTGATTCATCGCTGATGCAGGTGGGCGTAGGAGGCTGCAGATTAAATTGTGACTGGAGACAGTGATGGGGTGAGAAGAGGTGCGGTGACACCAGGATGACCTATGAACTTTGTCTGGTCCACGATCTGCTCAGGACCTGAACTGTCACTGATCATGACTGACAGCTTGCCAACCTCTGGCCGAAAGGATTTATTAAAACATTCATGTTTAATTTATTTACCAACAACTTGTTATGAGTCTGTAACATTTAAGTAATTTCAATGAGTTTAATAAGGCAACCCCCTGGCCTTGTCAGCCTGCAGACTTATCTATGGGATTTTAATGACCTTTATTAATTCAGCATAAAGATTAACACATAATAGTCTGAATAAAAATGTCATTACTGACAGTTTTTTGAGTAAGACAGGACAGGACAGTGCTTGTTTTATTGACACGGAATACATCTCTGCTATCTATTTTAACTGGAAAGCTAAGGGTTAAAGCATTCAGGTGAAGAACTTGTCATGAAATGCGTATACTCTTTAATCTTTACAGTAAAAGTAATATTAATAATAAGGGTATATGTACGCTACGGAAATCACAAGGATAACTTGCTGCAGATAACCCCCCCCCCCCCCTTTCTGCTTCACTCTCCGCCCATCCCATAGACTCCATTCTATGGTCAGTCAGATTTCGCCATCCGCCCAAAGAATTGACATGACAATGCTTTTGTACCCAGGGCTCACATCCCTAAATCCTCCTCAGGATGCAGATACAGTTGAAACATTTGGTAGAGTAGTGAGCTCCAGCGTCCTGCTATTCTCTCTCTTGTTGGCCATAGGTGTCGGGATCACTGGACATGAGACCACTGTGTCACATGCCCGCCAGTCCCTAAGGGCGTTGTCTAAGCGTATGTTCCATTCTCAACAAGATACTCCTGATGATGGAGATAGACTTTCTCGGAAGATATGCCAGGTTGCTACCTCTTGAGATAAACATAACATGTGACAGCTGGTCTGAACAGACCAAATAGCAAAGGTGGAAACCACTCAAATTGCCAAGCAGACAGTACAGGAAAATACATAGATACAGGACATTCCATATGTAGGTGATGGATGCTGGAGACAAAGACACAGATGCAGGTATGAACACAGGTCGGGTAGGGTTCACACTCAGGATAGGAACACAGAAATCGGGAACCAACTGGGAGTGCAGGACCATATAGCAGAAACAGAAATGCAGTGCCACAGGAACACCATGACAGGTGCAGGAATACAGGAACCAGAACAGTGGGTAGAGGAACACCAGGCAGGGTGTATACAGGTGCGAAATGACAGGTATGCTTTCACAGTATAATAGCACAGACCCACCTTTGCAGGACCATAGGACCTCAACACTCAGGCAGGGAACATGTGCTAGAAGTCTCCTTATATAACTCCAAGTCACAGGAAGCGGTGGGGATAATTAAGGCACTGTGCCTTTAAATCTAGGAAGGGTGCGCTCGCCACCTCTAGTGGCCTAATCTATAGGGAAGGGAGAAAAAAAAGTGAACACGTTGCTCCATGCGGCTAGGCCCAAAGGCCTTAAGGACTCAGACCGCAACAGAGAGCAGGGCGGCAGCAGATAGTGGGAACACTGCCCACCCTAGATGGGAGAAGATGGCCATGGTGGCCAAGAGGACGACAAGCGGAGTGTCCAGCCACTGTTACAACAAGACATCAGTGTTACAGTGGAAACGGCACAATGTTTACCGTGTTGCCCTTTCTGCACCAGGTTCTCTCTCTGTGATTTCTCCTGTTTTGTCATTATAATTGCTACTTTATGAAGCTCTAATCTTTGTTTCTCTCTCGTGCTTTGTTCCTGGTCGCATTGTATGACAGAGACTTTCTGCCGCAGCTTGAGTCTGGTTAATCTCAGCTGCCACATCTCTCTAATCTTCATTTTAAGGTAAACAAGCACTGCCCTATTTTTCTGATCTGGAGAGAGATACTGCATTTCTGTTACATTTAAGCCTATTGCATATCACTGATCAGCCATAATATTAAAACTACCTGCCTCGTACTCTGTACATCTCTATCCTGCTGCCAAAACAGCACTGACCCTTTGAGGCATGGACTTCACTAGTCACTAGCTCTCTGAAAGTGTCTGCTTATAGCTGACACAAGACTTTAAAGCAGATCCAGTAAAGAGTTCTTGTCGTAAAAAACCCCAAAACTTTTCACATGTCTTAAGACTTTAATCCACCACGGAGTACTGAAGGCTTTTGCTATTGCAAGGATACAACAGCTGTCACAAATATCCACGAGCTGCATTAAAGGTACATAACCACTTATAATTGACTTAAAGAGAAACTATCATCTAATTCTAATGGTACTTTTACACGGAGCGATAATTCGCCCGATCGCACGATTAACGATTTTGAATGAACAATGTTTTTTTTTATATTGATCAGCGTTTAGACGGAACGATACATCGTACGGAAAATTCGCTATGCGATCGTTTTGCGATCGTTTAAGCCTATCTCACACATAGGTGAAATCGCTGAAAGACTGTTTACACTGAACGATCTGCGAATTTTTTGCGAACGATCAACGATGATTTGAGAACATGTTGAAAGATCAAAATGAACGTTTTTTTGCTCGTCGTTTGAACGTTCGCTGCGTTTACATGTACGATCATCGTTCGAATTTGACCGTTATCGTGCAAAAACGAACGATCAATCGTCCCGTGTAAAAGGACAATTATTGCCCCTATTATAAAAGTGTACCTTTCCCTAAATCCAGTGTTGGATTGGCCCACCAGAAGATGGGGCTCCGGTGGACCCCCAACTTAAGATCCTGTACTAACACTGACTGATATGTTGTTTATCTCTGGTTCTTTATTGGTGGCCCCCAGGATCATTTCCTTTAGTGGGCCCCAAACGCCAGTCCGACACTGTCTAAGTCTATTTATAAAGATGGGGGAGATTTTTCAAACATTGTGTAAAGTGAAACTGGCTCAGTTGCCCCTAGCAACCAATCAGATTCCACCTTCCATTCCTCACAGACTCTTTGAAGAATGAAAGGTGGAATCTGATTGGTTGCTAGGGGCAACTGAGCCAGTTTTACTTTACACCATGTTCGATAAATCTCCCCCGTATACATATTGCATTGGCTGTCTGTATCTAATACTTTACCTAATCCTGTGTTCTGCTTCTGTAACATCAGCGCATGACCCGCGGCTTTACTCATTCCTAGAGAGCTGGCGGCAAGAGCTGAGTACATTGGCTCTTTCCGTCGCTCCATAGGAATATAGCGGCGGGTTACATGCTGACCCAGCTCTATTCATAATACAGAAGCCGGGGCCCGATACGGAGTTTAGGCCCCTACTAAGATTGGGAGCAGACTTTTCACATTTTTTTGTCCTGGAATAACCCTTTAAGTACTTTAAATCATAGTCTGACAGCTTTTAATAAATGCAAAAGTGAAAAACAAATACATTATTAGTGCATTTAATTGAGTTAGTAATGAGTGTACAATAATGAGTCTACAATGTATGCTGTAACAGCCATAGAAAATACTTCATGACTCCTTAGAGAATTAGGCATAGGGAGCTTTGTCTTCTATTCTTCATGCTGTTTAATGAAGTCACTGGCGTTATTAATTATTTAATGCTTTAATGAAGTTGTACATTTCATGTCATGTTCCGTTATGGAAAAGTTCCCCAGTTTTAATAAACAGCAAGTAGAAATGATATAGCCTGTCTAGTCACAGATTGACTCATTTGTCAACCTTATATGAATGTATCTTTGGGTGGATAATGGAAGGCAACATCAAAACGGACCTATTACACGGAGCAATAATCGTCCGAATCGGGCCGATTATCACTACATGTAATAAAGAGAACGATCAGACGATGAAACGATCATCGGTTGATTGTTTCTTTTGGTTTAGACCTAAAATCATTGGGCGCCGACCTCACATGATTATAAACAATAAATATTAAATCATCGTACTACGTTCCTGGGCGTCCTCGGAGGCCTTCCGCATTGTGCGCAGTTCTGCCTCTGCTCCGGTCTTCGCAGTGACAGGCTGCCGGCCTCTCAGCCAATAATCAGCCAAGACCGGCAGCCTGTCTCGGCCAGTAATTGGCTGAGAGGCCGACGACCTGTCACTGCAATGACCGGGGCAGAGACAGAGCTGCACACGGAGCGGAAGGCCTCCAAAGACGCCCAGAATGAGTTAAATGAGGTGAGTTAAATGCAAGGGCGGCATGGACATCGCTAATGATATTCGTGCAGCTGTTGCTGTCCGATAATAGCTCAGTTAACAAGCGCCTATCTACCAGATGAGCACTCGTTTACCGTTTATTATCGGGCTGTGTAATAGGACCGTTAGAAAGCAAAAAGTCAATATCTAAGGTTGAATCTGCTGCAGTTAAAAAATTGTTTAAACCTATGAGATCTGACAAAAAAATTGTCATATATCACAACCAAGTCTTCAGTTTCTACTCAGAAATTCTACACTTTGGAAAAGTTTTTTGAATTTTTTATATGCAGAATGTACTGGAGGGATTTCACTGTATACTGTGGACAGTGACAATATATGCTAGCACGGTGCTGCACATTTATAGGTTGCTATAGCAAGAAAAATTTTATTATTATTATTTTTTTTAATTTGGGCAGTATTGGTAAATAAAGCCCATTGTGCCAATTTTCATGTAGGTAATTTTTTTTATGTGAACTATGTCAGTTAGTAAAGGACATCCGGGTGTCGATTGTCCAAAATGAAGTTGTCATATTCCCCCAGCTGAATGAGGTATAGACAAAGTCATATTACAACAGTTTTTTCACTTCAGATCCCTTGATTATAAAATCATTTGGTTTTATAGCAAAATTTGGCTATTTGCATCCCCCAGCATGGGGGACCCAGGAACCTACGGCACACAATACACCTCCCCAATGTCATTAGAGATGAGCGCGATACGAGCCAGGAAAGCACAGGTACGCTGGCCATTGAGGGAGGTTAGTTGGAGAAAATATCAGAAACAACATGAGAAAAATATTACTTTACTGAAAGAGTAGTAGATGTGGTAGGTAATTCTACAATAACTGACGTTAAACATATATGGGATAACCAATATCTATCTCAAGATAACAAGAAAGGAAATACTAAAAGGGCAGATTAGATGGACCAGGTGGTTTTTTTCTGTCGACAATCTTTCTGTCTCGAGCCCGCTCACTCAGCATTCGAATACCGCTGGCCAGGGCCATTTCTACCATGAGGCAAAATGAGTTTATTGCTCAGGCAACAGATTTGTAGAGTTCCTGAAGGGCAGCATATTTTATGGATTGGACAGGAATTATACTGTCTGCTATACACCACTGACTTCCTTGACCCATGACCTGCACATAATAGCTGGACACAGATGTAGAATGCAAAGAAGTCAGGACTGGAAACACTCTGCAGGTATTGTTATATGCATAACATATCCCTACACTACAAGTGTTCACTACCCATTTATATGGAGCACAAGGTGCAATGGTAGTATGAGCATGAATAAAATCACCAAGAGTAGTCATAATGCATTGACTCTTGTATATGGCAAGTGCTTTTATTCCTGGAGGAACTAAAGATTGAAGAATTGTTACACACTGATGCGATTGGAAACTTTGAAACTTGGGAACGGGGGGTGGGGTATATTTCAGGTTTCGCCTCAGTCAGCAGAAAACCTAGAATCGGCCCTGCCGGTGGCTGCAGGAGTTGGGTGCCACCCTAGGCTGTACTGGAAAACATGGATAGGCTGTATCCATTTTTCCTTGCAGCCCTCGGGTGGCATCCAACCTCTGCAGCTGGTGAGCGTTCGGGTTGGGATAACATTGCCGAACCCAAACATTTTGACAGATTCGCTCAGCGCTAATCCTAATCAATTATGGACGTTAGTCTATACGATGTATGCACTGCCGGCCAATTTCCCAATGACTTAATTGGAGCACACTATTACATTAAAATTACGGCAGTATTTTTACCTCAATTACAGAGGCATTTTACCTTTATTTTACAATGTGTGAACATAACCTGATGCTTTGCAGATTGTAGCAGATTGGAATTTACATAGGAAGAGGAATAGAAGTGTATCCCATAAATTTACAAGTTTACAATTTCATTTTTGTACATTAGCAGTGTGAAAATTTTTCCAGCAGAAATTCAGTTAATTTAGGAAATAGGATAGAACTGATTTAAATAACCAATTTTCAGTCCAGTCCATATATCCAGTCCCATTGTCACTGAGAGAAAACCCAATAAGTCATACAGTGTGATCACAAAAATAATCGTCTCAACCTCAACTCTTAATAAACAACATAGTGTTCATATAAATTTTATTTCTGGTGCCCCAGAACTGTGGCTTTGTCGAAACTGTTGTTCATACTCCTTCCCTGATAAAGACACTTAGGAGCAACACTTTATTCCCATCACATCACAGATATATCATTCTGTTTTGTGGCTTACTTGGTTTCACTTTTTTTTCATTTTGTTAACCTAATTTAGAATTATGAAACAATGTAAATTAAGTGCACCAACAGTATTTCCTGTTTTAGGCTATGTTCACACTACGAAAATTAACGGCCGTTGTTTTCACCCGGCCGGACGTGTGCACCTGAAACTACGGCCGTAGAAATATGGCCATACGGGATAGTCGTGAAACTACAGCCGTTGTTTAATTTTGCTTCCTATCCTGTTTCTAAGCGGGCTGAAACAGGTTATAAATTTGGAATTCTGCGCCCAGCCGAATAAAGCACACAGAAAAATTTTCATTTCAAAATCAAGTTTAATTCAGCTGAAATGAGTATTCCGTGCGCGGCCGCATTGAAATTCACGGCCGTTGTTGGAGCATTACCGGCCGGAAATAATTGACATGTTCATTTTTCACTGGGCCGTATAAACAACGGCCGTTTTCTGATACGTAGTGTGCATTGTACGACTGTAGTTTGTATATATTGCAGCCAACCTCAAAACAACGGCCGTAGTTTTGCGGCAAGGACTACGGCCGTAGTTTTACGTAGTGTGAACATAGCCTTATAATGAAATAGCATGCACCTTAAAGGGGTTATCTACCTAAGAGCAAAAAAGATTAAATGCTAGTTGGTCTTACCAAGTCCCCCTATTTTGAGCTGCGTCCTATCTTTCTAGCTGCTGCCATTCCTGAGTTTCAAGTTACAATTCCATACTAACTGATGATGTAGCAGAGTTGACGTGCGCATGGTGTAGCTATGTGCTGTAGAACGGGCATCTGTTTCCCGGGGGTGGGAGTGGTAGTGTAGGTTTAGATCTCTGCTTGCTGACTGTGAATGAAAACATTCTAGTTCTCTCCAGACTATGAGAACATCTATTACACTTACAATATACAGAGCTGTGACACAAAGACAGGTACATATGTCTGCATTCACTGACAGCAAGCAGAGATAGAACTATAACTTTTCATATTACAGAGACCTAGGCTCAGGGACACATGTAAGTCTATAAAAGCAGCACAGGTGCATGGAGATGATGCAGATAATGTTTCCTGGGAATCGGGTTACCAAGTCAAAAGACAGCTAACCCGGCCCCTAGAGAGGTGGTCACATGTCCTGTGACTACAAAGGGGAGAGGGAGCTGAGTGTGGTCAGAGTGGACCCAGAGTAAAGGATTTTAGACATCCAGACGGAAAGAATGAGAAAGAAAAACAGGGAAAAGGTGCAAGATAGGTTATACATGTATATTAGACATAGGGTGGTATTGGGAAGGGGGATTGTTTAGAATATTGTTTTTCTTACCCAGATAACCCTTTTAATATCCTTTGTGTTTCATCTTTATGATCTCAGTGCTGTCAGCGAATTGTCATCTTTACATCCATCGTCAGATGATCTGATGTCATGTCTCAACGTGTTCATGTGACACAGCAGCAAGGCTTGATAGACACAATAGCTCCGATAAGATCATTGAGCCGAGGGTGCCAATGTGTATGGACGGATCAGGGCGATTAGCTGTTGGCCAATACGAGTGTTTAAAGGGTATGGCCACTAAAGTTGAGCAAACTTTCAAGCATGCTCGTGTTTGTCTGAACCCAAGCGTGCAGTATTTTATTAGAGATGGCTGCTAAAGTTGGATAAAGCCCTATGGCTGCCTGGAAAACATGGATACCCTAGAAATTATTACTTTTAAAATAAAGTTTGACCTAGTTTAGAGAAGGACAGGACCATATATGATTACTATCACACTCCATGGAGCCCTCGCATGTAGTGTTAAATATACAGTATGACAGAAATTGCTGAAAATCACTATTATATGTGCCTGGAATGGTCACCGTGGTGTATCCTTAACTGTTGAATAGGACAGAACAAGGTAAAAATATCAGAGACTTGCTTTCACGTTGCAACAATATCCTCATTACGGCCCACTTCCCTCAACAATACAGGGTTAACTCCATTCTACAGACCTAATTCTGTGTCTGACTTAAAGCCGTCAGAGTTCTAAGTGAATCTCAGTTGGCTATTTCTCGCTATCTCCAAAGCTTCAGTGAGTTAAAAGCGGTGATTTACCTGCCATATGTAGAGAAGTGAGCCCGAGGAAATGAAAGCTTTGCGCCGCATGAGAGCTCAGGCCGAGACATAATTACGTTCACAGATATCTGGATGGATCAGCTGCTCTTGACACTGAGGGGATTTGTTGGAGCCAAGAGTTTAGAAGCCATGCACACTGGTTCTTGTTTTATCATTGTGTTCGGTGGAAAGCAGGTTGCACCTGAGATTCTGTCCTTGAAAGCGTCTTTTAAGTAATGTTGCGCTTGTGACTTGTGGGTACAGAGGCAGACGTGTGAAAAATTAGCTTGGGAGAAGTGTCAGATGGACCGGCGATGGGCGCAGCTGTTGTAGACGCGTACACGAGACATCTCTAATTTACTGCAGGCCTCCTATTTTAGATAACCTTTACTTCCACCATCAGAATGCACCTAAAGGACTCACAAAAGACAATCGGGTATACATCATAGTTACAGCACATCCAATAGCAGCAGGGGGGCTGTATGGAGCTGCTTCTCATTGCACTCACAACAAGGTCAATTCAATTTTCTTCAAATCACTGTCAAGCGGAGGTTATGGATTGAGAAGAAACATAAAGGCGCACACACGCACGCATTTATGTACAAACAGATAGAATGCACATACACACACACACAGTTAATTTAGGGGAATTTAATAAAGGAAAACCTGAGGATATGTACCTGTGGTGGCTAAGGTGCTCATTCCAGTGCCAGTCTTCTTATTTTACTTGGCGCACCTTAGGAGGTATTTTTTTTTAATAAATATGGTAATTATTCCTTTTGGTTCACTGAGGGTGTTCCTTGGCCCCTCAGTGCACCGTTCTGTCCACTGGCTCGTACGTCTCCTCCAACTCTCCCCAAGGAGAGAGATATGTCTACTTATGCATATATGAATATGAACAAATAGATGTGGATGTAAGAGCCGGTGGGTGGGCAGGACAGTGACCCAAGAGGCCAGGGAATGTTCCCAGTGCACCAAAAGGAATAATTAGCATATATATATTTTACAAAAGATTCCTCCAAAATGGTGCCACGTAGAGGAATAAGAAGATCGGGGCTGGAATGAGCACCTCCGCAGCAACAGGTACATATCAGCAGGTTCATATGTACTGCTAATGGTTTGCTTCCCTTTAAAGGGCGCTTTAAAGGGCGCTAAGAAATGGCGCTAAGAAATTATTCGCAGAATAACACACATTACAAAGTTATACAACTTTGTAACATATGTTATGTCTGTGAATCGCCCCTTTCCCCTTTCCCGTGTCCCACCACCCCCACCCGTGTACCCGGAAGTGTTGGTGCATTATACATTATCTGATCTGTGTCGCGCATGTCCGCCATCTTGTGCCAAACTTCATCTTCGGACGGCCGGCCCGCTCTGTCCCTAGTGCCGACCCCCTTCTGCAGCGTCATCAGATGCTCAGCCGTGATTGGCTGAGCATAACTGTGCTCAGCCAATCTCAGCTGAGCGGCTGATGACGTGGCAGAGGGGGGACGGCATCAGGGACAGCGGCAGAGATTCGGCCGTCCGTCCGAAGATGGCGTTTGGCACAAGATGGCGGACATGCGCGACACGGATCAGGTAATGTATAATGCACCACACACTTCCAGGTACATGTGCGGGGGTGGTGGGACACGGGAAGGGGGCGATTCACAGACATAACATACATTACAAAGTTGTATAACTTTGTAATGTGTGTTATTCTGTGAATAATTTCTTCGCGCCGCACTACCCCTTTAAGGGTGCGTTCACACTATGGAATCCGTGCGGATAACCCGCTGTGGATCCCGTTGATCGCCCCTGTTTGCGGCCGCACGCATCTCCACCCGTAACATAGACATGTCAATCCTTTGGGCAGACGGCAGAATCTGTCCGACCATAGAATGGAGTCTATAGCATAGGCAGAGATGCACGTGAGCGGGGGCAAGTGATGGAATCCGTGGACGGTTATCTGCCCGGATTCCGTAGTGTGTGAACGCACTAGACTTGTTTGACAGTTTTTGAAGTGCACATAAAGGTGCAGATTTTGTGTAAGAATCAGTCTGCACAGAAAGGTGCAATTTTTTTAAAAACTTTTTTGCAGGTCTCTTGCCACCTTTAAAATAGGTGCATTAGGCTTTGCAAAATAGGATGTGGCTAAGCACAACCTGGTGGATTTACTATAATTTGCACCAGAAATTGGCATCATTTGCTCTAATTAGAGAGGATTTCAACCACTGGCACATGGACAATGAAAGATGTCCAAACGTTAAGAAGTCTACACCTTCCTATTGACTTGGCACATACTAAACCAGCCCTTTTTTTCCCCTTTCTTTTTTTTTTTAAGATCAATGTACAAATTCTGTTCTTTATAAATTACCCCCACAGATTTATTAATGTACTTTATGCCAATTTTAATATATAGCCATACAAACCACAAAATACTGAGTTTACATAGCAAAATATATCTTTATTAATCACGTTGTTATATAAAAAAAGATAAAAAAAAAGGAAAAAAAACATACATTAAAATGACAGTGGCAGTCCTGGAGGATGTATAAAACTATACCATAATCACACACCTAGATTCCCACCAGATAAACATATAGTAGGACTAAAGACAAATGTACACAATGAGTTACCAACTCAATATCAATAGGTACAAAAAAAGACAAATATCAATATAAAGTGCAAAGTGCAGTCTGGTCATACTGAATACTAATCACAATTGAATCTCTATTTACCCGACTCTGGTCTGGGAATATGTTGTTGCTACTTACATTGTATATTTAAGTGAGATTCCACCATGACGCCACCACCCCGATGCACGTTTTGTGACTTTCGTCTGGGGCTCACAAAATTTTATCTAATGTCAACATACTGTATTTTGTAGTTTTGTAAAGGAACTATCCATACTTACAGCTGTTCCCAGTTGAGCTTATAATACCTATTACAAACACATCAGGCCAATTTTCAGCATCAGTAGTTTTCAAGTGTATAAGAAAACCACAGCAACCGGAGGACATATACAAAATCCATGATCATATTGTGTTTGAGCATATATAAACCCACTACCCTAGTGATAAACCACTAAGCCACAACCCACTTGATGTAAAGAAAATCTGATGTCAAAAATAAATATTATAGACTAATGCTGCGTTTACACGAAACGATAATTGGCCCGATCGTACGATTAACAATGTCGGAGTAACAATTTTTTTGTGAGAAAGCCAACAATCAGCCAACCAGTGAGCTATGGGGGGAATTTACTAAGATCAGAGTTTCCTACTGCTGATAAATTCCTGCTATTGTTCATACCAGTTACTGGCATTAGCTATAGTAAATCTGCTGGGCAGTGAAGGCTGCACCCCCATTATGTGAACCGTCACCCACCTTTTCAACCCCCAGGGAAGTTGTACATGTTTGTACAAATGAGCAATGCATGAAGAGTTTTGACTTTTGCATACTAAAACAGGTGTACAATAGGTTATACACTAAATCCCCCCATATGTTTTGGGTTGATTAACCTCTTAATGACTCCTGATATGCTTTGTCCTATTGGTCAGTAAGGGTAGGCCTAGAATAAGTTTCTGCGGGTCCCCCGTGTCAGAATTGCAGGAGCTCAGCATTCAGTATGACAGCTGGGCCCCAACTGTATCTACCAGGAATGGCGAAACCTCTGTTCCAGGTAACCCTTTACACGCTGTGGTCAGATATATGGCGGGGTCTCATGGTAACACATGTAACCCTTGGGCTGTCATGAATGCCTAAGTACCCTGCTTTGTCTGCAGCATGGCTGGGTACTTTGCCTATCAGCATTATGCTAACAGGCTCAATACACTTCTCTGGATTACTAGTGCAGTGTATTAACCCCTTAAGGACAGAGCCAATTTCGATTTTTGCGTTTTCGTTTTTTCCTCCTTGTGCATCAAAGGCCATAGCACTTGCATTTTTCCACCAATAAACCCACATGAGCCCTTATTTTTTGTGTCACTAATTTTACTTTGCAATGACAGGCTGAATTTTTGCATAAAGTACACTGCGAAACCAGAAAAAAATTCAAAGTGTGGTGAAATTGAAAAAAAAACGCATTTTGTTTATTTGGGGGAAATGTGTTTTTACGCCATTCGCCCTGGGGTAAAATTGACTTGTTATGCACGTTCCTCAAGTCGTTACGATTAAAACGATATATAACATGTATAACTTATATTGTATCTGATGGCCTGTAAAAAATTCAAACCATTGTCAACAAATATATGTCACTTAAAACCGCTCCATTCCCAGGCTTATAACGCTTTTATCCTTTGGTCTATGGGGCTGTGTCAGGTGTCATTCTTTGCGCCATGATGTGTTCTTTCTATCGGTACCTTGATTGCGCATATACGACTTTTTGATCGCTTTTTATTACAATTTTTTTGGATTTGATGCGACCAAAAATGCGCAATTTTGCACTTTGGAATTTTTTTGCGCTTACGCCGTTTACCGTACGAGATCAGGAATGTGATTAATTAATAGTTTGGGCGATTACGCACGCGGCGATAGCAAACATGTTTGTTTATTTATTTATTTGTTTACTTTTATTTATAACCTGGGAAAAGGGGGGTGATTCAGACTTTTATTAGGGGAGGGGGTTTTTTATTGACAACAACACTATATATATATTTTTTTACACATATACTAGAAGCCCCCCTGGGGGACTTCTAGTATATACACTTTGATCTCTCATTGAGATCTCTGCAGCATAGATATGCTGCAGAGATCCATGAGATCGGCACTCGTTTACTTCCGGCTGCTGCAGCCGGAAGTAAACGAGTGCTGAGTCGGGGACGGCGCCATCTTGGAGCGGTCCCCGGACGGCTTCAGAAACGGAGATCGCTCCTCCGGGATAACATCCCAGAGGAGCGATCTCCGCCACTAGACACCAGGGAGACGCTGGATCGGGTAATCGGATGCAGCTGTCATGTTTGACAGCTGCATCTGATTACTGTATTAGCGGGCACGGCGATTGGACCGTGCCCGCTAATACCTACGGTCCCGGGCTACAAGCGGCACCCGGGACCGCCGCGGTTCAGAGCGGGGTCGCCGTGCGGCCCTGCTCTGAACGCCCTTACCGGCAATAGGGCGTACCTATACGCCCTTTGTCGTTAAGGGGTTAAAGTAGTTTGTAAACCCCCCCTTTGTAGGACATAACAAAAAAGTAAAGAAAAAAAAAATATGTTAAAAAAAACAAAACTCACCCTCCCCCCCCCAAAAAACAAACAAACAAACAAACAAACAAAAAAGACAATACATTTTCCTTTTACCTTCCCTATTTCTAAATAAAACTAAAAATAACTAAAAATACTGTCAGGGAGTCCTGGGGTCCAGGAAGATGTCAGTCCCTTCTCTCAACCCGCAACCCCTGTCCCTGCCTACTTTCCCCCCTGGGCTAAACCCCAGGGCAGCAACTGGGTGACAGTCCCTAGCCTAACTAGAAATACAGGGCAGTAGACAGAATACAGAGACAGGTATACAATAACAGGTCAGACAGTCCAAGTCTGCAACAGGAGGGTACATCAAAATGCAAATCAGTAAGCAAAGGGAGGGGTGAGGCAGAGGCAAAGTTCAAGTGTCAAATAACAAGCAGTATAATGGATACACTGGTGTAGCTGGAGACCAAACATACACTGACAACTTCTGCTAGAAATGGCCAGACTAAATGCTGCCAGAACTCCCGCCCCAGCGCCTGATAGGAGCAAGGAGTCTGACAGCAGTGATGGAGACCAATAGCAGCCAGGGAGCCCTCCCTGTGCTCTGAATGAAGCAAGCCCCAGGAGAAATGCAACACCTGAAGGCTTAAAGGGGTTATCCAGTGTGGGGGCACTTTTTGGGGGGGACCGTTTGAAGTCTGCTCGGATCCCGCCTCCTTCACTGAGTGGCTGAGCGGCCCTGAGACGTAGCGTCTCGGGCGGCGTCAGGCACCAGGAAGTGGCCGGGGACCAGAGCGCTGCGATGAGTGACCCGCCGCTGGAACCGGGGAGGTGAGTGGACGTCTTTTATTTCAGCCACCGCCTCCCCGGTTCCCCCCAGAAAGTGCCCCCATGCTGGAGCACCCCTTTAACCCCATAAGCACCAGAGAGGAATCAGGAGAAGTATGAAGCCGGGTGTCGGCTCCCTGGCAGCAAAGAAGAAGTGTGTGAATCAGGTCAGAGACATAGGGCGTCAGCTGGTTCTTCCAGCCAAATTCACACACAGGGAACAAATTCTAACAAATACACATATTAGGTATGACCATGTCCGTAACAACATGAACAAAAACATTATGTTATTATTCATCACACACAAAACTGTAAAGAACAACAAAAGTTATAAGCATTCCAAAATGGTAATTGATTAAGTCAATGGAAAAATAGAAAGGTCACAACACTTTGGAGACGACCATGGAAAAAAACGAAAAAAAAAAATAAAATAAAAATTACTTGAAAATTCAGACCCAGAATGTATGCCGGGGGAAGGGGTTGAAGGTGCCCTTATCTATTTATTGCTGGAGCGGTGGGAAGCATACAGCACACCATGTGTTACCATGAACCGTCATTGTTTTGCAATGCAATTTTCACCCTCTTTACGTGGCAACAATATGTGCAGGCACCCTTATGACTTACGTATGGGTGATATATTAGAAGCAAATGGTATGTATTGATGGAGGATCTGCCCTTGAAATAATTTCCTCTAAGGGTGCGTTCACACCTACAGGATCCGCAGCAGATCTGCAGCAGATTTGATGGTGCAGATTTGATGCTGTGTTCAGTTATTTAAATGAAATCTGCTGCAGATCCGCAGCAGAAAATAAGCTGCGGATCCGGTAAGTGTGAACGTACCCTAAGGGTTAATTTTGCCTTACATAGCAAAATTAACCACTAAATAGCCTGCATTAAAAATCATCAGGATTGAGGTTGACAGAGATAAGAAGGACGGCCTTCTTGACAACTAGCAAGTTCAAGTGGTATCTCTTCTAGAGGGATTGGCCTTTGGATAAGCCTCTAATGCCCAAATATTGGAAATGCATAATATTCAGTTTTTAATAGGAGCTAAGCCGAAGCTGAACTGCTGCTCAACTAGGATCTATTATCCCAATGCCCATATTATTTTCCCAGCAGTCGTCTCCCACTGTGTTACAGCATGAGTGCACAGACAGCCATACACATGCACTTAAATATTTAACACCGTCATTTCCAGATCACCAGTTTAGAGGGAACAGTGGCCGGCTCTGAAGCAGTAAAGGGAGAAGTTAAACTGCAGAAAAATAGACAGTTCAGTGTTTATGCCTTGGAGGTTTGTTCTACAGTACAATGACCTTTATATTCATATTGCAAGTTCACAAGCTGTCAGGTTGTTATGTTCTAGCGAAGACCTTCAATAACATTGTCACAATGGGTGCACATAATTTGTTAATCAACCCAGCAATCAGTCTGTGCATGGCATTTCTATAAACTAATGTATATTTCAGCAATCTCTTACATCAATAATACAATGCAACAATCTGTATCATGAATTGGATTGTTGGCTGCAAATTGAGGGAGCTTAACTGAGAAATCCAGAAGCAGAAATATTCCATTGGGGATAAGAATTACCAGGAAACAGGCTTGTTAATTCAATGCATAGAAAGATTTACTAGCTTCCTTCCTTGTAAAACTTAGAAGAAAGTAGCAGCATCTGGATAACTAGCGGATATGTACTGGCATCATATATTCTAGCACATAAGGAGGTTTTCCAGGAAAAACTGTTGATAGCCTATCTACAGAGTTGGGCATCAATAGCTAATTGACAGGGTGCCGACCCCTCACACCCCCACTGATCGGCTATTCGGCACCAGCACTACACTAAGAATAGGGTCAAAAGCAGTTGGCTCTGTACTCAGTGTAGAGGCAGCACCGCAATACGGCAACCTTAGCTATTGAAGTGAATAGGAGCCAAGTCTGCAGTAATGCAGTGCCTCAACATTTAGTGCTTCCAGCCCCACTCTACCTGTACAGCTGATCGGTGGGAGTGCGGGGTGTCAGCACCTTGCCGATAACTATCCACTGGATAGGCCTTTACTTTTTTCCCCCATAAAAACCTCTTTAAAATGTCAAAGTCAACAAAAGATTTCCATAATCCCTTGCACCCATAGGGGAAAGGAGGGAGGATTGTGGGCGGTTTTCTCAGGGGCGGATTAACTTTACCATAGGCCCCGGGCTGTTCACCAGGCCTTGGCCCCCCCACCCCACTGTAACTATGGCAGCACTATCCTGGCGTTCATAGTACAGGACAGATAATGTCATAATGTCCTGATTTGTGCAAAATTGCCATAAAAAACTGTGATTTTTGCAAATCATGGTGGAAGTGTAGCCAGGAGACAGTACACCAATGAAAGTATAAGTCTTTTTGGGTGGTCATGGGCCCCCCAGGAGCTCAGGGCCCCGGGCTGCTGCCCGAAACGCCCCTATTATAATCCACTACTGGGTTTTCTGTGGGAGCAGTGAAGCCATTGTCCTGTATACCAAGTAACTGGGTGACTGGTATCCATTATACCAAGTTACTGGGTGCTGGGTGTGCATTATACCAAGTCACTGGGTGCTGGATGTGTATTATAGGAAGTCACTGGGTGCTGGGTGTGCATTATACCAAGTCACTGGGTGCTGGGTGTGCATTATAGGAAGTCACTGGGTGCTGGGTGTGCATTATACCAAGTCACTGGGTGCTGGGTGTGTATTATAGGAAGTCACTGGGTGCTGGGTGTGCATTATAGGAAGTCACTGGGTGCTGGGGGTGCATTATAGGAAGTCACTGGGTGCTGGGTATGCATTATACCAAGTCACTGGGTGCTGGGTGTGCATTATAGGAAGTCGCTGGGTGCTGGGTGTGCATTATAGGAAGTCACAGGGTGCTGGGTGTGTATTATAGGAAGTCACTGGGTGCTGGGTGTGCATTATAGGACGTCACTGGGTGCTGGGTGTGCATTATAGGAAGTCACTGGGTGCTGGGTGTGCATTATAGGAAGTCACTGGGTGCTGGGTGTACAATATAGGAAGTCACTGGGTGCTGGGTGTGTATTATAGGAAGTCACTGGGTGCTGGGTGTGCATTATAGGAAGTTGCTGGGTGTACATTATAGGAAGTCACTGGGTGCTGTGTGTGCATTATAGGAAGTCACTGGGTGCTGGGTGTGCATTATACCAAGACACTGGGTTCTGGGGGTGCTTTATACCAAGTCATTGGATGCTGCGTGTGCATTATAGGAAGTCACTGGGTGCTGGGTGTGCATTATAGGAAGTCACTGGGTGCTGGGGGTGCATTATAGGAAGTCACTGGGTGCTGGGGGTGCATTATACCAAGTCACTGGGTGCTGGGGGTGCATTATAGGAAGTCACTGGGTGCTGGGGGTGCATTATACCAAGTCACTGGGTGCTCTGTGTGCATTATAGGAAGTCACTGGGTGCTGGGTGTGCATTATACCAAGTAACTGGGTGCTGGGTGTGCATTATACCAAGTCACTGGGTGCTGGGTGTGCATTATAGGAAGTCACTGGGTGCATATTATAGGAAGTCACTGGGTGCTGGGTGTGCATTATACCAAGTCACTGGGTGCTGGGTGTGCATTATAGGAAGTCACTGGGTGCTGGGGGTGCATTATAGGAAGTCACTGGGTGCTGGGTATGCATTATACCAAGTCACTGGGTGCTGGGTGTGCATTATAGGAAGTCGCTGGGTGCTGGGTGTGCATTATAGGAAGTCACAGGGTGCTGGGTGTGTATTATAGGAAGTCACTGGGTGCTGGGTGTGCATTATAGGACGTCACTGGGTGCTGGGTGTGCATTATAGGAAGTCACTGGGTGCTGGGTGTGCATTATAGGAAGTCACTGGGTGCTGGGTGTACAATATAGGAAGTCACTGGGTGCTGGGTGTGTATTATAGGAAGTCACTGGGTGCTGGGGTGCATTATACCAAGTCACTGGGTGCTGGGTGTGCATTATACCAAGTCACTGGGTGTTGGGTGTGCATTATACCAAGTCACTGGGTGCTGGGTGTGCATTATAGGAAGTTGCTGGGTGTACATTATAGGAAGTCACTGGGTGCTGGGTGTGCATTATAGGAAGTCACTGGGTGCTGGGTGTGCATTATAGGAAGTCACTGGGTGCTGGGGGTGCATTATACCAAGTCACTGGGTGCTGGGTGTGCATTATAGGAAGTTGCTGGGTGTACATTATAGGAAGTCACTGGGTGCTGTGTGTGCATTATAGGAAGTCACTGGGTGCTGGGTGTGCATTATACCAAGTCACTGGGTGCTGGGTGTGCATTATACCAAGTCACTGGGTGCTGGGGGTGCATTATACCAAGTCACTGGGTGCTGGGTGTGTATTATAGGAAGTCATTGGATGCTGCGTGTGCATTATAGGAAGTCACTGGGTGCTTGGGGTGCATTATACCAAGTCACTGGGTGCTGGGTGTGCATTATAGGAAGTCACAGTGATCACAGTGTCCATCTTAATAGCTCACTGTACAGCAAACACAATAAGGAACCAGCACCAGACACCTTGACTCCGCACGTAGCAAACCGGGGAAACCCTTTTGTCCTCAACACACACTCCGTAAAGCTACAGCGTAGAAGAAAGGTCACAGGTCTCTTTCCAGCGATGGTTATTTGAGTCCACACAATGAAAAATCCAGCGACATTTCGGTAGTACAACTACCTTTTTTTGCTTGAAAATTAATGTTAATACCTCACTGGGTGCTCATTTACCAATGTCCACTGCTGACCTGGTAAAAAAAATTTATATTACGCCGCTGATCCACCAACGTCCACTACTGTCCATGGTGGAAACTGAATGATTGACAGGCTGATTGACTTTTTTTTTTAAATGGCATTTTCCAATTTTGACACTGTCACTATTACGCTACTGTGTAATAGTCCCAATATTGTAGCTATTATGGTTTGCCTGTTTGAATAAAAATTAGTTTGTGTGCAATTCATGAATATTCGCAAATTCCCGTGAACTTCGCAAAACAAATTTCCGAGTGATTTGCTCATCCCTACTTTTGACCTTTCTCTTTGAGACAAAAGTACCGATGGTCCGAACCTGCCGAGGTTCGGGTTCATATGAACCCGGACGCTTGGCATGAGATTCCCGCTGTCTGGCCGCTCCGTGCAGCGGGTGGATACAGTGGGAGGACCGCCTTGAAAACTGGGATACAGCCTATGGCTATGGGTGTATCCCAGTTTTCCAGGCGGTCCTCCGGCTGTATCCACCCTCTCCACGGAGCGGGCAGACAGTGGGAATCATTGCCGAGAGTTCGGGTTCGTACGAACCCGAACATCGGTAGGTTCGGACCATCCCTAGACAAAAGTATTGTTAAATGACAGGGACCATTTAAAAATTTAGACAAACAGCTTAGATCCAGTCTACTCTCGAAAAAGCTGTGCACCATGGATGGGGCTCTCTGGAGCTCAATAAGAGCAGTGGGATCGGGGGGCGTGACCGGAAGTCGATGGGAGCAGACGTCTGAGCCTGAGCTCCGCTGACCGCTGCCGTTATATAGCGGTTTCCACTTACCGTACACCGCACCGAACCCTGTCATTATGGTGCAGAAGCGTTCCCAGAAGTCCACGGCCAAATCTGGAACCGGGGCTGCCGCCCGTGCCGGCCCGCTAGACTCCTTCCTGCAAGCCACATCGCAGCCTGACGGAACCAAGATGGCGCCGGCTGCGACCAGAAGAACGCGCAGGGCCTCAGACCCGGGCTCTCCGTTCCTGGATGCCCTGCAGCATTCCTCCGCGTGTTCTCCGTCCCCCCGACATCGCTCACAACAACAGCCAGAGGAGCGAACCCCCCCGCCGAGACCCCAGGTTAGTGGGCTGCAGCCTACCGCAACCCCGTTTCGGCCAGCCGGGCAGGCACATGAGGGAGATGGCGGGACCCGCTCTGCGGAAACGCAGCCACACTCCCCATCCCTACACTCTGAGGAGGACATGCTGGATGACGGGGGGGAGAGACCAGCTGGGGACCCCTCACCACCTCTGCCGCAAAGACCCGGCAATCGCCAAAATATACGGCCGCAGACCGCGCCAGCTGCACATGAACCTGACAGTAATAGAGGGGCTGGAGAGTGGTGGTCCTCCCAATCTACATCTTCGGAGTGTGAGGCCCCACAAGATGACAGATGGACCCACTTTCTCCACAATATCCCCACCAAAGAGGACTTCAGGTCCCTCATATCAGAAATGAAAGGTGCCTTCAAGTCTGAAATCGCGACTATCCGCCATGATTTACGCTCCATGCAGCACCGTATGGAAACACTAGAGGAGGACCATGACCATACTCGCACTTATATACAGGATTTACACTCCACCATCTCTACCCAACACGCAGCTATGTGCGAGTACCAGAGACACCTTGAGGACATTGATAACCGTGGCCGGAGACACAATGTTCGTATCCGGGGGCTCCCTGAAGCCACCCGTGACAACGACCTCAAATGTACAGTAGAAGCCATATTTAATCAGATTCTCGACGCCCCAGCGACCCATACGGTTCAACTGGATAGAGCACATCGGGCCCTGCGCCCCAAAGAGGCCTCTTCCTTGCCCAGGGATGTCATCTGCTGCGTCACAGACTACTCCCTGAAGGAATCTATCATGACCAAAGCCCGTGAGAAGCGGAACATCGACTTTGATGGGGCACCCCTGCAGATACTACCGGATCTCTCCTGGGTGACCCTTCAAAAGAGGAGGAAACTTCGCCCATTGCTCCAAACCCTGCAGGGACTGAACATTCCGTACAGATGGGGTTTCCCGTTCAGCCTCACGGCGAGACGGGACGGGAGATCTGCCACACTCCGGGTCGCAGGGGACCTCGAGGGGTTCTGTGCCGCCATGGACATTGATGTCCCACGCCTCCTACCCTGGGAGCTGACCCCCCCACCCCCCCCTCCCCCACCCGTGTGGACCCCTGTCACTGGCCACAGGAAAAGGTCGGCCCAAGGGTCTTCCTCCAACCAGCGGAGGCCCCCTAATAACCCGCGCCCTACCTAAGTCCCGTTGGCCTCTGAGTGTTGGCCCAGAGGGTTCCCGGGGTGTTTCTCCGGCCTCCTCCCTAATGGGTTCGGTGCTACCTTCCAACCACATGCTACCGCATAGTCCTTTCTGATACCATCGGCAGCGGCGCCGACCTCTGCACTAAATGTTCCCCACCGCTCTATCTCTGTGTGTGATAGGGCTGATTCAACCCCCTTTTTCTTTTCTACTTGTCCTCCTGACTCTGCTCCGTCCACTTCTGTCACTTCTCCCCCTCTGTCTGCTGAACCTTCCTTTGTCCCCCCTCCTGGGGACTAATTGTTGTCCTTTGAACCCTGGGATGTCATCCCCCCTGGATGGCAGTCTTCCTCAGCAGCTACTGGGGACCGGCAGGTTCCTGCCCCGGTATGATCGGCGTGTTCGCCGTAGTTTTCTTTCAGTTTTGTTTTTGTTTCTGTGTTTAATGTTTGATGTGTTTAATCCCCCCGTTTTGTCTGTTTCTTTTGTGTTCCCTTTATGTTTGCAGGAGCCGTTCTGTTGCAGTGACCGGTGGTGTATTGTGAGTAGCAGCCTGGCCGACCAACGCCCGTCTCGCCTACTAAATTATCTCCGCTTTTTTGACCAGGAGGGGGGCTCGCTGGGACTCCCATCTCCTCCAGCTTCAGCTCTGTATACAGAGCCCAGGTACTTCCCTATTACACAGCTCATCACCCTGACACATCATGGTGCGTTTTGTTAGCTTTAATGTTAAGGGTCTTAACTCCGACCTAAAACGGAGGCTCCTTCTACGTGAGCTTCAGCAGCTACGGGCAGACATTGCCTTTATCCAGGAAACGCACCATGATGCATCAGGTACATTTCGATTCGCCCTCCGGAAATATCCTACAGTTTACTCAGCAGTGAAAGATAAAAAGAGGGCGGGTGTTGCTATCATGATAGGCTCACACTGCCCGCTCCATGTAGATTCCACTGATATAGATCCCCAAGGCCGCTATGTCATTCTTACTGGCAGACTGGAAGGTGTCCAGGTCACGTTGTGCAATGTCTACTCCCCGAATGACGGACAGATGCGCTTTCTCACCCAGGTCTTCGCCAAGCTGGCCCGCCTCCCTCCATCTCTAGTACTAATTGGCGGAGACTTTAATATTCCACCTTCTGAAACCTGGGACTGGCACGCTATCTCTGCCCGTTCCCCCCCCAAACACACAGTACAGCTCTCCCTAGCCTTTCGTAAACTGATGAGGCAACACCAGCTCTTTGATCTCTGGAGGACTAGTCACCCTAAAGACAAGGCTTATACATTCTATTCACACCCGCATTCCACCCATACCCGTATAGACCTATTTCTGGGCAACATCCTGGGCCTGCGTTCTCTCTTATGTGCCGAGACCCATTCTATTACGTGGTCAGACCATGCCCCGATATCTCTGGATGTCGCCCTGTCTACCGGTGCTCGTAGGGTCTGCCACTGGCGCCTCAACGAGATGCTGTTGAAAACTCCCCTACACAGGGAAACTTTGGCTGCGGGTTTGAAAGAATATTTTAGACTGAATCTGGGGAGCGTATCCTCTCCCTCTACGCTCTGGGAAGCGCATAAATCGGTATTTAGGGGAAATTGTATTGCACTCTCCTCTAGATTGAAAAAAGACGCTCAGGCCCGTATAGCTGCCCTCACTCGTCAATTACACATAAAGGAAGCCCGCATGTCTAGTCACCCCTCCGTTCCTCTCCTTAGAGAAATAGTAACACTGCGCAACTCACTGAAGGATGAGGCGGTCTCCAGGGCCACCCGTTTGCTGTCCTTCACCAGGCACAAATATTATGACAAGGCTAATAAAGCCCACAAATTACTAGCCTCCCAATTGAGAGACCAGACTGTGAAAAACTCTCCGCACATGGTGAGGGATAGCTCGGGTGGCTTGTCATACGATCCCGCCCGGATAGCCTCAATTTTTTCCGAATACTACTCCTCCCTATACTCTCTCCCGGACCCCTTACCTAGGGATTCCGTAGAGAGAGACTGCCTCCTCCAGTCCTACCTAGCTGATTGCCACCTGCCCAGACTCTCGAGCGACGACCTAGCCATGCTTAACGGGTCCATCACAGCAGAGGAGATTACCGATGTCCTTAAGGACCTTCCCTCAGCTAAATCCCCAGGCCCCGATGGCCTTCCCTACACATATTACAAAACTTTCTCTGAGATTTTACTTCCACACATGACCTCCTTGTTTAATGCTTTCCTGCAGGGTGAAGATAGGATCCCATCCCCTATGCTAGACTCATTTATTACTGTTATACCCAAATCCGAGAGGGACCCCTCTGACCCAGCCAGTTATAGACCAATATCCCTGTTAAACGCGGACTTCAAAATATTCACTAAAATTCTGGCGGTTAGGTTGGGGGTGCTCCTGCCGAGTCTCATACACGCGGACCAGGTTGGATTTGTCCTAAATCGCCAGGCAGGTGATAACACCCGGCGGACCATCGACCTGATAGAGGTCTTAAACAAGACCGACTCTCAAGGATTGCTGTTGAGTCTGGATGCAGAGAAGGCCTTCGATAGGCTAGGCTGGCCCTTCTTGTTCGCTGCCCTGAAGTCATACGGCGTTTCTGGGCCTTTTCTGCAGACAGTCCAAATGCTTTACTCTACGCCTACTGCCCGTGTCCGCCTTCCGCATGCCACCTCTCCACCTTTCACGATACACAATGGGACTCGGCAGGGATGCCCCCTGTCCCCGCTCTTGTTTGTCCTTAGCATTGAACCCTTGGCGGCTAGAATCCGCCTCTCCCCTGACATCCAAGGAGTGAAGGTACGGGACCGTGAATTCAAACTGTCATTATTCGCGGATGATATCCTCCTAACGATCAGTAACCCTCAGGTATCCCTCCCTAACCTTCACTCCTTGATTACGGAATTTGGGTCCATCTCCGGTTATAAAATCAACTCCCGTAAAACGGAGGCCATGCCTATTAACCTCCCCCCTCCTTTACTTCATGCCCTTCAATCGGCGTACCCCTACAAATGGGTGGTAGATAGACTGCGCTATTTAGGTACTAATCTTACCCCGTCCTACCACTTACTCTACAAACACAACTTCCCGAATTTCTTCCGGGAAATATCGTTACAACTAACGAAATGGTCTAAACTTCCCCTTTCCCTTATTGGTAAAATTACCACTGTAAAAATGAATGTCTTACCCCGCTTCCTCTATTTACTAGAAACCCTTCCTATCCCCATCACCAGCTCAGCACTGAAGAAATTCCAGAGTTCCCTCTTGCAGTTTGTCTGGGGTGGGGGGCGCCACCGGATCTCCAAAACAGTGATGTGTGCGGGGAAATCCCGTGGTGGGCTTTCCTTCCCGGATATCCACAAATATTATCTCGCGGCCCACCTACGGAGGATCCCTTCCTGGACCACTCTCCAGGCCTTCAATAAGTGGACCGAAATAGAGAAGCTCTGGATGGCGCCTACCCACCCTAGCGAACTGATCTGGTCCCCCGGCTACTCGGGCACGTTGTCCTGGCTTCTGGGACCGATGAGACACACTATGGAGGTTTGGCTCACGAGCGACAAACTATTCTCCCTTAAATCCAAACCTTCCCTCTTGACACCATTCCTTTATACTGACCTACTGCAGGGGAGCTACCACCGGGACACCATATGGCCTTGGCAAATGGCCCGTTTGTTCAACTTTGCCGACATATCGTGCCCCCTCTCCAGGAAGGTCTTACCCTTTTCAGTTCTCAGAGAACGATTCGGCCTCCCTTCTCAGGCAGCTGATTTTCATGCACAAATCTCATTGTTTGCTTCCGTGATTACTGGACACCGACCTTTTGCCAAACCCACATTGTTTGAAATGTTATGTAGGAATTCACCCTCGACCAAGGGATTAATATCGTCCATATACTCCATTCTCAACGCCCCCTTGGAGGAACTTGATCAACCCCACCCCTACATGGCCAAATGGGAAGCTTACCTTAATAGACCTATCTCCAAGGGCCTCTGGCAGATAATTTGGTCCCAGGCGGCCAAATCCTCCTCCTGTGTTGCTTACCGTGAGAACCAATACAAAATTTTGTTTCATTGGTACCATACTCCCGCCCTTCTCCACCGATTATTCCCCTCAACACCTTCCACTTGCTGGAGGTGCTGCTCTTCCGAGGGGACATTGCCCCACATTTTCTGGGACTGCCCTGTACTGAGACCCTACTGGTCGGGTATTCGAGATCTGGTTTCTGTGGTTCTCCAGCGGGATGTACCTTTATGCCCCCTAACTTATATCCTTAATGTTCCCCCAAAGAACTTGGGTAAACGGTCGGCCAGGCTGCTCTTGCACCTCTTAACGGCGGCAAAATGTTTATTGACCAGATACTGGAAACAAACCCTCATTCCATCCGCAGTGGAGTTGGTCAACAGGATACAAGAGGTGCGGAGGAACGAGTATCTCTCCGCATCGGCCGAAGACAGGGTGGATCACTTTCAAAAAATTTGGTCGCTGTGGGATACCTATTATGAACAATTTCACACCCCCGGTCAGACTCCTGTAACCAACGTTACTGTTTGATTGTCTCCTAGTTGTATTTGTATGTCTTGTCTTGTCTCCCCCCCAGTATTTGTTACGTTCCTGGTTAAGGGTTTCTCATTCCGCATTTGCTTACCAAGGGCTCACTTGACGACGTAACCATAATGAGGCCCTAAGATATGACCACCTCAGGCACCCACACAGGTGACCCCCTGGCCTCTTCGCATATCTCATAACTTTCTACCGGTGGGTAATGTGTCATAGACCCCATCTTACAGCATTGTTTCGCCTTATTCATCACAATTCTTACTCTGTTTCATTGATGACCCTTATACAATGTTGTTTACTTGTTCACTGTTTATTTTTTCTGTATTTTGAAAATCCTAAAATAAACAATTTATAAAAAAAAAAGAGCAGTGGGATCATTAAAATCACTTTGTCAAGACTGCTCTAAAGGATTTATGTGATAAAACCATGCAGCTTTTTAAAAGTCTACTGAAACAAGGAGTACAGTTTAAGATTTTTACTTTTTGCTCAACAAACTATTGCTTCTTTAATAACATAGAGACAAAGTGGATTTCAGAACTGCAGCTTCCCCCCTAGATATGGTTTAATGCTTCTTATTTTCTGTAGACCTAGTTTTTAATTATCCAAATAATTCCTAAATTAAACCCATCAGAATATGTTCTTATCATACACAAATATACTGCTGCTATGCTTTAATGGCTGTATTTCTGCCGATGATTGATAGACTATCTATACACTATATATATATATATATATATATATATATATATATATATATATATATCAGCTGCGTGCAGATATCTCAGCATCACGGCTGTAAGACTCTCCCATTGTTAAAATGATTATAATAGTGCAACCAAGGCCAAGACATTGTTTACCTCTAATATCGCTCTTTAAGGAATTTCTTATGAAACTGAAAAAGAAATCATATACTTTCCCTTTCCACAGTGAGATTATTTTGGAAACCTCTTAAAACTTCACCACAGTAAAAGAAATAATACATTGTAGTAAAAATGTCATTTTCCATGTGTATTTGAACCTGTACCCCATACCATGTTTTAACCCCATTTGGGGTCTTCCTCAGGTGCATGCTAAAATGTCTGTAAAAGTTTACTTTCAAATTCATCTCTCTCCATTAACCCCTTAAGGTCAAAGCCAATTTTCGTTTATGTTTAAAAGTCCATAGCGCTTGCATTTTTTCACCTAGAGACCCACATGAGCCCTTATTTTTTTGCGAAACCAATTGTACTTTGCAATGACAGGCATTATTTTTCCATAACATATGCTGCGAAACTGGAAAAAAATCATTTGCGCTGTCAAATTGAAAAAAAAAAAGGAATTTGTTTTGATTTCGGGGAGTTTTGCATTTACGCCGTTCGCCCTATGGTAAAACTGACTTGTTATGCATGTTCCTCAAGTCGTTACGATTACAAAAATATGTAACATGTATAACTTTTATATGATCTGATGGCTTGTAAAAAATTCAAACCATTGTTAACAAATATATGTTCCTTAAAATCGCTCCATTCCCATCCTTATAGCGCTTTTATTCTTTGGTCTATGGGGCTGTGTGAGGTGTTATTTTTTGCGCCATGACGTGTACTTTCTATCGATACCTTGATTGCGCATATGCGACTTTTTGATCACTTTTTATTAAATTTTTTCTGGATTTGTTGCGACCAAAAAGGCGCGGAATTTTTTGGCGCTTACGCCGTCTACCTTGTGAGATCAGGAATGTGATTAATTAATAGTTCGAGCAATTACGCGCGCGGCGATACTAAATATGTTTATTTATTTGTTTATTTATTTATATTTATAAAATGGGAAAAGGGGGATGATTTGGACTTTTATTAGGGGAGGGGATTTTTTATTAATAAAAAAACATTTTTACTTTTATTTTTACTTTAACTAGAAGTCCCCCTGGAGGACTTGTATATAGACAGCACTGATCTCTCATAGAGATCAATGCTGTGTATATACACAGCAAAGATCGATCAGATCAGTGATAGATTGCTATTGCCTGCTGCAGGCCATAGCAATCTATTGCTGAGCCGGGATCAGCGTCATTGCGACACTGAGGCCCGGCACGGGCAGAAGAACGGATCCGTCCCAGGCACCTAGACACCAGGCACATGTGGATCTAAGCATCTAAGTGCAGCTGTCAAGTTTGACAGCTGCACTTAGAGGCTTAATTAGCCGGCGCGGCAACGGGACCTGCGCCGGCTAATAGAGGCACTGCCCGGCTGCACATGTCAGCCGGGATCAGCGCCCTGTTCAGAGCGGGGAACACCCCCCGTGGCACCATGACGTATCAGATACGTCATGGGTCGCTAAGGGGTTAAAGGGGTTATCCGGATAACAAAAACAATATTCTAAATGATCCCCCTTCCCAATACCACCCTCAGGGCCGGTTTTAGACTAGATGTGGCCCTGGGCAAAGTTGAAGGTGGGGCCCCAAATGCTGAAATATTTTAGCAACAATTTAAGGTCCCCATACACGTTACTCTTTTGTTGGTGGTACCTGTTGCTCCTGGTGGGTTTGGCCATCAGCGTAAGGTGTATGGGGCTCTCTGGACAGTCCTCTGACAGATGATATCAGTGGACATAGGGGATCAAGCTTGATGGAAAATCAACGCCCAACCTCTTTGTTCTCAGAGAGATAAGCCGGCATCAGATCTGTATGGCTATGGCTTTCCCCTCTCATAGAGAACACAGGAACACTCAGATGTGCCAAATTTCTGTGTATGGGGAGGACGGGACCGGATGGGAGAGATAATTGTCAGCTGAAGGAATGTTCAGCCAGCAGTTATTGGAAGCATACGGCCACTTTTAAGGCCGTATTACACGGCCTGATATTCCGCAGAAGCGAGCGCCAATCTGGTAGAATGGAGCTCGCTTAGAGAGCCTACTACAGCAAAAGCTATGGAGGAGATTTATCAAACTGGTGTAAAGAAGAATTGGCTCAGTTGCCCCTAGCAACCAATCAGATTCCACCTACTTAGAATGTGAGTAATGAAAGGTGGAATCTGATTGGTTGCTAGGGGCAACGGAGCCAGTTTCACTTTACACCATGTTTGATAAATCTCCCCCTATGTGTATATATACAGTATATCATTAGTGATGTGTGTGCAATCCTTGCTGTATAAAGTAAACAATATAGTAAACAATAAAGATATATACTACCTGATCATGTTCCCCGGTGTCCTCAGGCCATGTCTGTGATATATACTACCTGATCATGTTCCCCGGTGTCCTCAGGCCTTGTCTGTGATATATACTACCTGATCATGTTCCCCGGTGTCCTCACAGAGCGATAGCGTCCTGATTCGGACAATTTTCGCTCCATGTATTAGGGCCCTTACTCAGTTCAGAAGGTTACATGCCGGGACTGCCGCTATATGCCAGGACTGCCGCTACATGTCAGGACTGCAGCTACATTATGGGTCTGCCACTACATGTCAGGACTGCCGCTACATGTCAGGACTGCCACTACATGTCAGGACTGCCCCTACATGCCAGGACTGCCGCTACATGTCAGGACTGCCGCTAGATTATGGGACTGCCCCTACATGCCAGGACTGCCGCTACATTCTGGGACTGCCGCTACATTATGGGACTGCCACTACATGCCAGGACTGCCGCTAGTGGTGTAAACACAAGAACTATTTATATGAATTGCATTAAAAAAATAAAATAAAAAAATCACTATAATCAGGACCAAATATTACCTCCATACCGTTATTGAAGAAAACACACTATATATAGGCTAATATTACCACCATAAAGTGACCGCCCCATAATGACTTTATATACACTATATACAGACCAATATTACCGCCATAGAGTGACCACCGCATGACTCTTTATACCAGGGGTGGGGAACCTTTTCCATGTCGAGCGCCGGTCGGGCATTTATAAAATCATTCGAGGGCCGCATACCGTGCGCAGCAGGGTAGCGTGGGTTTGCAGCACCCGGGGCAAGGCAAAGTATTGTTCCCCTAATGCCCCTGCTATTGTAGTTAACCCTCTGTGATGCCCCTTGTACCTGATGTGAATCCTTAGTGATACCCTGTAGCCTGAGTTAACCCCCCAGTCATGTCCCTGGTAGCCTAATTACCCCCCCCACACCCAATGATGCCTCTGGTAGGCCTAGTTAATCCCCCCAGTCATATCCCTGCTAGCCTAGTTAATACCCCCAGTCATGTCCCTGGTAGCCTAGTTAAGCCCCTCTGTGATGTCCGTGGTAGCCTAGTTTAGCCCCTCAGTCATGTCCCTGGTAGCCTAGTCAGCCCCCCGTCATGTCCCTGGTAGCCTAGTTAACCCCCCAGTCATGTCCCTGGTGGCCTAGTTAACCCCCCAGTCATGTCCCTGGTGGCCTTCTTAACCCCCTCAGTCATGTCCCTGGTGGCCTAGTTAAGCCCCTCAGTCATGTCCCTGGTGGCCTTCTTAACCCCCTCAGTCATGTCCCTGGTGGCCTAGTTAACCCCTCAGTCATGTCCCTGATGGCCTAGTTAACCCCCCAGTCATGTCCCTGGTGGCCTTCTTAACCCCCTCAGTCATGTCCCTGGTGGCCTAGTTAACCCCCCAGTCATGTCCCTGGTAGCCTAAATAACCCCCATCAGTCATGTCCCTGGTGGACTAGTTAACCCCCCAGTCAGGTCCCTGGTGGCCTTCTTAACCTCCCAGTCAGGTCCCTGGTGGCCTTCTTAACCCCCCAGTCAGGTCCCCGGTGGCCTTCTTAACCCCCCAGTCAGGTCCCTGGTGGCCTTCTTAACCCCCCAGTCAGGTCTCTGGTGGCCTAGTTAACCCCCCAGTCATGTCCCTGGTGGCCTTCTTAACCCCCTCAGTCATGTCCCTGGTGGCCTAGTTAACCCCCCAGTCAGGTCCCTGGTGGCCTTCTTAACCTCCCAGTCAGGTCCCTGGTGGCCTTCTTAACCCCCCAGTCAGGTCCCTGGTGGCCTTCTTAACCCCCCAGTCAGGTCCCTGGTGGCCTTCTTAACCCCCCAGTCAGGTCCCTGGTGGCCTTCTTAACCCCCCAGTCAGGTCCCTGGTGGCCTAGTTAACCCCCCAGTCATGTCCCTGGTGGCCTTCTTAACCCCCTCAGTCATATCCCTGGTGGCCTAGTTAACCTCCCAGTCAGGTCCCTGGTGGCCTTCTTAACCACCCAGTCAGGTCCCCGGTGGCCTTCTTAACCCCCCAGTCAGGTCCCTGGTGGCCTTTTTAACCCCCCCCCATCCCCCCAGTCATGTCCCTGGTGGCCTAGTTAATCCCCAGTGCCTGCCCCAAATAAAAAAAAAATAAACATCCCACTCACCTTTCCTCCGCTCCCACGCTATCCAGGTCCTCTTCTCCCTCCTCTCTTCTGTGCCGGTCTTCTTCTGCAGGCGGCGCGCGATGACGTCATTTCACCGCGCGCCACCTGCAGGAGAAGACCGGCACAGAAGAGAGGAGGGAGAAGAGGACCTGGATAGCGTGGGAGCGGAGGAAAGGTGAGTGGGATGTTTATTTTTTTTTTATTTGGGGCAGGCACTGGGCATTGGGGCGGCCCGCAGGAGTCACAAGACGTGCGCCGCTCTGTTGGGGAAGGAGCCGGCACAGACACAGGAAGATGCTGTATATGCCGGCTCCTGCCTCACCACCGCGGCGCACATGACAGGAGTTAACCCCCCAGTCATGTCCCTGGTGGCCTTCTTAACCCCCTCAGTCATGTCCCTGGTGGCCTAGTTAACCCCTCAGTCATGTCCCTGGTGGACTAGTTAACCCCCCAGTCAGGTCCCTGGTGGCCTTCTTAACCTCCCAGTCAGGTCCCTGGTGGCCTTCTTAACCCCCCAGTCAGGTCCCCGGTGGCCTTCTTAACCCCCCAGTCAGGTCCCTGGTGGCCTTCTTAACCCCCCAGTCAGGTCTCTGGTGGCCTAGTTAACCCCCCAGTCATGTCCCTGGTGGCCTTCTTAACCCCCTCAGTCATGTCCCTGGTGGCCTAGTTAACCCCTCAGTCATGTCCCTGATGGCCTAGTTAACCCCCCAGTCATGTCCCTGGTGGCCTTCTTAACCCCCTCAGTCATGTCCCTGGTGGCCTAGTTAACCCCCCAGTCATGTCCCTGGTAGCCTAAATAACCCCCATCAGTCATGTCCCTGGTGGCCTTCTTAACCCCCTCAGTCATGTCCCTGGTGGCCTAGTTAACCCCTCAGTCATGTCCCTGGTGGACTAGTTAACCCCCCAGTCAGGTCCCTGGTGGCCTTCTTAACCCCCCAGTCAGGTCCCTGGTGGCCTTCTTAACCCCCCAGTCAGGTCCCCGGTGGCCTTCTTAACCCCCCAGTCAGGTCCCTGGTGGCCTTCTTAACCCCCCAGTCAGGTCTCTGGTGGCCTAGTTAACCCCCCAGTCATGTCCCTGGTGGCCTTCTTAACCCCCTCAGTCATGTCCCTGGTGGCCTAGTTAACCCCCCAGTCAGGTCCCTGGTGGCCTTCTTAACCTCCCAGTCAGGTCCCTGGTGGCCTTCTTAACCCCCCAGTCAGGTCCCTGGTGGCCTTCTTAACCCCCCAGTCAGGTCCCTGGTGGCCTTCTTAACCCCCCAGTCAGGTCCCTGGTGGCCTTCTTAACCCCCCAGTCAGGTCCCTGGTGGCCTAGTTAACCCCCCAGTCATGTCCCTGGTGGCCTTCTTAACCCCCTCAGTCATATCCCTGGTGGCCTAGTTAACCTCCCAGTCAGGTCCCTGGTGGCCTTCTTAACCACCCAGTCAGGTCCCCGGTGGCCTTCTTAACCCCCCAGTCAGGTCCCTGGTGGCCTTCTTAACCCCCCAGTCAGGTCCCTGGTGGCCTTTTTAACCCCCCCCCATCCCCCCAGTCATGTCCCTGGTGGCCTAGTTAATCCCCAGTGCCTGCCCCAAATGAAAAAAATAAACATCCCACTCACCTTTCCTCCGCTCCCACGCTATCCAGGTCCTCTTCTCCCTCCTCTCTTCTGTGCCGGTCTTCTCCTGCGGGCCGCGCGCGATGACGTCATTTCACCGCGCGCCGCCTGCAGGAGAAGACCGGCACAGAAGAGAGGAGGGAGAAGAGGACCTGGACAGCGTGGGAGCGGAGGAAAGGTGAGTGGGATGTTTATTTTTTTTTTATTTGGGGCAGGCACTGGGCATTGGGGCGGCCCGCAGGAGTCACAAGACGTGCGCCGCTCTGTTGGGGAAGGAGCCGGCACAGACACAGGAAGATGCTGTATATGCCGGCTCCTGCCTCACCACCGCGGCGCACATGACAGGAGAGCCGCAAACCGCAGAAGACGTGTGCCGCTCTGGAGGAGAAGGAGCCGGCATACACAGCGTCCTCCTGTGTCTGGTAACTGTCACATACTCAGGAGAAAGCTGTGAATGCCGGCTCCTTCTCCTCCAGAGCAGCGCATGTCACAGGGGTGCCGCGGGCCGCATCCGGAGGTGTCAGGGGCCGGATGCGGCCCGCGGGCCTGAGGTTCCCCACCCCTGCTTTATACACTATATACAGACCAATAATACCGCTATAGACTGACCACTGTATAATGAATGACTCTATATACACTGTATACAGACCAATATTATGTGTCTGTAACTCTATGGCTGTACTATTGGTGTATATAGTGTATATATAGAGTCATTATGTGGCAGTCAATCTATGGCAGTAATGACTCTACGCTATATACAGACCAATATTATTGCCATAGGCTGACCCCTGTATAATGACTTTATATACACTCTATATACAGACCAATATTACCGCCATAGAGTGACCACTGCATAATGACTCTATATACAGACCAATATTACTGCCATAGACTGACCCCTGTATAATGACTCTATATACACTGTATGCAGACCAATATTATGTGGCGATCACTCTATGGCTGTACTATATATACTGTACTGTATATAGTGTCATTATGTGGTAGTCAATCTATGGCAATAATGACTCTATATATACGCTATATACAGACCAATATTACTGCCATAGACTGACCCCTGTATAATGACTCTATATACACTGTATGCAGACCAATATTATGTGGCGATCACTCTATGGCTGTACTACATATACTGTACTGTATATAGTGTCATTATGTGGTAGTCAATCTATGGCAATAATGACTCTATATATACGCTATATACAGACCAATATTAATGCCAAAGAGTGACCACTGCATAATGACACTATATACAGACCAATAATACCGCCATAGAGTGACCACTGCATAATGACTCTATATACAGACCAAAATTACTGCCATAGACTGACCCCTGTATAATGACTCTATATACACACTATATACAGACCAATATTATGTGGCGATCACTCTATGGTTGTACTTTTGGTCTGTATATAGTTTATATATAGAGTCATTATGTGGTGGTCACTGTATGGCGGCAATATTGGTCTGTATATAGTATCATTATGTGGTAGTCAATCTATGGCAGTAATGACTATATATACACTATATACTGACCAATATTAATGCCAAAGAGTGACCACCGCATAATGACACTTTATACAGACCAATATTAATGCCAAAGAGTGACCACCGCATAATGACACTTTATACAGACCAATATTATTGCCAAAGAGTGACCACCGCATAATGGCTCTATATACAGACCAATATTACCGCGATAGACTGACCACCACATAATAACTCTATATACAGACCAATATTACTGCCATACAGTGACCACCACATAACTCTATATACACACTATATACAGACCAATATTACCGCCATAGATTGTCCACTGCATAATGACTCTGTATCCAGACCAATATTATGTGGCGATCACTCTATGGCTGTACTATTGGTCTGTATATAGTGTATATAGTCATTATGTGGTGGTCACTGTATGGCGGTAATATTGGTCTGTATATAGTGTCATTATGTGGTAGTCAATCTATGGCAGTAATGACTATATATACACTATATACAGAGCAATATTAATGCCAAAGAGTGACCACTGCATAATGACACTATATACAGACCAATATTACCGCCATACAGTGACCACCACCTAAGGACTGAATACCACCTTATTTTTTTTTCTCACCGTATTGCCTTATATACATAGGAGCTGCAGCCAATCAGCGGCCTCAGTGGTCACCTGCAGCAATTACATAGGACTGATGAGGCCAGAGAATGGCTGCAGCTCCTATATACAGTCTATTCACCTCAACACTTGGAGTCAGCAGTGCTAATACACACACACTATTTTATATATATATATATATATATATATATATATATATATATACACACCATTATATATATATATATATATATATATATATATATATACACACACACACACCATTTTATATATATATATAATATATATATATATATACACACACACCATTATATATATATATATATAATATATATATATATATACACACACACCATTATATATATATATATATATATATATATATATATATATATATATACACACACACACACCATTTTTTATATATATATATATATATATATATATATACACACACACACCATTTTATATATATATATATATATATATATATATATATATATACACACACACCATTTTATATATATATACACACACACATCCAAGAAAACACATTATACAGATACAAACCATCCAGCCCACACACTATACACAGGACATGTAACACACACTGCATTCATGCATTATACACCTACATTCATACACATTACACACTACATATACAGTATACTTACTCTGTCTAGCATGCTGGGTGTAGTGGTGAATCCCCCTCATGTACCATGCAGCAGGCTGTCATCCTCTCCTCCATCGTCCCGACAGCTCCACACCAGAGGAAGAAGTCACGTGCAGAGAGGAGCTGGAAGGAGGGGGAGGGGGAGCTACACACAGGGAGCAGACACCAAGCAGCGTCCTGCAGCCTCTGCGTGACCCCTGATAGCAGCAGCCAGGGATCACTGCCAGACGCTGCAGGACCCTGTCTGTGCTCTCCTCTCCTACTGGAACTGCGGTAGGGGGCCCCTGGGGGATGGGGGCCCTGGTCATTTGCCCTGCTTGCCCCCCCCCTAACGCCGGCCCTGACCACCCTATGTCTAATATACATGTATAACCTTTCTTGCACCCTTTCCCTGTTTTTATCTCACACTAAAGGCCCTATTCCACCAAGAGATCTGCCGACAGATTATCCTCCAAAGATTTGAAGCCAAACCCAGGAGGGGATTTGAAAAAAGGAGAAATCCAGTCTTTCCTTTATGACCTGTTCTCTGATTATAGTCCGTTCCTGGGTTTGGCTTCAAATCTTTGGCAGATAATCTGTCATCAGATCTGTCCTCTCTGACAGCACGCTGCTCCCTTTTCTCCCCTCCCTTTGTAGACACAGGATATGTGATCTCCTCTCTGGGGGCCGAGTTAAGGCCCTATTCCACCAACAGATCTGACGACAGATTATCTGCCAAAGATTTGAAGCCAGACCCAGGAACAGACTATAAAGAGAGATCAGGTAAAGGCTGGAATAAAGGAAAGACTGGATTTCTACTCTTTTCAAATCCACTCCTGGGTTTGGCTTCAAATCTTTGGCAGATAATCTGTCGTCAGATCTGTTGGTGGAATAGGGCCTTTAGCTGTCTATTGACTTGGTAACATGACCCCCAGGAGACATTATCTGCATCATCTCCATGCACCTGTGCTGCTTCCCTAGACTTACATGTGTTCTTGAGCCTATGTCTCTGTAATAGTAAAAGTTATAGTTCTATCTCTGCTCACAGTCAGAAAGCAGAGATCTCAACCTACACCTTACCCCCCTCCCTGGGTTAAAAAGATGCCTATTATGTAGCACATAGCTACATCGTGTGCAAGTCAGCTGTGCTACATCATATTTGCGTATGCTCAGCTACATCATCAGTTAGTATCAAATACATTTTGGGGTAATGTGATGCAAAATCAGTGAAAAAAACTGTCCTTTGTTTACTGTTCAATAGTAATGTCAGCAGTGGGCAGGAAAGAAAGCTAAGGGGGCGAGTACACAAACGAACCAATCAGGGAGATGAATGATGGGAAATGTAATTTCCTGGCCGGCGCCATCTTGGATATAGATCGGCTTTTAGAAAAACTTGTAACTCAGGAATGGCAGCAACTAGAAAGATAGGGGATGACTCAAAATACTCAGGGGATGTTATGAACGGAGACAGCACTGCTTGAGAAAAGCTAGTGTGTATAGCCGAAACGTCGCAGGGGTGTGAATAAAGCCACAAGATTTTTTCATCTTTACAAAGTGATGTCTCCGTTCATAACATTGCTTGATGTCCGGATGCCTGAGTTCAATCTGGTGAGGCGTGCACTGTCCTGATTTTTCACTTTTTTGCCTGTTGGCAGTTTGTGCTGTTACCCATTTCACAAAATACTCATGGGGACTTGGTAAGACCAGCTAGGTTTTGGAGTAATTGATTTTTTAGCTCTTAGGTAGATAACCCCATTATGGATCACTAGCATTATTTAATGACTAGGAGCAATGTAGCCCTAGTCTGAACCCACCTCATTGCACCCAAGATCTGCCAGAGAACATATCAGATCCATGCCAGAAGAGGTGTCACCAGAAAATATTTGGTCTTCTGTAGTGAGTAGGGGGATTGTACAGCCCTAATTTGAGCCCACCCACTGGTCCTACCAACTCTTACAAGCAGTCCTAACTGAGCACTTACAAGTGCACTTACACTTTACAAGTGAAACTCAGACAGACTGGGTCAGAACAAGACAAGTATGAATTAGATACCAGAGAATAGTTACTAGGTAATAGGGGTCAGAACCAGAGGGCAACATTAGAAACAAAACAGAACCAGCGACAAAAATTATACCAAGGGTCAAAACAGGAGAGATACATAGTCAGGGTCTAGAGATGAGTGAACCCTAAGGCTGCCTGGAAAACATGGTTACAGACATAGGCTATAGGCTTTATCCAGGTTTTCCAGGATTCCCTAAGGCTGCATCAAATTTCTTCAGCCACTGCCGAGCATTTGGGTCAAGTTTCGCTCATCTCGCTATCAGGGTAGAGTACTCAGTAGAGTAAAAATAAGAAGACAGGCCTGTTTAAATAGAATGCCACAAAGACAGAATTGGACAGAATGGCACCAAGCCTAGGGGCAAGCTGCCCTTTCTTCTGCTGGATTTACAAAATGTATAAGAAAAAATGGAAAATGGGGGCAACTTAATTATATGGAGAGGGTCACATTTTCCCACAGACTTAATTAATATAATATTCTTGAGTTTTACAATTTACTCAAATGTAACGTCTAGGACAGGGGTCCTCAACTGGCGGACCACGGTCCGGACCGCAGAGGTCAGCTGTCTGGACCCCTGCTGCAGCGCTGCTCCCTGCACAGTTACTGTGCATCAGCAGCACTGACAGAGAGAGAGACATTGGCTCCCCCCGTCGGTCACTCTTGTGGCCGCAGCGGTCACAAGAGGCTGCTCTCCCCTTCTTTTGCTGGCGCTTGAATGACTTCACCGCGCCGGCGCCAGGACAAGGGGAGAGCAGGAAGAAAAGAGGAGACGCCGGACCTAGACGAGTATAAGTGTTTGTTTTTTTATGCTATATGCTGTATGGGAGGGGGAGAGTGCACAGGGGGTCTGTATGGGAGGGGAAGAGCGCACAGGGGGTCTGTATGGGAGGGGGAGAGGGCACAGGGGGGGCTATATACTACTGGGGGAGACAGCACAGGGGGGACTATATACTACTGGGGAGAGAGCACAGGGGGGACTATATACTACTGGGGGAGAGAGCACAGGGGGGCTATATGGGAGGGGGAGAGCGCACAGGGGGGCTATATGGGAGGGGGAGAGCGCATGGGGGGCTATGTACTACAGGGGGAGAGCGCACAGTGGGCTATATACTACAGGGGCAGAGAGCACAGGGGGGGCTATATACTACTGGGGGAGAGAGCACAGGAGGGGCTATATGGGAGGGGGAGAGCGCACAGGGGGGCTATATATACACAACAGAGGGAGAGCCCACAGGGAGGCTATATACTACTGGGGGAGAGCGCACAGGGGGGCTATATACTACTGGGGCAGTCACCCCCTTTGTACCTAATTTCAAAGGACCGGTGAAAGAGAAAAAATGTCAGTTTTCCCGCTAATAACCAAGTGTATGTAAATAGTTCAACAACGCTTGTAAAAAGTTAACAAAACACGTTTCCTCCTGATGTTCATGTCGGACCTTCATCTGACAATAGACCCCAATAAGTGACCCTTCACTAAAACTTGTTGAGTATCCCTGGTCTAGGATATGTTTGATGTATAGTCTGCAAAGAAATGTTTTGTTAGTGTTATTCTCACATCCTATGATATCTTTATTTATCATGATGGCATATATTTTAGACCGGACACCTAGTATAAGTCTGTTCCTATGCAGCCGAGGCCTAGAGGAGAATACCTATGTGTACATGGAATCCAATGTAATTTGTCATGATTATTTTTTCCTGCTGGATTAGTGAGAAATTGGACAGAAATACCTCTGGTTTAACAAATATTGAAAAGTTATAGGGGTAAGAATAGAGCAATTTTAAACAATTTTTTTTAAAAGTGAAATTTTATAAAAGTAGTGAAATAATACAAAAGTAATATAAATTGATGTAATTGTGTTTGAGGCACAGAATACATTAGAACAGTGCTTCTCAATTCCAGTCCTCAGGCCTCACCAACAGGTCTTGTTTTGAGGATTTCCTTAGTATGTTACAGGTGATAGAATTATACTCAGTCCATCAGGTATTAGCACAGGTGTCCTTTGTATGGGAAATCCTCAAAACATGGCCTGTTGGTGAGGCCTGAGGACTGGAATTGAGAAGCACTACATTAGAAAGTATTGAAATTTAAATACAAGAAAATTGTCCCTACCATTCAGTGTATGCTGAAATGTGTAAAATATATTTAGGAAACAAATGGGGAGAGGAGTGCCTCCTGGTGCAATAACGTGGTGGGCTAGTGTGTCTATTCCAGTGGAAGATGGACACACTCACCTTGTGGAATTGTGCAAATGATAGACACAACTCTACTGTAGGTATATGATGTCACTGGGACCGCAGCTATTTCTTGGGTTGAGGCCACCGAAGGTGGGTAGAAACACGCAGAGTTGTATCTCAGTTGTATCACAGGAACCAAAGAGGGTCAGCGCATCCAGGAGACCAGCAAAATCACAGTAGGAGCATCAACATCTCGCTATATTTAGATACATATGGAGACAGATTCCTTAGCCACATGACAACTGTATGCTACAGTAGCTGGGATATGGGTACTATGACACTGCATTAGAGAATATATTACATTACCCTTTTAGTTATCTGTAGGAATGTACTGTAAAGTTCTGTTGCCAGTGTGATATGGACTGTATAGAGAAGCAAGGTCCAAACTTCAGCAGAACTATGAATGTTAAAATGGAATTTCCAGGAAAATGCAATATTTTACCATATGCTCCCCCATGTATGAAAACAATAAAAGCCAGCATACTTACCTCCCCTGCTACTGCCACCATCAAGATATTCTGCTCACCACTGCAGTCCTTTTCTTCCTCCTCCAAGTACATTTTGCTGTCTCACTTGCCAGTTGGTTGATCATGGAGTGCAACATCATCAGAAAAAGAAATAGTAAAGATGCAAAGAGATAACAGAAGCAATGATGTGGGTAAGTATTCCATCTTTTGTTTTAATGCACATGGAAGCATATAGTAAACTTTTAGATATCCATGGAAAGGCCCTTTAAATTGTCAATATATTATGAGACTGGACAAAAAAAGAGCTCTTTTTTTATTTGAATTGTTCCTTGTAGTAGTAAGAACCTCCGGATGGATAGCCTGGAGACTTTTACGTTTCCATTTGCTTTCTTGGTGAACCACAAGTCTTATACTAGCTTTGTAGTTCTCAATTCCTAAGCTATAGATTGCTATAAAGAGTAACCTGTGGTTCGCTGTCAGATTGCATGGCAACAGTAGGAAACATGAAATGTTCTTAGCTGTGAATAGTTATTGGAGCAATCTCACTGCTAAAATGAGTGATTCTGATCTCTTATGGATATTAATTTGCTATAATGGTACCATATATAGCATTTCTCATCTGGTGTTATATGATTTGCTAAATAGATGGCTGGGCCTTTGAGGGTTGCATTGCAACCTGTTGTGCATATGTTCTACAGATGTTGCTTTCTTAAAATTATACTTAACACAAGCTGTCCAAAAATAAGAGATTTGCTGAGACAATGCAGTCTTTGTAATTCTTTCTAATTTAAGTAACTTCATTGTCTTGTGGGGGATTTTTTTTAGTTTTGGATCAAAAAGTTTTTTTTGTTTTTTTTAAATTCCTTTTGTTGTTGATCAAATAGTCCTAGGGTTAGACCCCCACCTATTAGTATACAACTGTATGCCGATAGAATAGTTAGTATTCTGATTGCTTTCTACCCTGCCAATGTGTTTTGTGTATATTTACTTATGACCGCATGTTTTCATTCCAATATTGCTTTTTTCATTTCCAACAACAATGGTAAACATGCTGTGATAAGTAAATGTAGACAAAACAAGCTCGGCAGGGGACATCAGAGACCCGTAAAAGCACGCCTGGGGAGTGTGGACAGGTAAGTATAGGCTCTTTTTTGTTTTGTTTTTTATGTGTATTAAATAGACGGCCGCCATCTGTATGATCTGGTTACGAACTCTGCAAAACATTCGGCTCAGTAACTAGCCAATTTTTTGGCAAACAAATCTCAGTTTGAGATTGGTATCCTCATCTCTACTACAAACCCCCATTTAATACCAATTTGAAAATTTTGTGAAATGCATAAAAATATGTACTTTTAAATTATTAAAATATGAAAAAGCCAGGTAGTACTTGTTGCTTCTTCATAGACTTTTATAAAATCCTTCACCTTCATACATAAAATTCTATATGGTGATCGTCTCAAGAGGGATGCTGAGTATAAGATGTGTGTCTGTCAGTGTTTTTTTCTTTTCTAGTGCTGGAGTTGTCTTTTAAACACTGCTTAGTGTCATATCTGTGATTTGTGTATGTGCAAGTAATTTTTGCATCTTGAACGGAATGGTAGGATCCGGCCTCAGACAATGTATAATCTGCTTAAATAAATGTTATTCAATTACTGTGAAAACAGTATGTATGGGGGAAGGGGATGTTCTCGGAGCATATAGCTTAGTTAACTGACTTCATTAACTGACAATCATCTAGAGGTCTGTTTTCAAGAGTTTACAATGTATTTTAACACAAGCATGAATTTGCATTGTGTGTATAGATGAGAAGCAGCTGTATCTCTGCCCATTATGTAACTTGCATACAGCTTTCTTTACAAGTTTTTACCTCTTAAAACTCCATGTCTAATTTTTAGCAAGTGGGTGGAGACCAGCTGCTAGAATGTCTCCCATATACTGTATACACATAAGAATTGGGATTCTGCACCCTATGACATGTATGACATTATGAAGCAGGGCTGAGCAGTGTAAGCGGTGAATTAAAGGGACTGTACCATCAGGCCTGGGCTGAAGCACTGTAGACGGGCTGATCGACCCCCAGTGGGAGGAAACCCTTGCCCCTCTATGATACCGATTCATTGATTCTAATGGAGTAGTGTCATAGAGGGGCAGAGGTTTCCTCCCACTTGGGGTGGATCCAGCCCGCCTCCAGTGCTTCAGCCTAGGCCTGATGGTACAGTCCCTTTAAGCACTAGAGTGAGATAAAACACTGTAAATCTTAGCAGAGTCTAAAAGTTATTGAAGGAGAGAATGTGTATCTCGGCACTGCTACATGTTTGATCCAACTTAGACCTTGTCAGCAAGCTTCCTGTGCAAATACTTATAATAAGTATTGTGATTCTTGATTGTCTGCAAACAGTCAAAATACATAAGCTGAAGAAGAGATATAACAGCAGCACTCACTGTTTCAAGTGATCTTTCTTGGTCACGATGGGATGCCAGCTTAGCAGAAGGAGGCAACAGCCATTTTGTGCAGATGCGCTTCTTCCAGCCAGTAGCACTAGTAGTCTAAAAGTCTACCGATATCTTTCTGTCTCCAGCCCCTTCTCTCCTCAACCTCTTCCTTCTCCATAGACTTCTATGGGCAGCTGTATCCTGATATGTCAGTGAGCTGAGCTAGATTAACTGTAGTAATTTATGCAGAGCAAAGTTCAGCTTGGAGACGGAGATCTAGTAAGCTCGATAACAATGGATGAGGATAGGGTGGCTCCTACACTGTATTGGTTAGGTCAGGCTTCACTTAGCAGGCTGTGTCATTATGGGCGTGGTTCATTTTGGGACTCTTTTTTTTTGGTGGTGGGGGGGGCACTCCCTTAGGTGTTGTGATGTGTCTGTGATGGCTTTTGGTGTCTTCCAGTTGGTGGTGATGGCTAGAGGTAAATTAAAGACATTTAATCACAGTAGGGCCAGGTTTTTGTAGCTTCAAGGACATCTCCTTCTCTTTGTTTACATTTTCAATAACGTATCAGGTAATGTTGTCTATGTTAAAATGATTTATGAGAGTTAGGCTGCATTCACCCGTAAAATTGTCCGTGGGCGCGGATCAATTTTTAGGAACCATTCAAATGAATGCAACCATTTACACGATCTGTGCCGCGACCCCCACCACCATCTGCACTGTGAAAAAATTGGACAAGTCCTAGTGCGGATCGCCGCATGGATTCCCCAATAGAAATGCAGCCCCCCTGCGGCCCGGCAGCAGAGATGACAGAAGTGCAGAAGACAACTACTCATCTACTCCCTTGTGCCGATGAACATGTGAGCCAGCCGGCATGGGGGGAGTAAGTAGTAGTTGTCTTCTGCGCTCCTTTCATCTCTGCTGCCGGTGCGGTGGGGGTCGTAGCTTGTGTTAATGGGGCCTTATCTATTTTCTTGTCCATTTGTTTGATAAAATGGGTGCAGTGACCATATTTGTGAAAAGTATAGGCTTAGTGGGCTGGATAAATATCACAAGGGTGACACATCCTTTTGACAATCAGTATGGTAACACCCACTTGTAAATTTATTGCTATTTTCTTATGAGGCTGCATGCACACTACGGAATTGCCGCGTATAACCCGCGGCATATTCCGTCGCTCATCCCCGCACGCGGCGGCGCGCTTTTCCGCCGGTGCCATAGACACTGTTCTGTGCACGGGCGGATTCCGCGTTCCGTCGAAAGAATTGACATGTCAATTCTTTTGGCGGAACGCGGAATCCGCCCGTGCATAGAATAGTGTCTATGGCACGGACGGAAATGCGCGCCGCCGCGTGCGGAGACGAGCGACGGAATACGCCGCGGGTTATACGCGGCAATTCCGTAGTGTGCACGCACCCTTAGAAAGAACAAAGGATCTTCACAGCGCATAAGAAAATATGCTGTAGAATTATTTTATGGAGAATGCAACAATTTTTTGAAAATGTACATTTATTCCTTAAAGTGTCATTACCAATGTGGCCATGTGATATGTTGTAAAGATGTATTCAGCACATTAAAGTACATTGGTAACTGATTAAACAATATGATTAAATTAAACATCATAATATAATCTCCAGTATTACTTTTGGTACATAGCCTAGATACAAACTTTAAAATGAAATCTGTCACTTTACTTAGAAAACTAGAACACACTGAGGTGTCTCCTTACACCAGAGGTGCTAATGGATTTTTCTCCAGCAATTTGTCTTCAGTGTCACAGGCCTAGAGCAAGTGTTCTTTATCTCTACTTATTATGCATATCACCTCGGAATACAAATAAGATTCAGCAGACTCCCGTATTTGTTTCCATTTTAATGTGGCTAGATAAGTTAAGGACGATAACGGTAAATGTTTTCAATAAGCATTCCAGAAATGTGGAAAAAAACCATTGTCATGTAAATGTAAAATATATAAAATGCATTATTGTCTCAGCGCTTTTCAGGTATTGCGCAAGTACAGTCTTGTGTTGCTGGATATAGAATTTTTAAAAATGTTTTGTGTCAGAACTTGGACACTGGACGACACGAGACAGGTGATGCCCTGGCACTGACACCTGCCCCGCTGTCCCTGCCTAATTGCCTTCGGAAAACTGGTCGACGGTCATAGCCTGTACAGGTGAGCCATAGAAAGTGAACAAGACAAAACAAACAAACAAACAAAACAAGGTCAAGAATCGGGGTCGGCAACTAGCGGTCTGTGCAGTACAAAAAAACGTAATCCAAAGAGTAGTGACAAAGTCAAGCCAGAAAGTCAAAGATACCAGTTTAACAGGAAGAATGAATGCTAGCTCAAGAAGTCACTCAGGGTATGAGGCCCTATCGCAGGGGAGGGGAGTAGTTTTATGGAGGCTGTAGTCCCAGCCCCAGGACATGACTGGGGACTGAGACTCCAGCCCTCCAGCACAGATTGGAGTTGACTGGCGGTGCCGGCCACCAGGTAGCATAATTACTCATTCAAAACACCTAATCCGCTCAGCTGGGGCTCCGCTTCCGGCGCATCCCCAGCAACCCGGCTGGCAAGTAGCTAGCGGTGCCGTCGGAGTTGACAGGGGGTCCGACCGCACGCTTTGGCAGAATATAGAATACAGTTTCCCTTTCAAGGGGTATTCAGCTCAAACATAACTTTTCATATATTGCTACCAATGAGAAGACTAACAAGTCATTCCATACTTTTTTTATTATCTATTCAGTCTTCTTCTGACAGTTCTGAGCTGCTGCTTTCTGCTGAAGACACTAAAAACTGCGTGAGCTTTTTACTCCATCTCCCACTACTCCCCACTCCCTTCCCAGATGGCTGATGCAAACAAGTCCCTATCTGCAACTTTGTAATGGTGGAAAACAGAAAGCAGCAGCACAGAACTGGGGGAAAGAGACAGAAAAGGTAAAAAGTATAGATTAATTTGTTGGTCTCACCATGGGCAGTAACATTAAAAGTTATGTTTGAGTGGCATACCCCTTTAAGGACCCTGGGAATTAAAATGTTTGTATTTTCATAAAATGTTTATTTCATTTTTTTTTTTAATAATTTTCCTTCCTAGAACCATCATAACATAGAAGAATCATAACTGCTTGTTGTTTGCAAGACCAAATCTATTTTGTAACAACACTCTTCTTTTTAACCATAAATGATACAGTGAAACAGCAAAGAAAATTGTTTTTGAGGTGCAACTGAAAAATAAAATTTTGTTGCGGGGTTTCGTTTTTACGCTGTTCATTGTGCAGTAAAATTTACATGTTAGCTGTATTTCTCTGGTTGGTATGACTACAAGTTTTAAAAAATGAAAAGGTTAAAAAAAAAGAAGCTTAAAGAAGCAGTTCACAAAAAATTATTATTGCCCCCCCCCGGTAGGCGCTGGCACGTATACTCACCGCAGCTGATCGGTGTCCCCCGGCGCGCCTCACTTGTGCCTCTGCTGTGACTCCTTTTCTGCCTCCTGTGATTGTACGCCGGAACTCACGCGCTTCTACAGCAGAGGCAGAAGTGAGCGCGCCGGATTTGAACGGCACTGCAGGACCGAAATGAAGCAGTGCTGCGGGACACTGATCAGCAGCGGTGAGTATACGTGCCAGCGCCTACCGGGGGAAGGGGGCAATAATCATTTTTTGGTGAACTGCTTCTTTAAATTGCCATTTTTTTTTTTAACTCCGATACCTTTTACATTTTCTCTGTTTTTGCACCATAATCTGTAGTTTTTAATGGTACAATGTTTGTGTAGATCACTTTTTATTCCATTTCTTTTGTCATTTAGTATTCTTTTTACAGTTACTCCATGCACTGTGTGCTTTTTGATAACATTGTATTTACATTTCTACATGCTGCAATATCAAGCATGTTTATTAGTTCTTTTTTACTTTTTATTTGAAAAATGGGAAAAGGGGGGAGATTAAAATTTTTACTATGGGATGGATTTCATAATATTTTGAAGACCTTTTTTTTTCTTTTGCAGTGCCCCTAGGGGACATCTATAAGCAATAATTTGATTGTTTATTGATCAATTATCTTGGCACTCTATTGGTACAGGTAGTCGGTCATGGGAGGCCCAGTAGAGGCCTCGGGCTGCCCTGACAATGGATCAGCTGCCTGCGATTTCATCAGCAAGATGATGATAGCCATCATGGTGAGCCCACTTCATACACTCGGAGCGACCCCATGACAATATAAATGTACAGTATACGTTTATTTTATCATTTTATTTTATATTTCATTTTCTATATATCATTTTATATTTTTTATCAAGCTTTCTGTTTAAGGTTATTGACCAAATCCAGAAAATCACCGGCACTACAGGTCCCAGCATGAGTGTGTCAAAAAAATATATACAGATAGACGCTTCCCTCTTCATAAGGTGTAGGTGGTGCTCTACTTAAAGGGGTACTCCAGCGGGGGGCACTTTTTAGCTGGGACTGGGGAGGAGGTGGCCGAGGGAAAAGACGTCCACTCACCTCCCCGGTTCCAGCGGCGGGTCCTGCATCGCCGCGCTCCGGTGCCCGCTTCCCGGACGCTTCCGGGTGTCTGACGCAGGCCCGAGATGTGACGTCTCAGGTCCGCTCAGCCACTCAGTGAAGGAGGCGGGATCTGTTTCAAGTCCGCTCAGATCCTGTTTCCTTCACTGAGTGGCTGAACAGACCTGAGACGTCACTTCTCGGGCCCGCGTCAGACACTCGGAAGCGCCCGGGAACCGGGCACCGGAGCAACATGATGCGGGACCCGCCACTGGAACCGGGGAAGTGAGTGGACGTCTTTTCCTTCGGCCACCTCCTCCCCGGTCCCAGCCAAAAAGTGCCCCCCTGCTGGAGTACCCCTTTAAAACAGTCCATTCATATAGTGGTATGTAGAAATAATCTTCAGTGGCACTCACCATAAAATATATCACCTTTATTGAAGCAAATTCACACTTTACAGGAAAACATGAGGACGCTCTCCCCCCGGCCTACGACCCTTTCACGCCTGTCCGGCGCTTTCTCAAGGCAATGTTTAAGGTTATGTTCCCACAACATCTTTTTTGTCCATTTTATGGCCGTCCTATTTGACGGCTTTCATTATGAGATGAAAATATATGCTATTTGTATTGTGCCTCAAAATGAAGACCGTCCAAAAAGACTACCGAGATACGTCCAAAAAAGACGTTGTGTGAACATAGGCTTAGTGTAGCCTGTGAAAATAAAGCCAAAGGAATTTAATTTATTGTCTCAGTGTTTACAAAGCAAACACTCATCCAGAACAAAACCAAAAATACAGTTTCCGGGCAGTTTTTCAAGATTTCATTTTAGCATATGATATGGATGATAAAAGCTGGCTTGGAACGGTCTGGCATTCACATGTATTGTTGGAGAGAAAGCACAAAATCCTACAGTAAATAAAGAATAAATATACATAATTTGTCCATGCTTATCTTGTAAATATTAAAGTGAATTTCCAGAAAATCTTGCTTTTCTACAATTCAAAATGCATTTACAGTAAAATGAATTTACAATTGTAATATTTTAAAAGCCCTAAAAGACTGAATAAAACAACTTTTTATGAAATCTTGGGTTACGTCATAGCTTAACCCCTTCATGACATGATTCATTTCAGGGGATGCAGAGTATTTTTCCATTTTTCCCCTTACCCCATAACATATATAACAGAACCATATTGTTTCTCAGAACACCTCAAATTATGTTTTACATGTGATTGTGATTAGGAAGATTTTTACTAAACATGTATTTATGATCTTTACATTTGCATTGAATTTTAATGTTGCCTGTCATGGCAGATTGCACAGGTAGCTACTAAAGGGGTATTCCCATCTGAGCTTGTTACCTCTATCCATAGAATAGGGGATAATAAGTGCCCAGGACCCCCATTGATCCTAAGAACTGGGATGCAATCATCTTACAATGAATGGATTGCCTCAATTTCTATAGGGCTGCCAATGAGTGGCAACATAGAGAATGAACAGAGAACTGAACGCTCCTTCCATTGCGGGGCAATTGCATCTCAGTTTTTGGGATTATTGGAGTCCCAACGGTTTGGCCTTCAGCAATTAGCTTGTGGTCGATCATTGTCAGTTGTAGCATTACAAGTGATACACAACCTTGATCTGAGTTCTCTCTGATTCCAACTGTTGTTGCAGGGTAGACCCTAAAGGTGGCCATACACCTTTAATATTTGTCAGCTGAATGATTATCCAGCCCACATCCTCCCCATATAAAGTTATGTTTAGCACAAGGGTGCCTGTGTTCTCTATAGGGAGGGTAGGATTAATCCACAGTCAGAGAGCTCTAATTCCAGCCCATCTCTTCCAGAACAAATGGGTGGGGTGATAATTTTCTATATATCTCTTGGTGTTTCTGGGGCCAGTATACTGTAAACATAATTTAGCAGTGGCACCTTTCAACAACATTTCAAACTCTTTATAGCAGCTTTTCAGTGGGACTTTTTCTGATGACCTGCCTTTTTATAGGCCATACGGTTCGGATGCCCAGGCAGTTGATAACAGCTTTGGGCATCAGGACACCCCAAAAACAATCCTAGCGAGGGGGAAAATTCCCCTTTTGGAAGCCAAGAACCTAGCAGAAGCCTCCAGTTCAGCCATATATGCCACTGTATGCCAGACAGTTGAGGAAGGCTTGATGCCGAAACGTCCTGTTTTTTACCGCTGTAAAAAAATCTGATGAATTTCCTATAATAAAAGATTTCTGGAAGCATGAAAATGGTGAGTGCCGAGATTTGAACTTTCATGATGCTATAGGAATTTTTTCCTACTACGAGCACCACCCACGACACAGATGTGCCGCCTAAAAAGAATTTCTTGGACTGTATGCCAGAGGCATGGCCTAAGAGCTTGCTTCTTTTCCACTCATAGGCAAGCTTTAAGGCCATGTCTTTGGTATGCTAAGTTTTCCAAACAGAAAAGAAGCAACTAAAATTGCTGCTTCAAGACCCCTAGAAGGACAAAGTACATTGATAAAACAAATTGCATAATAAACAACAATAAAAAAATAATCTATAAAAAATGTATAAAAAATTGTGTTTTTCTAAACACATCTTGGCTCACAAAAATAAGACCCTATAAAGCTACCACAATAAAAAAAAAGAAGTTATCAGTATGATTACATTTTACATGATGAATTGCTGAAATCTAGTATAGATTGCACCCCTCCCCTTTGTCAAAAGCAGATAAAGTCTCTTCCCTCACTGTTGAGCCTATTCTATTCATTCCTAATTTCAACCCTTCCCATCCTTTATTGTTTTGTACACAAGTAGCTCACCCTCCTATAACCCTTTGTGCTGCAACTAGGCATGCCAGCCAGCAAGCTGAAACTTATCTACAGCTAATAACTAGTGTTGAGTGGGCTGTTCGTGTCCGGCAATGTTCTCTGTAGCCATATTTTCCTGGCAGCCCTAGGGCGGCATTCAACTTCTCCAGGTGACAGGAGTCAAATGCTGATGATTAGGGTTTGGACAAGGTTGCTGAAAAAGATTACATGCACACTACGAAATCTGCGTGGATAACCCGCTGCTGATCACGCCGCATGCCCCTGCTCGTGCCGTGCGCATCTCCGCCGGTGCCAGAGACTCCATTCTGTGCACAGGCAGATTCTGCTGTCCGCCCAAAGAATTGACTTGACAATTCTTTTGGCGGACCCCGGAATCCGCCTGTGCATTGAATGGAGTCTATGGCACCAGGGCAGATGTGTGCGGGAGCAAGCAGTGGAATCCGCAGCGGGTTATGTGCGCCTACCCTAAGAACAGTTCCGCAAGTTCACTTAACACTACTCATAACTCTATGTTCCAAGCTATAAACATAACATTTTTGGACAGTAAGGGATGAGTGATTATGTGGGAAATAACTGAAAAGATTTAACTACTTGAGATATTAAGGGGCTAATTCTTCAGAGTTTTGGACATTTTTGGTTTTGATCAAAGGATAGATAGGCAGTTTATATGGTTTAAATATAGCACATTGTATGTTTATATTTGTTTTCTATCCGTCCTATATTCAAAGAGTTTAATATACAGTATACTGCACTCAAACTTATCGCTATACATATTCTACAGTACTATAGTGCCATTCTGTTATTACAAGAACTGAAAACAACAAAGTAGGAATCGAGAATTAATTTTGCATGTTAAATCCCGTAATGTTCAAGCGAAGCTTATAGTCTAATAGAAGGAGATTGAGTCTAATAAATAAGCTTATGTCCTGAAAATTCACATGACCTCAGGAAGAACCGAATCAATAATACAAAGATGAAAACTTCAGACTGATTAAAACCCCTCTCATCCAGTTTAGCAGGAAAGGTCATTCTGTATCTGAGTTTGCATAAAGTATCGGTAAATTTCAGTACTACGGGTCGTTTCACATATAATCATTTTAGGATTTTTTTTTTTTAATGCTTCTGCCAGATGTTTTCCGAAATCCAATAGTTCTGGGTTAACCATAAAAAGAATTAAAGGGGTTATCTGGGGAGAAAGAAAAAATAACATTCTACTGGCTTCTTTAAAAAATAATGGCAGCTCACGTTCAACTCATTCCGGTCTTTCAGTCACCTGTCTTTTCTGTGCTTTAAAGACTGCTCAGAGCAGTACCTGCCCACTCAGCCAATCAGTGGCAAGAGGGGACACTGCTGTGGCCGGTGGTTGGCTGAGCTGGCAGGTCCTACTTTGAGTGCTCGTCCCAGAGGCTGAAAAAAAAATGGAGCAGAACATTAGCTGTGTGTAATTTATTTTTCTATTTTTCAAAGGTCCAAGGAAAAAGTGATATTTCGTAAAACTTTTAATAACCCCTGTAAAAATTTGACGCATACCAACCCCTGTGATTTTATTTAGGAGTGTATCTTAGTTGTCCAGTACCTAATCCTTTGGAAAATTCTGAAACTAAAAAAGGTGAAGTAAAGGAGAAAGTGGTTGACACAAGCAATGGACAACGCTTGAGAAAGGCTGCTATACGAGCTGAAACGTCGTGCAAGAGGGTGTGAATAAAGTCACTATTTTTTACATTGAGGTGCTATCGCCACTGCTATTTTTTGGATTTGGTCCGGGCGGTGTCCAGTCTGGCAAGACGTGCACTTATCTATCTTTATGTAGTGGTGCTGCCTATATCCTGTTACATACAAGCAATGGACAGTCGAATGTTCATCAAAGAGGATTAAAACCTGAAGAAAGACAAACTGGAGTGTCCTTTAATAAGACTACCAAAAAATAATGACTACATCATCCCACATAGTTCTGAGAGCCCCTAGCTTTTTATACAGATATTACATTATCATCTATTGACTTATGTCCTTTTAAAGGGAATCTGTCACTAGGTTTATGCTGCGTTAACCCCTAGACGACCCTGGGCGTACCTGTATGTCCAGTGGTCTCTAGGGGTGTTCAGAGTGGGGCCGCAATCCTGGGTGCCACTTGTAGCCCGATCGCCGTGCCTGCTAACTAAAGCGACTCTGTACCCACAATCTGACCCCACAAACCACTTGTACCTTCAGATAGCTGCTTTTAATCCAAGATCTTTCCTGGGATCCGTTTGTCAGGTAATGCACTTATTGTCCTAAAAAACTACTTTTAAACTTGCAGCCTATGCCAAATGGGAGTATCTGTGCCCTAACTTTGCACCACCCCTCCGTCCCTCCTCCCCACCGTCTTCATCATTAGGAATGCAACTGGAACATTTTCTCCATGCTGAACATGTGCTTAACAATCCAGCCCATGTGCCGGGCTGACACAGCTGATGAATAGGAGACAATCTGCCTGGAGCATTCCTAATGATGAAGAGGGTGGGGAGGAGGGACAGAGAGGTTGTGCCAGCCTAATGCATACGCAATGTAAGCCCCGACCATTGGGCTGCCAGTTTAAAAGTTGTTTTTTAGGACAATAACTGCATCACCTGCCGAATGGACCCCAGGATAGATCTTGGATTAAAAGGAGCTATCCGAAGGTACAAGTGGTTTGGGGGTGGGTGGGTACAGAGTCACTTTAAGTATTCAGATGCAGCTGTCAAAGTTGACAGCTGCATCTGAATACTTCTTGCAGCAGATTCCCTGGTGTCTAGTGGGTGGATCGCGCCCTCCCCCCCGCGCGACTCGGTGACAGAGGGGCGATCCTTACATCCGGCACCGGCCGGGGTCTGCGCCATAATGGCACTGATCCCGGCTCGGCACTCTATTGTTTTCAAGCAATAGAGTGCCTATGTCATAACTATACTGCATAGATCTCAATGAGAGTTCAGTGTGCACATACTAGAAGGGGGGCTACTAGTATATGTGTAAAAAAAAAGTTTTTTCATTATTAAAAGTTTGAATCACCCCCCTTTTCCCATGTTATAAATAAAAATAAATAAATAAACATGTTTGGTATCGCCGCGTGTGTTATCGCCCAAACTATTAATTTATTTAATTTCTGATCTCGGTTGGTAAATGGTGTAAGCGCAAAAAAATACCAAAGTGCAAAATTGCTCATTTTTGGTCGCATCAAATCCAGAAAAATTGTAACAAAAAGCGATCAAAAAGTCACATATGCGCAATCAAGGTACCAATAGAAAGTACAGATCATGGTGCAAAAAATGACACCTTACACAGCCCCATAGTCCAAAGGATAAAAGCGCTATAAGCCTGGGAATGGAGCGATTTTAAGGAACATATATTTGTTATAAATGGTTTGAATTTTTTAAAAGCCATCAAATAAAATAAAAGTTATACAAGTTACATATTGTTATAATCGTAACAACTTGGGGAACATATTTAACAACACAGTTTTTACCCCAGGGCGAATGGTGTAAAAACAAAAACCCTCCAAATAAAAAAATGCGTTTTTATTTTCAATTTCACCACACATTGTATTTTTTTCTGATTTTGCAGTGTACTTTATGCAAAAATTCAGCCTGTCATTGCAAAGTACAATTAGTGACGCAAAAAATAAGGGCTCATTTGGGTTTCTAGGTGAAAAAATGCAAGTGCTATGGCCTTTTAAGCACAAGGAGGAAAAAACAAAAACGCAAAAACTGAAATTGGCCCCGTCCTCTAAGGGTTAAAGGACAACTCCCATGAAAAACTTTTTCCCAGTAATTGAAGCACATTACAAAGTTATATAACTGTGTAATGTGCTTCAGTCACCTATCTGCCTCCCTTCCCTGTCTTTTTCCCCCCTCCACCCCCCCACCAGGAAGTGCACTAAACTCACACATACCTAATTACTGTTGTCACCAGGCTGCTCTCCAGCTCCTTCTTGTGATGATGAGTCATCAGCAGGAGGGCTGCTCTAGCTCCTGTTACACCAGCCTCCCCCTCCCCTGCCTTGTCAGGTGACTCAGCTTGCTCAGCTCCCATCGGCTCATGACAGACTCCCCGCACATAGGCAGCTACCCCCTCCCTTCATTCTCTCTCCTGCTGAGTGGACTCAGTGAGTGAATGAGTCATGTCACTAGGGAAGATAAGCAAGTGACATGGACTCAGATGGGAGCTGAGCAAGCAGAGTCACCTGACAAGGCAGGGGAGAGGGAGGCTGGTGTAACAGGAGCTAGAGCAGCCCTCCTGCTGATGACTCATCGTCACAAGATGGAGCTGAGAGAAGAAACTGGTGACGACAGTAATTAGGTATGTGTGAGTTTAGTGCACTTCCTGGTGGGGGGTGGAGGGGGGAAAAGACAGGGAAGGGAGGCAGATAGGTGATTGAAGCACATTACACAGTTATATAACTTTGTAATGTGCTTCAATTACTGGGAAAAAGTTTTTTCATGGGATTTGTCCTTTAAATTAAGGCAGCATAAACTAGTGATAAAAATGCTGAACAGAACGTTATTGTAAGGAGCAGTCACATTTGGCTTCCAGCACCGCCGGAACATAAGGCCTACGTTCCACAAATGTCAACGCTGAAGCGTACACCAGAGTGTTATCGCTGATGTAATGGGTGTAATGTGTGTTCATTTACTGACTGGCAGTCAGCGATGCCAGTCAGCTTTGCATAGAGATCAGGGGGTGGTACTCCAGCCTCCATAGATATACTCCCCTGTATGTCCTTCCTTGCCTGCGATAGAGCCTCAGTATCTGAGGGATCCTGAATGAATTCCTGGTTTCCCAATTCTGGTTTTTGGCTTCCCTCTGACTAACAACTTTGTACCACACTGACCGTCTGTTACTGTCGCTTGCTTCCTGACCCCGAGTTATTGTGTTTGTTTGTCTCTTCTATGTTTTGTGTTACTGTCGCCCTGTCTGCTGCCACTTAGGGCAGTTAGGGTAAGCAGGTAGGAACAGCGGGGCAGGTGCCAGTGCTAGGGCCTTACCTGTCCTGTGTCCTCCAGTCCCAGTACCTGACAGATAAATTACTTATATCATTCTGTTCAGCCGTTCTCTTAATATGCATGAGTCTGGGCTTTGTGCTGCGCTACTCTACTCACCCTCCGACTGCTGACTATCTATACATAGTATAGGATAGACCGCTGACAGTCAGCGCTGGTGGGCAGGGGCTGGTGCTTATGAATTTTGAGGATTACTAAGCACATGCACATAGTGGGGAGGACTAGTGTGCAGTCCTCAGAGTCCTCATTATTCAGGAGGATATTTCCAGATCAGTTACACAGAACAACATCATTCTGTTCAGCTTCTCTGTCACTAGTTTATGCTACATTTAGTTAGGCTAGGGACTCGCAACCGAGGGTCCACGAACTCCTTTTTTGCATATTTTACTTTTAGTTAGGGCAGCATAAATCTACTGACAGAGTCACTTTAACCCTTAAAGGACCGGGCCAATTTAAATTTTTGCGTTTTTGTTTTTTCCTCCTTGTGCTTAAAAGGCCATTGCACTTGCATTTTTCCACCTAGAAACCCACATGAGCCCTTATTTTTTGCGCCACTAATTGTACTTTGCAATGACAGGCTGAATTTCTAAGTCCACAGCAAAAGCAGGAAAAAATTCAATGTGTGGTGAAATTGAAAAGAAAAAACAAAAACACACATTTCTTTTATTTGGGGTTTTTTCGTTATTACGCCGCTCACCCTGGGGTAAAACTGACTTGTTATATATGTTCCTCAAGTCGTTACAATTGTAACATTGTTAGAATATGTAACATGTATAACTTTTATTGTATCTGATGGCCTGTAAAAAATTCAAACCATTGTTACCATATATATGTTCCTTAAAATCGCTCTATTTCCATGCTTATAGCGCTTTTATCCTTTGGTCTATGGGGCTGTGTCAGGTGTCATTTTTTGCACCATGATGTGTTCTTTCTATCGGTACCTTGATTGCGCATATACGACTTTTTGATCACTTTTTATAAAAATTTTTCTGGATTTGATGCGACCAAAAATGCTCAATTTTGCACTTTGGGATTTTTTGGCGCTTACGCCGTTTACCGTGTGAGATCAGGAATGTGATTAATTAATAGTTCGGGCGATAACACGCGCGGCGATAACAAACATGTTTATTTATTTATTTACTTTTATTTAAAACATGGCAAAAGGGGGGTGATTCAAACTTTTATTAGGGGAGGGGGCTTTTTATTAATAACAACACTTTTTTTTTTTACTATTACACTTATACTAGAAGCCCCCCCCCGGGGGACTTCTAGTATAAGCACTCTGATCTGTCATTGAGATCTCTTCTGCATAGATATACAGCATAGATCAATGAAGCAATCGAGTGCCGAGCCATTACGGCGCTGAGCAGAAGCAGAATGTGTCGATCGCTCCTCTGGGACAATGTCCCGGGGGGGGGGGGCGATCCACCCCACTAGACACCAGGGGTGGGCTGCATACATATAATCGGATGCAGTTGTCAACTTTGACAGCTGCATCCAATTACTTTATTAGCGGGCACGGGGATCGGACCATGGCCGCTAATAGCCGCGGCCCCAGGCTACATGCGGCACCCGGGACCGCTGCGGTTCAGAGCGTGGCCCCACTCTAAACACATGTAGGCAGCCCTGGACGTACGGGTACGCCTAGGGTCGCCTAGGGGTTAAAGGGGTCGCCTAGGGGTTAAAGGGGTACTCCGGTGCTGATAAAAAAAAAACAATCAATCAATTATAAACATAGTTTTCCCACTTACCATCCCTCCAGAGTCTGTCTCCGTTTGAATTTCCCACTATTTGTAGGTCCCTGAAGCTCCAGTTGGTGTCTTTATTTTTTTCTTCACTTCCTGGTTTGGGCTTTCCCATGATGCTCTTTATCTCCTGTGATGTCTCATTGACTCTGTAAACCTGTTAGATGGCTTACATCTTGCTCAGCCAATCGGAGCTGAGCAACCTGAATCATCTGACAAAGGGATGCTGGCTTAACAGGGCTTAGCCCCGCCTCCCTCTTGATGAGGTCACTGTCACAAAATGGCTTCCACAGAAATGCCTGGGGTCATTAGGTAATTAGTCATTAGGTAAGAATGCATTTACTTCACTTCCTGGTGGGGGATTGAGGGGTGAAAACAGGGAAGGGGGCAGATAGGTGATTGAAGCATATTACAAAGTTATATAACTTTTTAATGTGTTTCAACTACTGGAAAACAGCTTTTCACTGGAGTACCCCTTTAGGACTAATTATAGAATCTGGGATCTGGTCTTTACAAATGGTTCTGGTATTAGCCATTGCTCCGCAAACCATGAACTCTAGAAATTACACTTATTCCAAAAATCAATCATGCCACTAATAGACCTCAGTCATAGATGTGTAATATATAGATTCTACTCTTTTTGTTTTGTGTGAGGTTGCTCTTTTAGTGCCTTTAAGGCAGACACAATAGAAAATATATCATTGTTAATGAATCACCGGGTCCCTCATTGAATTGGCCATTACCATTATTAGTTTGCAGTTTGCCGTGTCTCTATTGAACTGTCTGGCCCATTATGCTGTTTCTGTTATTGCTGCTGTCAGATCATGTACTTGTTTGTAATTAAAGCTCATAAACAACTTGGAAACAACCTTCAGCACAGTCATCGAGAAGCCAAAGCATTCTACTACATCTCATTTCAGACATATATAGAAGCTGCAATGGAATATGGCACCAGTACAGACCCCACAGAGCGTCATGAGATGCATTAAAAGGGTTATCCAGCGGAAAATTTTTTTCTTTCAAATCAACTGGTGTCAGAAAGTTATATAGATTTGTAATTTACTTCTATTAAAAAAATCTCAAGTCTTGCCATACTTATTAGCTGCTGTATGTCATGCAGGAAATGTTTTATTTTCAGTCCGACACAGTGCTTTCTGCTGCCACCTCTGGCCAAGGCAGGAACTCTGTCTCCATTTTATATGAATCTCCATAGAAAGCCTCTCCTGGTCTGGACAATTCCTGTCTCTGCCAGAGATGTCAGCAGAGAGCACTGTGTCAGACTGAAAATAAAACAACACTTCCTGCAGGACATTTAGTACCTGAAAAGTACTGGAAGACTTGAGATTTTTATATAGAAGTAAATTACAAATCTATATAACTTTCTGACACCAGTTGATTTAAAAGAAAAAGATTTTCGATGGACAACCCCTTTAAGAGAAGCCAGCGAATGCTCCTACATCTGCTGTACATCTCTATGGGAGGGCTTGCGCACCTACGCTGTCCGCGGTTCTCCACTCAAAGAGTTGACATGTCAATTCTTTGAGCGGAGAGCAACGGAAGCGGAGGTGCGTGGGCTCTCCCATAGGGAGTCAGGTGGGATTCCGCAGTGGAGAGTTCCGATGCAGACTTCTGCCACTTTTGCTCCATGTGAACTGGCCCTAAGTTAAAGCAGTTGTACCTTAAAGGGGTAGTGCGGCGCTAAGAAATTATTCACAGAATAACACACATTACAAAGTTATACAACTTTGTAATGTATGTTATGTCTGTGAATCGCCCCGTTCCCCGTGTCCCCCCCCCCCCGCGTGTGTACCCGGAAGTGTGGTGCATTATACATTACCTGATCCGTGTCGCGCCTGTTCACACTCCGGACTGGGCTCCAAATCCCTCCTGCTATATCTTTGAATAGGAGGACTCGCGCGTCTCCACTCTCCGTGCCTCTCTGCTTAAAGAATTGACATGTTAATCCTTCGAGTGGAGAGAGGAGGCGCGCGAGCCCTCCTTTTCACATAGCAGGAGAGATTTGCCGCAGAGTCCACGGACGGAGGTTCCCGGCAGAATCTCCGCGCCAAATCCATAATGTGAATGGGCCCTATGATCCGGGCAGTTGGGAGAATTGACATACAAAGGGTCTTTTTGAGGAGACAAATCATCTAAGAAATATAGAAATATACTATAATTGCTCAGGAATGAAAGTTGTTGTGCTGTAATTGCATTTATAGAATAGAAGAAAAGCAATAATAAGAATATGCTGTAAGCACTGTAGATGAGTACTGTTTGGGATTTTCAAGAAAACTGCATATAATACGCGTTCTATAGTTTTTGATGGGAATCTATGTTGTAGTTCAAACTACAAGGCCTTTGGCTGCAATGACAACCGATTGCCGCATACCAGAAGAAAAATACCTCTGCACAGACTGTCAATGTAGATACATTTATTGAACATTCTTAATAACGCGTTTCAAGTTATACAACTACATTTTACTTTGGAAAATGAAGTTCCACAGAAGTGATGCTGAGCCACAGCATGCACACCTCTTCCCTGCCAGAACCTGCTTGCCTTGACTTATTGACATACAGGGCTCAGCCTCCATCCCTGTATGTCAGTTATCCAAAAAGGGGAGATGTAGGCTCAGCATCACTTCTGTGACACTTCAGCTTCCAAAGAAAAATACAATTTTATAACTGTGCAAATACCCATCAGGAAAGACAAAGGCGTCATTGGTTCTATCTCTCTCTCACCTATCTGCCTGTGTCTGCAGCTCTGTACCTGGTACCGACCTGACAGATTCCCTTTAAAAATATGACTCCCGGAAGTAAACGCCAGTGCACTGCGATATGTAATGCTTAGTACTCCAACTAACATAAAATTTCTGGTGACAAAGTTGTTATAAAAATCAAAACATTACACATATATAACATTTATTTTCACAGTAAAAAACTTATAGATTCCTGATTCCTGCAAACACTTTTATATATCTTTTGTGTAGCCAAAAAAGTCAGGTGATTTTGATTCAGTATATGGCTACACAAACAATCCAGTGACCATTTGTGTGGCCCACCCACAAGATTAATTGAGCTGTGTGAGGGTTGGGAAGGCTGTATTCACACATGGAATTTATTTGGCATTAATGATGCATTTTGGCTACAATTTTGACACTATTTTGAAGGAATCATTGCAAAAATAGGCAAATCGCATAAATAATGCTAATTAAATGCTGTGTGAACATAGGCTAAACAAGAGGCGATCATAGAAATCTACACTTGTTATTCTCCCTCGTTGTGGACCATGTAAAAGGGCCTCTACACTGCTGTCACATTACACAGGGTTTTAGTAAGGTGGGCAGCCATGACATCACAAATTAGGTTGAAATATTAAAGGGGTACTCTGGCTTTTTTTTCTCTTTAAAATGAACTGGTGTCAGAAAGTTATATTAAATTACTTCTATTTTAAAAATCTCAAGTCTTCCACTACTTATCAGGAACTGTCCAGACAGGAGAGGTTTTCTATTGGAATTTGCTACTACTCTGGACAGATCCTGTCAGGGACAGAGGGGGCATTAGAACGCACCGTTTCAACTTGTAACAATACAGCACTTCCTGCAGGACATACAGCTGCTGATAAATACTGGATAGTTTGAAATCTTTAAATAGAAATAAAGTACAAATCTTTCTGACACCAGGTGTTTTTTTGCCGGAGTACCCCTTTAAAACTTCCATGAAAGTGTTTTTGTGTCGGGTAACTGCTGTGACATCACAATCATAATAAGAAAAGACTAGAAGTGAACAAAGTTCACTCAGTTAAAAAAAATTGCTTTTATTTTTTTATATTCCATTCCAGTAAGCTGCAAAGTACAGGATCAGGGACTCCACTGTACAGTAAATGGTCATACAAGATGCATAGATGCATCTCTTATACAAAGAAAAGTAGTTTTTTTTTTACACACATGTGCACCTATCGTTTTATTGTTTACACCCTAAATACAATGGAAAGTCTTTATCACAGAAAGATTATCTGACAGATTATCTGCCAAATATTTGAAGCCAAAGCCAGGAATGTATTTGAAAAGAGGAGAAATCTCAGGCTTTCCTTTATGACCTGATCTCTGTGTATAGTCTGTTTCTGGCTTTGGCTTCAAGGTTTTGGCAGATAATCTGTGAGATAATCTTTCTGTGTAAATTGACCCTAATGCTGCGTTTACACTAAACGATTATCGTCCGAATTTTCACAATAACGATTCCACTTGAGCGATAATCGTTGAGAGTAAAAACAGCAAACGATCAAGCCACGAGCGGGAAATTGTTCATTTTGATCTTTTAACACGTTCTCAAATCGTCGTTCGCTAAAAATTCGCAGATCGCTTCGTGTAAACAGTCTTCCAAAGATTCACCCGATGTGAAAGATGGGCTTAAGCAATCCTAAAAACTATCGCAATAACGATTTTTCTTACAAATTTTATAACGATTTATTCGTCTTAACGCTGATCGTTATAAAAACCAAATCGTTGCTTCAAAATTGTTAAACAATCGATCGGGCAAATTATCGCTTCATGCAAACGCAGCATTAGATGTAAGAATGAATTGGATTAACTGAGTTCACCTGATCACAATGCAGGAATGATGCCTCGGAATTGAATGTAGTACATGATGCAAAAGATACTGTCTAAACTTTACGTTTCCAAGCGAAATAAATGATTGTGTTATTTCCTTCACAAATGATAAGATGTTCCCATATGTTTTCATTCACCGCTGAGAAACATGAAAGGATCGCCTGACCACAAATCATTCTGTAATTAACGTGACGCTGAGCTATTTATAGACATGGTATCGACTGAAAGTGCACTTCATGCTTCCCAAGACACGGATGAATGCCAAAGCATGCTAAATATATTATGCCAGCACTGGAAGATAGTACAGTAAAATCCCAATAAAGCGGCACCCAACCATTACTCGTATCTGGCATAAAAACAGAAGACTGTTGGCAGAGGACAACTAGCTCCATCTAGTCTGCCCTATTATTATTTTCTTTATTGTTTGCTTAGGATGGATACTGTATACATTTAACCCAGGCAAGTTTACATTCAACTACTGTAGATTTACCAATCAAATTTGCTGGAAGCTTGTTCTTAGCACCTACTACTATTTCACTCGTACTTTAGCATTTTAGTTTGATTTTAGTTTGATATTGTTGCAATAGTAATTTGTGTGGACCAATAGAAAAGTGAACTCCTTTACATACATGGATTCATTTAAAGGGGTTGATTCTATGGGCACTGGGCACATTTGTTGAAGTGCTGACCGAATCAAATTTAAAGGGGTTTTCTGTTTCGGTGATGCAGTGGCGTATTGGTTTCCCTAGGACTATTAGGGGTTTCTGAGGATAGCACTATTAGGCCATGTTCACATGGCATAAGACACCGGCCGTTCTGTGACCCGGCCGTGTCAAAGAACAGCCAGTGTCAGAGAAGATCACCCCGTCCGGTACTGCAGTACCGGCCAGATGATCTTCACTTCTGCTGAATTTGGATGCGGGAGCATCAGTTTGAGCCTGCATCCAAATTCCCTGCCGCACACAATGGCCGCACGCTCCATTGTGTGAACTGACAGGTTCTCTGTGGCCGCTATTCAATAGTTGCCGAAGAAAACTGACATGTCTATACTATGTGTATACGCTCCGGCCGGGATCCCTCTAGCTGCACCATAATGTAAGTTAAGTATTATTCACGGCCGTATTGCATATCAGCATTGCATATCAGCAACAATGGCTGTGATTAATACTTGACTTACGTTGTATAAACATGGCCTTGCGGTGTATCTGAGGCTGGCAGTGCCTGCCAAAGACTGGCACTATTATGGGGTTTTTGAGGCTGGCAATATTAGGGGTGTTTCTCTATATTGCTACTTAGGCTGCCACTATAATGTCTGCAGTATATACACTGCTGGTATATACTGTAGTTATGTGTGCAATATATACACTGCTTATCCGTGCAATACATTTACTGTTGATATATAGTTATGTGTGTCATATATACTCAGCTTGTATATAGTTATTTGTGCTATATACACTGCTGGTATATATATATATATATATATATATGTGCGATATATACTTTGCTGGTATATAGTTATGTGTGCTATATACACTGCTGGTATACAATTATGTGTGCAATATATACTCTGCTGGTATATAATTTTGTGTGTAATATTTACTCTGCTGGTATATAGTTATGTGTTTACTAACTATAATTATGGGTTTACTAACTATAATTTTATTGGATATGAATTAAAATGTTAGGCTAGGTTCACACTGCATTTTTGCATCAGTTTCACTGTATCTGTTTCAGTATGTTTAATTTACCCACATCTTTTTGTACTTTTTTTTTATAATGTAAGTAAATTTAAAGTGGATGTTGCAGCATGCCATACAAACAGCTGAGAGCATAAGGTGAGCTTGTCCATCTGCCTGACTTTAGTGCGGTGCTGTGCGGTGGTCATTGTTGCTGCAGTGGGTTGTGTGGCGCAGGTTAGGGACTCACACAATGCAGGAATGTATGTGAGCTTATATACTTTGATCTAATTGTAAACTCACTCATGTGAGAAGCAGAGCATCAGTGTTTTGCATGTGGATATCCAGCCATGTTAGATTTTTCTTCTCATAGAATTACTAATATAGCAGTATGTACTCTGCAGGCATATAATTATAGCATCAACAGACCGATGGTGGAGTGTCACTAAATGGAAGAAGTAAATGCTAAGATCTTGTGTAGAGCTGTGGCCATGCTTGATATTAGTACAGGTTTTCATAATTAAAGTGAATGTGCCACTAGGTACACAACGCTTTGTGCTTTTTTACATGAACAGACTGGCGCCGGCGTGGGAATACCAATGCTGGGGTCCTTTTTTTGAACCGGCGATCGGCTCCCACGCATGGTGCCTGTCTATTCCCGAGCACCGTCCCGGCATGAAGTACTGGAGGGGGGTTCGCCGCTCCCCAGTGTGGCGATCTCCCCTCTGTGATGTGGCTCCATTGATTCTAATGGAGCCGTCTCACAGAGGGGAGGGGGTTTCATAGCGGCGGTGGGCTCATCCCCAGTGCTTAATGCTAGGTCGGTGCTTGGGAATAGACAGGCGCCGTAAGTGCGAACCGGACGGTGGTTCCAAAAAAGGACCACATCTCTGCGCTAGTTTGTTCATGTAAAAACACAAAGTGATGTACCTAGTGGTACATTCGCTTTAAACATATTGCTTCTTAGGCAGGTATCTGTTTGGCCACACCCATTGGTTTTAATACGTATATAGAATTGTGTGGGGAATACACATAACTCCCTGCCGATCGACTTCCTGATTGACTGTTTAAAGGGAACCAATCACTTAAAAGATGCTCTTAATCCATCCTAATACACTGCTTAACACACTTTCTAAACATATATCTATAACGTATAACGTCATGGTCCCGGGGCTGAGTTGTGCTGTAATCATGCCTGTACAGGCGTGATTCTGAGCTTTTTGTCATTCAATTGTAATCCAGAGGCAGGCCTAGCAGCCAACACTTTCATTCTAGGGGAACATGCACAGTATAGCTGTGTCCTATCCTGGCTGTACTGTGCATGTCCAAAATAGCCTTGGATTCAGCATAATGAATGTGGAGCTATTTCAGACATGCACAGTACAGCGGAGATAGGACACCACTGTACTGTGCATGTTCCCGTGGAATGATGACGTTGGTAGCTAGGCTCAAATCTGGAAGACGATTAAATGACAAAAAGCTGTAAATTACGTCCATAGAGGCATGATTACAGCAAAACCCAGCCAGAGGACTGTGACTAGTTGGATCTTCAGAGACGCCCAGATGACTAGATGGAATCATCTAGCATACAGTGAGGGAATATGTTTTCAGGTAGCCATGCTATAGATATATGTTTGGAAAGTGGCTTAGGGGTGTACTAAGGTAAATTTGTAGTGTTCCGGAACCCATATCTCACTGAAGGATTCCTTTCCTAGTCCAGACAGCCCTGAAGGTATATTTGTATTGGGATCCTGTATTGTATTTTCAGTTTTGCTGTATTCACTTTTGGCCACAAGATGCCACCACTGAGTATTAACTTTTTCTTTACCAGCACATTGAAAGCAGTGGGGGTTGAGGCATTTTTCTGTTATGTGTTATGTTGATTTCCCATCAAGTACTATTCCTTAGCCTATCACAACTTTATTCAAGAAAGTTCCCACCAATGGGATGTCGAGTCACCTCACAGTTCCCCTTCCAATTGGAGAATAGGCCTGGTCTCTTCTATTAAGTCTCCCTGTTAGTTCTTGGTGGTGAGATAGACCAGTAGTGGTGGAGGAGTCCATCCAGTTGGTTTTTGTGTGAGCCACAGCAGCATGCTTTGCTAAAACTGCAGAGTCTCCACTTCTGAGACTAACTCGTCTCTGGAGTGACAGGCCACTCAGCCAGTAAGTGGCTGCGGGGCTGTCCTGTCTCAGTCAGTGATTGGTGAACTGGCTGTCACTCCAGAGACGAGTTTGTCTGGGATGTGGAGGCTCTGCAGTCAGTATTGGTGGCTTAACATGTACCTGCTGTAGAAAAAAAGCATTAGCTTTTGATCAAATGTGTGAACCATCACACCATTCACACCATTCACACTATGCAGGTGCACTCCACCCACCCCACCCCAAGAGGAATTTAAGCAGAGATTAGCATAATACTGTGTGCCCAGTGTGTAGGCTTAGTATCAGGGTCCTATTACACAGCACGACTACGGCCTTATCATTTTAGTAAACGAGCACTGATCTACTAGATTGGCGTTCATTTACTGGACCTATTAGATGGACCAATAATCGGGCAGTAAGGACTGCATGGACATTGTTAGCGATGTCCATGCAGCCCTTGCCCAAATGCCTGATACCTTACCTCTTCCCGCTCATGGTCTTCTCTCCTGTGCTCCGCAGCTTCCCGGTCCTGGGAATAGTGGCTACATGTGTGTTTTTGGTGTTTTGTTGGTCTTGTTTGTGGGGTACCTTTTTTAACCATTAGCAAGTAAAAGTTACGCTTTATATACCTACGCACCCCATTCTGTGATTTGGTTTTTAAAATTGAGGTGTATTCTACACAGTCTGAAACTGTGCACTGTGGCCATACTGCTTCCAGCGGCAGCAGCGTCTGAGCGGCCACTCAAACGCTGCAGCTGCCGGGACCGGGAAGTTGCAGAGTACAGGAGAGAAGACTGGGAGTGGGGAGAGGAAAGGTATCAGTTGTTTGTGCAATCATCAGCCATCAGCTGCGCATCACTATTACACATAGCAATGCTCGGTTGCTGCCCGACGATTGTAGGTCCAAACCTAAACCAACAATCAGCCAATGATCGTTTTATCGGCTGATCGTTGTCTCTATTAATCGGCCCGATTCGGCTGATTATCGCTCCATGTAATAGGGCCCTAAGACCAGGAGAGGCCAGTGTACAATGTCCATACTTCTGAGGTTCACCTTAACATTATTGGATTGTACAAGACATTTTTAGAGCACTTTTTCCATTTCAGATATTGTATATACGATGGGGGGAGTGTATATGGAAAGGCCTAGCACTTGCAGGTTGCTGTTACATCTTTCTATTTTTGTCTGTATTTTGGCAACAGCAACATGCAACCTGCACAGTGTGAACAGTGGTATCGGAGTGCTGGTCGTTTTTTGTTGTTTTTTGTGTTACATTATGTCAGTCACGTGACACAGACCCAGGGGAGACCACGCTCCTGATTGGTCATTGTCTGAACACTCAGACCCCAACTGACAAAAACATTTGATATGAGTCTGTAATATGGCCAAAAAAGTCCAACAGAACAATGGATAGGAGTTTTGAAGATAGGTGTAGAGGTAGATGCACACTGGATGAATAGCAATCCCAAATCCCAGTATATCAATGCACATGGGAAATAGAATCCAACAGCATCCAATTGTTTGCAAAAAATGTCCCAAGCTTTTATTGCATTACTTAGAACGCAGCAGCTGCTGTATTCTCGGTAACAAAATAAAAACTTGGGACTTTTGCTGCAAACAATTGTGTGCTGTTGGATTCCTTTTCTCCTCTGTCTCTATAACATATGAAAAGCTTTTTCTAGTGACAGTGGCTATTTAAGGGGTTAAAGATAAGCAAAAAAAATGACTGCGTGCAAAGGAGCACTTAAAGGTTGTATGTTATAGTCACTAATCTTCAACATATATATATATTATCATTTATATAATTTATTTGTTCAGCTGTTTTCAAGCTATCCTTATGCCAGCAGGGCATCATATACACAATGAATATTAATTATTTATAGTGGCTTTATTATGCTTGTCTGAAATTAACCTCATAGGACCACCATGTAAATCCAAATCACCATCCATATAAACATCCATAATCAACTTGAATAATAGTAGCTAGATCTGTATGATTGTGATCACTGATCAGGATGGTCATTTGGATTATTATAAAGCAACCCCTATGTAAAATATAAGAAGTTTCAATTGTCACCAAACCTAAGTGAAGCTTCAGCACTATTAGTGCATTGGCCTATAGTTTAACAGGATATATTCAGCTATATTCTCTGTCACTGTTTCTACCTCACAAACACAAGACATTGCTTAATTTTACCTCACAGCACATTGACTGGTCTTCACACAAGATCCTTCTTTCCTTTTCCCTATACTGCTTTGGAGGCTGTCACTGTTCTGTTGTGTACACACAAAAACACATAAAAATGCTACAGTCACCGCAACGGCAAGATACAGACCCACTACATACATGAAAATAATTAAAAACAGCCCCCCCAACTGCCCAAAAAAATTCCCACAAAAATAATGAGGCTCTTGGTTACCATTTGCAAATAGTGTAAACTACCCCACCACGTTAAGTTGGCCTCATACCGGGGCAGATCCTACACTGTACTGTGGCCTTTTCATGGCATGAAATACGCCTATGCCCTGGGCATGCAAGATCTGTCTTATACTGGCAAAAGTAATAACCATCTGGGTGGGATGGGTGGAGTGCGCGACCAAGTAGAGGCAGCCACACTTCCCCTCTGGAACACAGGAAAAAAGACAAATTTGGTCATCTCTCCTAGAACACCATTCACACTAGGCAGGAGCACGTTGCTATGGCTGCAACTGCCCCAGTATGAGGCCACCTTATCGTGGTGGGGTAGTTTACACTATTTGCTAATGGTAACCAAGAGCCTCATTATTTTTGTTTTAATTTTTTTTAGCAGTTGGGGGGGGGGGGCTGCTTTTAATTATTTTCATGTCTGTAGTGGGTCTGTATCTTGCCATTGCGGTGAGCTGTTGCATTTTTCTATGTTTCTGTGTGTTTGCAGTTTCAGCCATAGCAACGTGCTCCTGCCTAGTGTGAATGGTGTTTTAGGAGAGCTGACCTAATTTGTCTTTTGTACTGTTCTGTTGTTTCCCTGCCCCTTGGCCAGGTGCTCACTGATTGGCTTCATGTTAGTGGTGGGCGGGGTTAGAAATGGGGATATTATTACACTGGGGAAGCTGGGCCGAAGTGCACATGAAGAAGACAGTGCCAATCGTGGGAACCGGGCGGCATTTTGAAAAATGGACCGTACCTCTGTGACCTCTACATCGGCATCAGCTGAGTATTGTAAAAAAAATTCACTTAGTGAATTGATACATTAGATTTAAACAGTCTGGCTTACCAGTCCCAAATTGGAAGGTTTTGATTTATTTTCATTTTATTACTATAATATTATCTGACTACAGAACTATATAAAATACTTTCCCTCAATAATAAAAATATTCTTATATTATGTAACTTATGGGCAAGGTGTCCTTGTCATTCCAGCTAAATGTAAAAAATAGCATTGCTTATAATTGCTTTAGGGAATACTAGTCGTTTCATCTGATTCTCCCTCTCAGCATGGACACTACTGCCTCAAAGCACTAACTTGTACAAAACCTCAGCGAAGGTTGGTCAATCTGGCAGACTTAGATTCTAATTCTAACGCCTGTAGCTCATGTCTTCAGGATACTGTTTGCAAACATTTTATATAGGATATGTGGCTAAATATAATCAAAAGAAAAATTTCCCTATATGTTGAACATATGTTCTAGTATATTCCATTCCACTCTTCCTGTACTATCCTTTATAATAGGTTTTGAAGACATAGATTATTGTCAATGAAAGAAAGTTGTGCCAGGCCTTTTTTGATTTTATTAGAATCATTTACCATAATGTTGAATCTTTTATTTGAAGCACTGGATGCTGCACTAACCTTTTTAAAAGAAATTCTCTGGTAACATTAAGTGGGTGTCTTTCCTTTTATCCAATATGACTCTCAACCCTCTTATTTGAGCCTCCTGAGTGGTAGATGGAAATTGATAAGTGGATAGAGGGCCTAGCTAGTGCAATGTGTAGGAAAAGAGCCTGGACAGTGTGAATGCAAGCTGATGCTGACTGCCTTTTCTAGAAGGTCCACACTGTGCCTGAAAGGTAAAAATTAAGACTTCTAAAATAACTTTGAAAACCCAAGTTCTGGCCAGCTTGTAATCATTATTGGTTCCCAGCTTAGACCGTGGTTGACTTTGTAATGTAAAACTCTTCCTTACTATATTCCAATCACCCCCTTCCTTTAGCTAGTCCTCATCATCAGCAGTTGACTCCAGCTGTTGCTGTTTTCCTTCTTCTTACATAGCACCTTTCCAACCCAAACAACTCCCTTTACACCTAACATCTCATCTATAGTAGTAGGTGTACATTAAAGCAACTCCGTACCCACAACCCCCCCCCCCCCCAACCGCTCGTACCCTCAGCTGCTTTTAATCTAAGATCTCTATTGGGGTTTGTTTGGCAGTTATACTTGTAGCCCTGTGACAAATTGGAGTGTCCTAGAGTACCTGTGCCCTAGGCCTGCACCGCCTCTCTGTCCCTCCTTCCTATTACCATTAGGAATGCCCCAGGCACAATTTCTCCTATTCATCACCTGTCTGAACACTACATATGTGCTGGCTAGTTAAGGCTCAAGGCTCAATTATGAATAGGAGAAATCCTGCCTGGGGGTGCAGGGCTGCAAGTTTAAAAGTTGTTTTTTAGGACAATAAAAAAAGGCAAAAAAATTTTACAGCTGTTTTTATATATATATATATATATATATATATATATATATATATATATATATATATAAAAGAGGAACAACATTAAGAGTAATATAACCATGCTGAAAAAAAAGAGTGGGCAGCATTTATTTGGGCAGCAGCCACCCATAAAATTATTTCATACTTTTGGGCACAGCTTCTTTCCTAAACTCTAGCAATCTGACGGCTCATCCTGTCCAATACCTCCTATGGCGTACAGGAGGAAAAATGGGAGGTGAGCATACAGGATAGGAGGATTGTTTTTCTTCTCTATTTCCTTGTTTATCCAAGTGGAAATTCTAGGTCACTTTTATGTAATGATCTTCATGATTATTTGATGTGATAATGTTCTCATTACATGGCCTGCTAACAATTCATCTATTTCTGTGTCCAAATAAAGAGAATTTTAAAAAGTTAAAGGCGCCGTTGAAAGCAAACATCTTAAAATCTTTATCATTATTAAGCAGTTAAATTCTGAGAAAACAATGGGTTCTGGATATTGTTTTTTAGGTATTGAAGTGGTGATAATTCTTTCAGCAATGTTCTGCTTGACACTGCCACATTTCTACCTACTGCCTTAATGTTTTTTTTTTTTTCAGTACATTCCTTTGTTGTAGCACTTGCAGAGACCACATCCATGTGTAAATTCTCAGCACCCGCTACAATGGAGACTGGCCAAACAAAAAGAAGTCTTCTCTCTATATTGGTCTCATAGCAAAGGGTTGCTTGAATGTTATGTATGGCCTCATAAATTACATTTGTTTTATAAATTTTAAAACTTTTTTTTTTAATTGAAAATTGCTGGAAAACAGGGAACAGGACTCACACAGGATTCACACATCAGTATTTTTTCTCTCCCTAAATCAGGATCCTGATTCACGGACAGAAAAATGACCCATTGAATTTAAAGTGTTTATCCACACATCCATTTTGAAAAGGGATCAGTTTTAGACCACTGATCTGTTCCACAAAAAAGTAGGACCTGCACTTATATGGTTCGTCTTTTGAAAAATATAAACTCCAATAGAAGTCAATGGGTCTGTTTTTAATAGACGGCATATGGATGCACGATCCATGTGCTGTCCATTTTATACTAAAGCATTACCTAGCAAGCCCTAGCAGGCTCCACCATGTGGCCTTTTATTACCCTCCTATCCATTTTTGTGGGTCCTCAAAGACTGATGCAAAACTAATGTCACACTGATGGTTTCACCAGGACATCACTGATCCTAATTTCTGAGGTCTTAAAAAAATGATGTGAGGATGAGGCCTTAGGCTCTTATTACACAGGACTTATTACTATTACACGGGGTAGAATAGTAAGACACCAAATGCAAAGTAACAGAAAACAAAAATATTTCATAAGGCCTAAATTTCAGAAAAGGCCTTAATTCCAGAAAATTCTGTAGACAACCCAGGACCCATGGTACAGTTAAACGTTAAACTTCCACTGGCATCCACATCTTTGTCGTACGTACCACCCATGATGCTGGATGTTTATAGGCCATAACCTAGCCATCCCCATAGGACACTGGTACATGCATCAGGGTTGTTACATGCGACATTGATGTGGATGCTTTCATAACAGTGCCAGGAATGCCGCATGCCACTCTGCTAGTGCCAGGAATTCCTCACGCCACTCTGACAGTGCCAGGAATGCTGCACGCCACTCTGACAGTGCCAGGAATTCCTCACGCCACTCTGACAGTGCCAGGAACGCCGCACGCCACTCTGACAGTGCCAGGAATGCTGCACGCTACTCTGACAGTGCCAGGAACGCCGCACGCTACTCTGACAGTGCCAGGAATGCTGCACGCCACTCTGACAGTGCCAGGAATGCTGCACGCCACTCTGACAGTGCCAGGAATTCCTCACGCCACTCTGACAGTGCCAGGAATGCCGCACACCACTCATGCCAGTAGAGCGGTATGATGTACGGTAGTCGGACCCCTCTAGTTTTCATTCCAGGTAAACTAACAATTCGAAATTACAATGGTTTGGTTGTGGAACAAAGTGCCGAAGTGTCCTAAGAGCCATCTTTCATTATGGTAATGCCACGCTCATGCTACTATGAGGAGCCTGCCAGCCCTAAACATTCTCCCATGGCTTGCAGCATCTCAGACATTATTGGTCAGCAGTTGTAAAGAGAGCTGCTAGCAGCCAAATATTTGCATGCCCAAGTGCATTTAGCTTATAGAACATTTCTCAGACCACCATTAATAACCCTGTTGATAGTACGCCAAGGCGCGCAAGTGTGTGTATTCCTGTGCACGGTTGTCTTACTGGATACTGAATATATTGAGATGTTTTGAATATTTTTGCTTCATTTTTTAACATTAACATGTATATTGATTTTCATAGTTCCATGATTCTTCCTTCGTGGTGGTACAATTTATAATGTTGAGGAGCATACATAGAATAATATGTAAAAGATTCTTGTTAAGGTATCGCATAAATAGACAGAATCACAGTCTCTGTTGTCTGTGGACACAAATAACATAGATAATTCAATATTGTATTAACTGAGATGTAGAAGTGGTCTGGTTCTCTTCACTTAGACATGCAGCATACTGAAGCACATTATAGGATATCCTCTTTGTACATAACTATAATCTGATTATTGAAGCTATGTTGTTGTTGTTGTTTTTTTTTTTTTTTAAAAGACAACTATCCGTGCAGATATAATATTTATTCACTTACTGTTACTGTTTTGCCGAAACAGCAGAAAAGGGCGGTCCAGGGTCAGGTGAGTTATGACGGCATGTTTTTAGTTCTGTTGTATGAAAAAGCACGAACTTCCATGAGATTCTATTCAGCTGAACCCTGTAAATAAACCATATACCGTGCCATATACGGGGCCATGGGGCCCAATGTGGAATCAGTGGCATCTATCATATGTATTCATCAGACCTATAGGTCTGGGCTATATCCTCTTGGTGTACACTGCTACCACAGTGTGAACCTAGCCTAATATTGTTAGGTTAAAGAGGTATTCTGCGCAAAGACAACATAACAAATAGCCTATTCTCGTCTTTCCGCGGTACCCCACTGTGTTCCTGCGTCACCTCTGGGTCCCAGCTGAGTGATCCCGTTTCCCCTTTCAAGATGGACAGGGCTAGCAGTGACAGCTTGGTCAGCCAATCACTGAATCAATTGTTGAATAATTCATATATTTTATTTGTGTGTAAGTAAGGTCGGGTTTTACTTATGTCACGTGAAAAACCTGCCAAATTTACTAAGGGAAGTCAGGCTAGATTTGCTGATATGTAGTTGCTGTGAGCCATTTACACCATATTGGTTGCTGTGGGCCATTTACACCAGTGTCCAATCACAGCTCCTCTTACATTTTACTAGAGCTGAAAGCTGAGCTGTGATTGGTTGCTGTGGGCCATTTACACCAGTGTCCAATCACAGCTCCTCTTACATTTTACCAGAGCTGAAAGCTGAGCTGTGATTGGTTGCCGTGGGCCATTTACACCAGTGTCCAATCACAGCTCCTCTTACATTTTACCAGAGCTGAAAGCTGAGCTGTGATTGGTTGCTGTGGGCAGTTTACACCAGGTGTATATTTACACCCTTTGATAAATCTCCCCCATGTGTGCCTTCACACAGCTGTCATACACACATATATACACTGTGCTTGACCCTTTCTCTTTGGGTCTCCTCTTTGTCTGGACAGTTGCTGACATGGACAGAGGTGGCATTAGGAAGACTGGAAAGAACTACATGACTTCTTTTGGGGAATACAGCAGCTGATAAGCAGAGGGGTTGTATTTTTTAAATTGAAGTAATTTACAAATCTATTTACTTTCTGATACAATTTCTTTTGAAATGATTGATTTGATTATTTCTTTTCCTCTGGAGTACCCATTTAGGTAAGTGTATGTCAGATATGCCAAAATATTAGTCCCTGGAATAGTCTGCATTACTTGAAGGGGTACTCCGGTATGGGATCCGGGTCGGATTTTCCAAAAAGTCTGAGTCTGATAGGATTCAGATTTTTTTTTCTTGCTTTCTAAAATGGCAGCCGCCATTTTAGAAAGCAGGAAGTGTTCCGGGCGGGAAAAGCGCTTTCCCATGATGCCCAGAACACATCCAGTCAGGAGGGATGTTGCACTAGCCGCATGAGGCAGTGTGCTGAGAGATAGGAAGGAGACTGTTACTAGTGCACACAGCTTGTCAGTGACAAAACCCTGTTAATCGTTGTGCTGCTGTTCTCAGAAGATATTCAGCCAAAACGATTATTAGGAAAGCGGAGAGGAGAAACATATAGTGATTGAGAGAGAAAAATAGAGAGGGGGAAAGATAGATAGATTAGGCATAGGAGAGCAAAGGGTGCACAGAACAAAAACGCCAGAAAGAAAATAGAAACCAGAAAAGAGTTTTCTCAACCCTAGCTATACAGATATCCAAGTACTATAGTGGCACCCTTGCGAGAGTGTATATGACATACGTGGTTTCCTGAGACACAAATATATTGTGACCATTTGTGACCTTTTTCCTGCATAGACCATGTAATGGTGAATATTGAAGTCTAAAAAAAATTGACTTATTGAAAAATTGAGATATTGAAAAGATAATGATGTTACTGACATGTAGAGCCCTAAATTCAACCAAATACACTACCCTTGTATCATATAGATGCTTTAAACTATGAAATCCAAAGAAATCCAAAATCTGGTCGGAACGAACTTTTAAAAAAAAATCAGCAAGTCTGGTTGGAACGAGCTTTTAAGAAGTTCGCTCATCTCTAGTTATTTTTAGGGTATGGCCGGGGAAGTGGTGGAAATAAAGGCCGCTGGTCACTTACCTCCCCGTTTACAGCACCGGGTCCCGGATCGCGCCGCCCCGTTCTCCTATCCGGCTGCCGCTTCCTGATGTGAGCTGCGGCTTGAGACGTTATGTTTCAAAGTAGCTCAGCCATTCAGCGGTCGGAGCCCGCCTCGGCCGCTGAATAGCTGAGCTGCCTTGAGACATCACGTCTTAAACTGCAGCTCAGACCAGGAAGCGCCGGCCAGACGGGAGAATGGGGCGGCGTGATCCAGGACCCGGCACTGGAACTGGAGAAGTAATTGACTAGCGGACTCTATTTCCACTCCTCCCCTGGTCATACCCTAAAAATTACCCCCGCCCGGTGTACCCCTTTAGGCTACAAACCCACTTGGCGGGTCTGCAGCGAGTCTCCTTGCTGCGTTTTTGCAGCGAGACTCGCTGCAGATCCCAGCACACTACTTTCATTAGCAGAGAAACTCGCAGCAGGGATGTACATCCCTGCTGCGATTTTGTCTGCAGCCCGCCCCATTAACCCCCTAGCCGCCGGACATTATACATTACCGGGTCCCTGTTCCTGCTTGCTTCGGGGCTCCCGGTGTCTTCACGGCCCGCCCGGCCAATCAGTGCGCTGCGGCGGGGCAGCGCACTGATTGGCCGGGCAGAACGTGCCGGGAGCCGCCAAAGCAAGCAGGAGTGGGGACCTGGTAATGTATATCCTGCCCGCCCCCCCCCTGCAGCCCCGATCTCCCCCGGCCGCATGATCGCCCCCGCACCCCCCGGCCACATGATCGCCCCCGCACCCCCCCGGCCATACGATCGCCCCCCGCAGCCCCCGGCCGCACGATCGCCCCCCGCAGCCCCCGGCCGCACGATCGCCCCCCGCAACCCCCGGCCGCATGATCGCCCCCCGCACCCTCCTGCAGCCCCGATCGCCCCCCGCAGCCCCCGGCCGCACAATCGCCCCCCGCAGCCCCCGGCCGCATGATCGCCCCCCGCACCCCTCGGCCGTACAATCGCCCCCCGCAGCCCCCGGCCGCACGATCGCCCCCCGCAGCCCGTGCAGCTGGGGGTTGCAGGGGGCGATCATGCGGCCGGGGGCGATCGGGGCTGCAGGGGGGGCGGGCAGGATATACATTACCAGGTCCCCGCTCCTGCTTACTTCGGTGGCTCCCGGCACGTTCTGCCCGGCCAATCAGTGCGCTGCCCTGCCGCAGCGCACTGATTGGCCGGGCGGGCCGTGAAGACACCGGGAGCCCCGAAGCAAGCAGGAACAGGGACCCGGTAATGTATAATGTCCGGCGGCTAGGGGGTTAATGGGGAGGGCTGCAGACAAAATCGCAGCAGGGATGTACATCCCTGCTGCGAGTTTCTCTGCTAATGAAAGTATAGGGCTGGGATCTGCAGCGAGTCTCGCTGCAAAAACGCAGCAAGGAGACTCACTGCAGACCCGCCAAGTGGGTTTGTACCCTGAAAGGGAATCTGTCATCACCTTGGCCCTACCTGAGACACTGACAGTGTGCTGTAACTGGCAATCACCTAGTGAGCATGGCATCTTTTGGTAATTTGTCCATGGAGTGGATTATGCACAACCTCAGGTCTGCAATTGTAATGAAGAGTCAAAGAGGAGTTGTGGCTCAACGTTTTTGCAGCAATCTGGTACACCACACTACTCCTTCCTCTTCTTCATGAATAATCAATGCTGCCCAGCCTTCTTCCCGCTCAGCTGTCAGCTAGTGTTTATGATTGCAGATCAGTCCTCTGTTGGTGGATACTGACTGACAGCTGAATAAGCATGAGGCCGGGCAGCATTGATTATTCATGAAGAAGAGGGAGGAGGAAGGAGTGAAGAGGTGTGCCAGAGTGCGGCACAAACCATTCCTCTTTGACACTTCATTACAGTAGCAGACTCCACTGCACTGACGAATTACTAAAAGCAACCATGTCACTAGGGGACTGCCAACTACAGCACACTGTCAGCACCTCAGGTAGGGCTCGGGAGCTGACAGATTCCCTTTAACGCTCTTACACATATAATTTAAGACCACAGCTCTATGTCCACATTAAAATTCTTTATGTATGTACATCTTTATAAAATGTTGTGTTTTTTCAACGTTCCCTGAATGTTATTCTACCGACTCATTTGCATTAAAAGGGAATGAGAACAGAAAGATGGGGACAGATTAAAATTAAGCATCTCCGACTAAATAGCAAGCATGATTTATAAGTAGATTTTCCATACTATTGAATCAGAAAATTAATCAGAAAATCATCTTAGTTCACAGAGCAAGCAAATTGATTTTCTCATCTCTGCTAATTCCGAATCATAGGAACAGACAGACTCGCTTTGTACTATATTAACAACATGTCTGTTCCTTATGAGAAAAACAGATAAGAGCAACGCTCTATGCTAAAGACGTGGTCATAAAACGGAACTCCTCAGTCCTGTAGCCGCTATGTAAAGCAATTAAACAAATCTCCAGCGTGAAGAAATGAAATCTAAAATACGCACTGGAACATTCAGGGGAATCCTGGCTAGGGAAGATGTTGAATTAAACATTAGACTTCGAGCACTCGGAGGTGAATACAAACCTTTAAAGTGTCACTGTCGTTTACATTTTTTTGGCAGAAATCAACAGTACAGGCGATTTTAAGAAACTTTGTAATTGGGTTTATTAGCTGAGAAATTCTTTTTTATCATGAAAAAGCAGTTTGAAGCTCTCCCCCCCCCCTGTCTTCATGGTTCTCTTATGGAGAGGGGAGGAGATGAGGCACCAAAACAGGAGAACAAAGAGTTAATTTACAGCTACATCACCGGGCTATCTGCTCTGAAGTCAGCACTGACCTCTCTGACCTCTGAATAGCAGCTTTCACACAGCTCCCACTGTGTAATCCTTTGTTCTCTGCTCTCTGCTAACGACTAATCTCCCTCCTCCCCCTCTCCTCTCCATAGAACAGACAGGGCTCAACTGCTGTAAAAGAATAGAGATTTCCTGATAATGAGCAGTGAATGAGTGAGGAGGAGGGAGGGGGGGACCTGGGGAAAGTCTTTTTAAATGCAGATAATGGCATATTTGCCTAATAAACCCAATTACAAAGTTTCTTAAAATCGTCTGTAAAAACAAACAAACAAACAAAAAAAAAACGACAGTGACACTTTACGGATTATTAGTATTCTGTGACATCTGGAAATCAGCAATCAGTTCAATATTTACAGAACCCAGTATCATTCATTCAGCTTAAAACGACACACCAGCACCAAGAATCATTTAGAACAGAAGGGAATATTACAAATATACTGAACGTTACTCCGCAGGGAACATTTATTACCTAAGAAAAACGACTTTGCAATATGTGCCAAATCCAGTAATCAAAACACTAGTTTTCTTTGTACTTTGTAAAGTCTCTGCATCCTAAGTCTGAGCCGCTCACAAATGGCTGTGTAGACAGATGCCGTCTATGATGGCTGCCTGGTAATATCATTAAGGCTCCAGTTAGGATGAGTACTGTGTAGAATTCCTTTGTGCACTTGAAAGACACAGGACAAACGAGAACCAGTTTTTGGCTATTTAGTGGGGGTATATGCCAGCTGCAGGCATAAATCACATAGAAAAGACTAAAGATGCTTATGAAAATTCATGGCTGATTATTTAGATCAGACAGGCTCAATTCTCTACTTTTTCAGGCTATGTTCCGACACAGTGTTTTTGCTCAGTATTTTGCAACCAAAACCAGGAGTCGGTTGAAAAGACACAAAGGCTATGTTCACATTGAACGGATGGACGCCATTTAATAGCAAATAATGGCCGTTATTTCAAAACAATGGAAATAAAATAATGACAATTATTTGCCATTGAGTGATGGCCATCCACTCAATTTCAACAGTGTGGGAACATAGCCTTTCTGTTTTTTTTCAATCCACTCCTGGTTTTGGTTGCAAAATACTTAGCAAAATACTGAACAACAATACTGTATGGGAACATAACCTCAATCTACATTTTAGCGTGAGGGTGCGTTCACACCTACAGGATCTGCAGCAGATTTGATGCTGTGTTCAGTTATTTAAATGAAATCTGCTGCAGAAATTCAGCTGCAGATTCTGTAGGTGTGAACGCACCATTAAACTATTTATGCCTTTTCCTTAATTCTTATTATCCGAATTATATTATTGGGGCACTCCTGCCAAAATCTTTTTCTTTCAAATCAACTGGTTTTAGAAATTTTGTATAGATTTGTATAGATTTGACTTCTATTTAAAAATCTTCAGTCTTCCAGTACTTATCATCTGCTGTATGCCCTGCAGGAAGTGATGTTTTCTTTTGAGTCTGACACAGTGCTCTCTGCTGCCACCTCTGTCCATGACAAGAACTGTCCAGAGCAGCAGCAAATCCCCATAGAAAACCTCTCCTGCTCTGGACAGTTCCTGACATGGACAGAGGTGGCAGCAGAGAGCACTGTGTCAGACTGGAAAGAATACATCACTTCCTGCAAGGCATACAGCAGCTGATATGTACTGGAAAACTAGAGATTTTTAAATAGAAGTAAATTACAAATCTATATAACTTTCTGAAACCAGTTGAATAGAAAGAAAAAGATTTTTGCTGGAGTACCCCTTTAAGTAGGGGTTTTTCCCATTAAAAAAAGAGTTATCCAATCCATACCACATGCATTCTTTTAAACATGTGAATGGGGGACTTTTTGTCCTACAATTAGCCTAACATAGGTTAAACAGTCTAGGGCTATGTTAACACATAGGGGGACATTTATCAAACTAATTGCGCCTATTTTTGGTCTAATATATCTACTGTAGTTTGTGCTCAAAATAAATCTAATATGAATTTATGAAGCTTTTTTAGACAAGACTATCCAAATTAGATGCGACTTTTTGAATTAGATTTTTTTGTTGTTAATTAGATTGAAAGTGCGCCAGAATTCTTTTTTAGCTAAATTTATTAACTGCGCAATCTTTTAAAAAAGTCGCATATATTGGCGCATCACTACGTCTGCTCCGAACCAGGTGAATTTATTAGACTAATTAAAAGACCATTATTTTTTAAGACACATTTACTATGCTATTAGACAATTTACATAAATTTGACTAAACACATTAGATTGCAAATTATGCCAAAACATCTTTGACAAAATCGTGTTTTTAGATTTGTTAGTAAATATCCCCCATTGTATTTTCGTCTGTCTTTTTGTCAATATTTTTTCAACCAAAATCAGGACTGTAACTGACAGGGCCCAATTATAATGGAAAGATTTGCACAGGTTCTGTGTTTTAAACCTCCTTCTGGTTCTGGTTGAAAAAGACTGATGAAAATACTATGTGTGAACATAGCCTAGGGATGGTTTGTATTACTTCGTTGTTAAAGGGGTTGTGTAATAAGGGTAGTATTTATATAGTGTTAGGGCTGCATAGAAAGAAATAAACATACTATTCTAACCTAACCACGCTCCTCTTGGGTGTCTTTGGGTTCTCCACTGAACACATTGGCAGCTACTTCTGAAGTGGACTCGGCAGTGACAGCCTGCTCAGCCAATCAGTGACTAAAGCAGGACAGCCAAGGTAAACATATAGACGCTTAACTGATTTATTGCCAAATAACCCGTCTCAGTTTGATTGTAACTAGTGGGCTTTAAGGGGTGTTTTTACACAGATATATTTATCTGACAGATTTGTGAAGCCAAAGCCAAGAATGGATTTGAAAAGAGAAGAAATCTTAGTCTTTCCTTTATGACCTGACATGTTGAGCCATGATTCTCTGTACTGGCCCGAATTCCTGTGTTTAGTCTGTGTTTACAACCAGCACAAGTCAGAAAATCTGCCTTCAGGAGACTGGACCTGGATTTCTGGTAAGTACAGCTTTGTTTTACAGCATGATAAAAACAAAACAAAATAGGGGGGCGTGGCGAACCGCCGATGAGAGCGGCAGCATAGAAGAGGAGCTCCCGGCCATCCAGCTACATCCGCAGCCAAACCTTGCACCCACAGCAGCGACTTACCTCCGTGCATGGAGAGGAAGATCAGGGGGACCCCCGGACCATCCTGTGAGTGCCCCGAGACGGACCCCGGCCCCCCGGTGATCCCCCCGGACATCACACGTCCGGCAGTGGTGCTGCGCCCCAGGCCTCGTGACACGTGGCGACGGGATCTTCTTGGCCCCAGCGGTCCGGGAGGTCCATCGAACCGGGCCCTGGGCATATCCCGTCTCCGCCGCTCTCAGAGACCGACGCGGTACAGCGGCCGCCGCCACAGCTCAGACGGAGCCACGAGTGAGGCCGGGAGAGGGAGTGAGGCGCCGCCATCTTGCGGCCTATACCGCATGCCTCTATTGCGACACAGCTCCGCCGGCGTTCCTCCTGGGCCTTCCCCTGCCACCACAGGTACTATCCCTGACACATTGGAGATCTGTAGGGACCCCGATCCCTCTATATCTCCTCACCCTCTCTCCGTACCTGGGACCCTGCTCAAAGACCTTGCCGTTTTAAAGGGCCAGCAGCGCATATCTCAGTACATGATGGCTGCCCCTACTAAATCTCAAAAAGGGGACAGGGTGAAGCGAGGAGGACAGGCAATAGCATCTAAGTCATCTGAGCCACATACCCGATCTGCCTCACATAAGGAGGCTGATTGGCCTCACACTGACTCTGAATCCGAGACTTCGGTGGTGGGGTCCAGGTCTCAGGGGGAGATGCATGACATACTATCTCAACTCCCTACTAAGCAGGACTTTAAGTCCCTCATTTCTGAGGTAAAGGAAGCCTGTAGGGTGGAAATTGCGGAGGTCCGGAAAGATATACAGCATATATCCCTGAGAGTTGATACCCTTGAAAATGACCATGACTCCACCAGGGACTACATCGGCGCCTTGTGCTCCACTGTTTCCACCCAGGCTCTTGCACTCGATGACATGCAACGCCATATTGAGGACCTGGATAACAGGGGCAGGCGCAACAACATCCGCATACGGGGCCTCCCCGAGGCTACACAAGACACCGATTTGATGGACACTCTTGAAGGCCTGTTTAACACCATATTAGGTGAGCCACCCAGTCACAAAATAAAATTTGACAGGGCGCACCGAGCTCTGAGACCTAAGCCTACCAATGGGTCACCGAGAGATGTTATCTGTTGCCTACATGACTATGCCATCAAGGAGGCAATTATGGCAAAAGCGCGCTCCCTCCGCGAGTTGGACTTTGATGGTGCAACATTACAACTCTACCCCGATTTGTCGTGGATAACGTTGCAGAAACGCCGCCTCCTCCGTCCACTCCTAACTACTCTGCGGGACTATGAAGCTACGTATCGGTGGAACTTTCCATTTGCCCTATCTGCCCGTAGAGATGGCAGATCCGCTGTTCTCCGTAACCTCGCAGACCTTCAGAAATTCTGTGATCATCTGGACATTCCTGTTCCCAAGATCTCAGATTGGACTGTTGCACCTCCACCTCCTCCCCCTCCACCGGTGTGGCAGTCTGCACGTCAGAAGAGGAGACGTCCTCGCTCTGGAGAGCCTGGACCCGGCCCAGAAGCAGACCTGACTAAGGTTCCATGAGACCTCTACAACGACCCGCTGTGCTCTCTGTAGCCCCCTGATGGTCCTCTCACTCTGCTGCCGAGAGGCCCTGTTTTTCTCCTTTTCTTTTTCACATGGCTTATTTTAGAATTGTAAAGTTCCTTCATAGCTGGATGGCCTGAGTTCTCTACCTGAAGTTGTACATCACTATGTATCTTTTGTTGGTGATTCCTTCCCCCCCCCTAAGGGGATACTGTTGCTCAACCTTTTGGTTGTGTTTTCTACGGTGTTCCACACCGAGTTTCCATTACTTTTTCTGTTCTTCCCCACTTCCTGGCATTATGTACCCAGGACCTGAGCCGAGTGCTTTGAACCCTACGGGGTTCCTGTTTTGTTTGTCTTGTGTCTTTGTTGTCCTTGTCGATCCTTCCCCCCCCTTTTGTCCCCTTCCCTTCCTTTCTAGGGTCTCTGCCGCGGAGATTGCAATACTGGACATGACCCGGCCAGGACTTGTCAGCCATAAGGTATTCTCTGTGTGGGTAAGCCATCACATTTGCTTGGTCGTTTCATCATGCTACCCATATGGCTAAGTGTGTGACATTAAATGTGAAAGGCCTTAATTCTAATGTGAAACGTAGACTAGCTCTGCGGGAAATGCAACATGCGAAGGCTGATGTGGCATTCCTTCAGGAAACTCACTTTGATGGAGCTGCTACGTTTGCCTTTGCTAGGCATGCCTTCCCCACAGCCGTTGCCGCATCTAGTGGCTCTAAGCGAGCTGGAGTAGCGATTCTCTTTTCCCGCTCATTTCCCATCCAAGTCTCCTCCTCCTTTTTAGACCCGGGAGGTCGCTTTGTAATAGTGGAAGGTCAACTGCACGGAAAGCCTCTTATATTTTGTAATGTTTATGCCCCCAACAAATGTCAAATCCCCTTCCTCCGTAGGGTGCTCAATAAACTCGCAAAATACCCCCCGGCCCCCAGAATACTAGGAGGCGATTTCAACTTGTCCTTCTCTGAGAAGTTGGATAGACACTCGGTTTCGGGTCGTCCAGTGCCTGTAGACCAGGCCAGACTGTCTGCTGAATTCCGTAAGCTTATCCGCAAACATCATTTATTTGATCTCTGGCGTATTGACCACCCTACGGAGAGGGAATACACATTCTATTCACACCCACACCGCGTGCACTCTAGAATTGACTACTTCTTTGGTAATGTTCCTACTGTACGCCTCCTTGAAAGCGCTTCTATTGACCCGATTTCGTGGTCGGACCATGGCCCGGTGTTGGTGTGCTTTAAAAGTCTTAAATCCCCCACCCGCCAGTGTCACTGGCGCTTGAATGAGAGCTTGCTAAAATACCCACTTTCCCGTGATTCAATCAAAGCATGCCTTTCCACTTATTTTTTAGAGAACAGCGGGACAGTTACCTCTGAATCGACTCTATGGGAAGCCCATAAGGCTGTTATCAGAGGGCACTGTATAGCCCTCAGTTCGCGACAGAAAAAAGACGCCCAATTGGCCATGCACGCTGCCAAATGTGACATTCAAACCCTAGAACGCTCCCTTGCTCAGTCCCCCTCCCTTCGGACATTGAGGAAACTTGTAGCTGCGAGAGCCCGCTTAAAAGACCTATCACTATCTAAAGTTGAAAAGCTGCTTGTTTATTCTAAACAGCGATTCTATGAGAAGGGCAACAAAGCACATACGCTACTGGCAAATATGCTCAATGATAGGGCGTTGGCCCAGTCTCCTCAGGTCCTAAGGGACCCTGGTGGGCGACTCCACTATAACCCTGCTGATATATCCTCCATTTTTCTGCAGTACTACACTGATCTATACTCACTACCTTCTACTCTACCCTCTGACCCAGATGCTCGCTCTCGGCGTATTGGGGAGTTCCTGTCTGCCTGCAACTTGCCGACTTTGTCTGCAGATGCCTTGGAAACCCTAAATGCACCTATTACGGAGGAGGAGCTATCAGAAGTACTGAAATCCCTCCCGTCGGGACGAGCACCGGGGCCAGATGGATTCACATACCTCTACTACAAAACCTTTTCCTCTGAATTATCCTCTCGACTCCTGTCCCTCTTTAACTCTTTTATGCAAGGTTCCCCTATTCCCACAACACTGTCCCACTCCTACATTACACTTATCCCCAAGCCCGGTAAGGACCCTTTAGAATGTGCCAATTACAGGCCTATTTCCCTCCTAAATTCAGACTTTAAAATTTTTACTAAGCTACTTGCCACCCGCCTAGGTTATTGGCTGCCATCACTTATCAATGCCGATCAAGTGGGTTTTGTGCCTGGACGACAGGGGGGGGATAACACTCGACGTGCAATTGATGTTATCGATGCAGTTAATCAGCAGTCGGAGAGGGCCCTGATACTTAGTTTAGATGCTGAGAAAGCGTTTGACCGCCTAGGGTGGCCATTCATGTTTGAGACCCTCCGATGCTGTGGTTTTCGGGGACCCTTTCTGACTGCGATTGAGGCCTTATACGCACGACCTACTGCTGCTATCAAATTCCCACATATGATGTCTGGGACCTTTCCAATTCGGAATGGCACCCGCCAGGGCTGTCCGCTTTCTCCTCTTTTGTTCGTCCTTTGTATCGAACCCCTGGCGGCGGCCATCCGGAATTGCCCAGACATCCGTGGTGTATCAGTCCGAGGCAAGGAGTCCAAAATCATGCTTTTTGCAGATGACGTCCTCCTCACCTTGTCGTCCCCTCATACGACCCTACCGGCACTCAGAGCCTTGCTCTCCCAATTTGGAGTACTTTCTGGGTATAAAGTAAATACCTCTAAATCTGAAATCATGCCCCTCAACCTCCCTAGCTCCACGATAACACACCTTCAATCTGTCTTCCGATTCAAGTGGTCTGAGTCCTCTATTAAGTATCTGGGCATCCGGCTTACTCCTACATACTCTTCACTATACGCGACCAACTATCCTGCTCTTTTTAAAGAACTTAGGGCCCTTCTGGCCAAATGGAACTCCCATTTCATCTCCCTCCTGGGTAGAGTGGCTTCGGTCAAGATGACGATCCTCCCGAAGTTACTTTACTTCTTTGAAACTCTCCCGGTGCGTATACCACTATCCGAGATAAAAACCCTACAGCGGGATATTTTCAAATTTATTTGGGCGGCAAAGCGGCATCGTATTCCCGCTTCGGTTATGATGAGTAGTAAGACTCAGGGAGGCCTCGCAGTACCTAATATCCTACATTACTATTATGCCACTCATCTGCGACAAATTACTGCATGGTCCAAGTACCTAGCCTATAAGAAATGGGCTGAGATTGAAAAAATATGGCTAGCACCTTTCCATCCCAACTCCTTTCTCTGGCACCCCTCTCCGCCTTCCTTCTCCCATTTAAACCTCCTTGGCCCCATTAACTTTACTTTGCACATCTGGTCCATCTGCTCCTCCAAATTTAAACTCTATTCCAAAACGTCCCCTTTAAATTCCTTCCTTCTCTATCCTGACTTTCAGCCTGGTTTACAATCTCATATAGTTAGACTATGGGGCTCCAAAAAACTGTTTCAGTTTGCCGACATGGTAGACCCACTTACACGCACCCTTCTCCCCTTCCACAGGATTGTGGACAGATTTGAGCTACCGCCCTCAGAGCAATATACCTATTTACAGATCCGCCATTTTATGCTGTCTCGCCTGGGATCCCTCACAGTCTCGAAACCAACTGCCTTTGAACAATTAGTGAGAGGTGGCGTTTCTACATCAGGGTTGATATCAGATATCTATCGAATTATTAACTCACCCTCTGATGGCTCCCAGGCTAGACATCACTATATGGATAAGTGGGAGGCGGTATTGGGCAGGCAGCTCCCCCCAGAGTGTTGGGATGTGATATGGGACAGGGCGGCAAGATCCTCCATCTGCACCACATATAAGGAATCCCACTATAAGCTGTTAATGCACTGGTACCATACGCCTGAGCTCCTCCATAAACTAAATAATGCTATCCCCTCACAATGTTGGAGGTGTTCAGGTAGTGTGGGGTCGCTCCTCCATATATTTTGGGATTGCCCCCTTATCCGCCCATTTTGGGTAGAGGTTTGCAGACTGGCCTCGACAGTCTTGGGTGCTACCATTGCTAGGGACCCTGGAATCTGTCTGTTGAACTTGTTCCCAAAGACCCTCCGGAAAAAGCAGGCGAAGTTGTTACTCACTATCCTGACAGCGGCCAAGTCCTTAATTGCTCGTGCCTGGAAGCAAACATCCCCTCCTTCCCGGCCTTGTTTGCTCGCCAGAATCCGGGAGTTGCGTTCCCTAGAAAAGCTTACTGCTTCCCTTAATAATGCCATTGATAAATTTGAGTCCATATGGATCCTTTGGGATTCCTTTGATATGATTGCCTCTTCTGGCAGTAGACCCTAAAAATTACAGTTATAAAAAAAAAAAAAAACAAAACAAAATAAATAATGAATGTATATTGCAAACTTGCTTAATATCACATCTACTGGTGATTAAGATATTGAAATTTATAATGACAGTGACACTTTAAGTACCAAGGCCTAATTTTCCAATCTTTGTAAAACTTAAAGTGTAACTATCATCTTTCGCTGGTGGCAGGATAAGCTGTCAAAATCTTGCCACCACACTTCCTGTGCATGTGCACGCCAGAGATGGAATACTTCCTCCAGTGCGGCCAACAATTGCCTGAGGGCCAGTGGCCTCTCAGAGAAAAGACCGGAATAGAAGGCAGAGTTTACTTGCCCCACCCCCTGCCCCTTGCTGGGCCAGGTGCAGTGCCTTCAGCTCAGAAGGTGGGGGATGGTCTGGCTTCAAAGCCACTACTTAACCCCTTCCTTGTAAACTGTGTTCTGCTCAACCTCAGTAAACTCCCACCCCCCTCCCTTGATACCAGTCCATGCGCCCACGGTGCTCCTCTCCCGGCCGCTGGTCCTCTTCTCTCTTCTTCACCCTCTTCCAAAGTAGTTCTCCTTTCTCATTGGTACAATTTGTACCACAAAAAACAAGCCTTCACGTGTCAATGAAAAAAAAATAAAAGATACAGCTTTTGGAAGGTGATGATCTGAAATCTATATTGTTTTCATATAGATTATGCATCATTTAATTCATCAAATTCCTGGAATCCTTTCTTCAGTTTGGTCATGTGATCTCATGGTGACCCCCTGGTAAATAAATGTGTTTGTGCTTTTAATAGAGTAACCATCTATGCCAGAGCTTCCTATATGATGAATTGGAGTTGATGACAGTTCAGCCAAGCTGACTGTATACTTGTAGTTGCTTAGCTTATTTAGAGTTAATTATTACAGTTACCTTCCAGCAGGCAATGATGGTACTGGCTTTAGCTTCCTATGTGATGATGTGCTGATGCATCAAAGGACTGATCTGAAAGGGATAGGATGCAGTTTGCAATCTGAAAGTTAAAATAGAGGCTGATTAGAGGTCACATGACCTAGATGCCAAAATGGAACATGTGGATACATTAGCTGCTATGAAACAGATGACACAGCAGGAATAGGGGTGGTAAGTGTGCATTATAGGGGCAAAAACAAGCTATATGTGTGTGGGCCAGTCTATGTATTTAACTGGGAAGAACACTAAGGATCTGTAATGGAAATCTCTGCAGTCACTATAGAGAGGGCCCTTGTCAGGATATGGAGCAGGACGACACAAGGACAGGTGTAGCCCTGACACTGGCACCCGCCCTGCTGTCCCTGCCTATTTGCCCTAACAGCCCTATGCGACAGTGGACAATTTGTCGACATTCCCTAATCCTGTATAAGTGAGAACACAGAACAAAGACAGACACAACACAATAAATCAGGGTCAGGGGTCCGAGTCAGTAACAAGCGAGTGGTGCAGTACAAAGATGTGATCCAAGAGAGAAGTCAAGAGTCCAAAAGTCAGAATACCAAAACAAAATGCAGGGAAACGCTAGCTCAAGACACACTAGTAAACTAGGCTCCATTGCAGGCAAGGAGGATGATGAGGGGAGTAGTCTAATGGAGGATGGAGTCTCAGACCCATACCGTGATTGGGGTAGAAAAAGGAAGCTGGTTGACCTCAGGGAGATCAACCAAAAAACTGCAGAGACACCATCACGTGTCTCAACATCAGTGTATTCTAGAGCATTGCCCCCTAGGAAATCAAATATGCAAAAAAACACTGCAGAGACACCATCACGTGTCTCAATGTCAGTAAACTAGACAGACCTTTCTCCGGGAAGGAACAACCAGGCCAAGAAATGTCTCCAATGAAGGATACCACCCGAGCAACGTATCCATCCACAGACAGCTGTTTTGGGGTTTTTGCCCCTCATCAGTGTGGAGTAGGTTTCTGGCTAGTGGGAGCAATGCCTAGTAAGTGCATGCAAAAGGACGCTGGTTGACCTCAGGGAGATCAACCAAAACACCGCAGAGACACCATCACGTGTCTCGATGTCAGTGTATTGCCCCCTGGGAAATCAAATATGCAAAAGAACACTGCAGAGACACCATCACGTGTCTCGACGTCAGTGAACTAGCCAGACCTTCCTCTGGGAAGGAACAACCAGGCAAAGGAATGTCTCCAATCAAGGAAACCACCCGAGCAAGGTATCCATCCACAAACAGCTGCAAATACCCCAAAACAGCTGTCTGTGGATGGATACCTTGCTCGGGTGGTTTCCTTGATTGGAGACATTCCTTGGCCTGTTTTTTCCTTCCCGGAGGAAGGTCTGGCTAGTTCACTGACATCGAGACACGTGATGGTGTCTTTACAGCGTCCTTTTGCATGCACTTACTAGGCATTTCTCCCACTAGCCAAAAACCTACTCCACACTGATGAGGGGCAAATACCCTGAAACAGCTGTCTTTGGATGGATACCTTGCTCGGGTGGTTTCCTTGATTGGAGACATTCCTTGGCCTGGTTGTTCCTTCCCAGAAGAAGTTCTGGCTAGTTCACTGACGTCGAGACACGTAATGGTGTCTCTGCAGTGATTGGGGTAGAGACCCCACCCCGGCTCCCAACCCCCAACCATAGTTGACTGGCGGTGACAGCCGCCAGTCATAAAAATTTTAATGCCAAAGCCCCAGCCATGGCAGGAACTAATGTCGCTGCCGGTGCACCCATAACAACCGGCCAGGCCTCTGACAGCCCCATTGTGATCCCAGTCCATTTAATTATTATTATTATTATTATTTTTTTTAACAGTAACACATTTTGCTATCGTAAATAGGTTGCATTATGAAGTTTCAAACAACTGGTGGCAAAACCTGGTGTATTAATGCATTTGTATGCTAAAGCCAGGTGCAATTCTCATAAACGAAATACTAATAGATAGCTGACATTAACATTGTAGGTTAACATTGCAGTGTGTTAACTTTTGGGTGACATCTATTTTCGTACTGACTGGTTGATGCGTTGATTCATATACGATTTCTAAGGAAACAAGTTTTGGATAGTTTTCTTGTTTTCATGACAAATAACCACAGGAAAGCTTTCTATACCCATGATGTAAATTACAGGTTACGTTTAGCAATGTAACAGCCTTAGAAGAGTATTTGCCTCATACAATGAGATCATTAGTATTCAACTGTACTTCAAAAAAATGAGTAATGGAAAGAGTAGGCGATTAAAAAAGTTGTTTAATCCTTTTCGACTAAAGCATTCACGTCCTTGCCAGTTTGTTAATTTAATTCCATTAGTAAAGAAAGAACACACAAAAAAACAATCAATTTCTTATTAACATGTCTCTCATGATCTCCAGTGCAATTTTACTTTCACTTAAAGGGGTTATCCTAAGATCCACAGGAAAGATGGTAAGTGTCTGACTGGTTGTGTTTGTCCACTTGAACCTCCACTGATCACGAACGTCTTGAGTGTCCCTGTTTGAACTGAGTAGAAGTGAAGTATAAGCACTGCCCTCCATTTCAACTTTTGGGGAAGAAGTACAGTGCTCAGCTGACACTTAAAGGAGAACTCCAGGCAAAATGTATTTTTTAATATGTTATTACATAAGGAAAGTTAGACGAATTCTTTTTTTTTTTTTTTAATTGTTTATTTTCAAGAGTTTTTCAACAAAAAAAGTAAGGTACAATACAGAATAAAAGCAAAGTATAATAAACACAGTACATGAATCCTGAGCATAAGTCTTTCGTTACAGTCTAACAGGACCACAGTGACGTTTTGTACATGAATATATGAAGACGAGAAAAAAAAAATACTACAACCTTCCATTATATTTTTTACACCAAAAACTACCAGATCATAGCCAAAAAAATTCCATATTTTATTGAAGAAAACATTATTAAAATATATAAAAAAGGAAACAACACTCCAGCACTTGATCGTATAACTTGCGTGACGGGTATACATGTATTAATTAAATACCATCAAAGTGAATACATATGAAATAAGGGAGCATGAAGTAATCAATAAATAATTTGAGGACATATGTTACATATTGTTAAGAGATGCAAATATCAAAACAAAGTAATCTTAAGTAATATAGTATCGCTATCTCTTATGTATAGTCCTGCCAATCACCCACTCCTAGTTATTAAACAATCACATATATAAATGCTCCTATTGCACCTTACCCATCATGTAAACGCAAGGGACCCCAACCTTCCATTATATGTGGAGAGTAGACTAAGACTAAGAATATATAAGTAATTTAACCATAGTCAACCCTAAAGTGGGCTCCCGCCCTAGTTAGACGAATTCTTAATGTACACTAATTATGGGAGATGCACATACTGTATAGTGCTATTTCCCTCAATTTAGTAGATCAGGCAGGCTTTATTTTCTGTAAAAAAAAACCATGACGTCACAAATCAGGTGTAATTCATATGAAGTGTCCAGCAGGGGGCGCAGTATATGAAGAAATTACATTGTAAGAATAACTAGGGGTCACAAGTGCTAGCTGCCCCGTCCACGGCACATAGGACGGGGCTGCTGGCACTTGGGGTTCAGCTGCCTCCCCCCCCCCCTCCCCGCACCAGCAGCCCTCCACTTGTGGTGCCCGCAGCACCACAAGTGCCAGCGACCCTGCTCACGGCATATGAGACGTGGCTGCTGGCACTTGTGGTGAGGGGGGGGGGGCATGAGGCAGCTGCAAAACTGGGAGTGGATCGAAAACACAGAAAGGCTATGTTCACACACTGTTGAAGTTGAGTGGATGGCCCTCATTTAATGCAAAATCACGGCCGTTGTTTTAAAATAACAGCAATTATGTGCCATTAAATGACGGCCAAAATACTCACCAAAATACTGAGCAAAAATACTATGTGGGAGCATAGCCTTAATATGTTGCTGCCCAGGTGCAGAACATAACAAACAGCCTACTCTTACCTCTCCCGCACTCTTCTCCTACATCATATTTAGTTCCTCGCTGAACGATCCTGCCTCCACTTCCAAGAAGGACTAGTCTTGTAGTGACAGCCTGCTCAGCCAATCACTGACTGAGATGTGACAGCTCCACGGCCAGTGATTGGCTGAGCGGACTGTCCCTGCCAGATGTAGGAGGACACCAGGGGAGCACAGAGAGGTAAGAATAGGCTGTTTGTTATCTTCTGTGTCTAGACAGCAAACTATTAAAAGTTTATTCTTTTAGCTAACATTGTTATATAGCTGTAAGGTGATGGAAAGATATGTTACCTTTCATATATGCATCTGTGCTCCCAGAACATAGAAAAAAAGCCCCTGAATTGCTGCAGACTGGAATGCATCCATACTCTCCCTCCAATCTCAATGCCTGCTTGATTGACAGTCAGCTAAACAAGCAGGGTCAGGGATGGGAAGGGGCATGAGGAGGCATTCCAGTCTGGAGTATTTAAGAGGCTGGGAACTCCCCTATGACACTATGCACCAGAAAATAAAAGCCTGGCTATGGCACACTGAGGCAGGCGGGATTCCTTGGCAGAGAGTTCCGCAGTGGAATGTTGCCTGATTTACTCAGTGTGAATATACCCTAATTTTGTACATAGAGAGGGACATTTACCAAGACTTGTATGCGAGTCTTAGATAAAGCCCCACCCACCCCTTTTCCTGGCTGGCACATACTTAGCGCATGCCTAAGAGGCTCATACCTCTTAGTGCTGGCACTGAGCCCGGCGCAGGGATTGTGCAAAAATCTACACCTGCTCCAGAGCAAGTGTAGATTTTTGCCTTGTTTACACCTGTTTCCAGATATAAACCTTATAAAATGAGATGCGGGAGGAGGTCACAACCCTCCACGCCTTTCCACAACCCCCCTGCTGGCCCATCAGGTGGGTGGGGGATACGTCTGGTGTACACCACAGAAAAGGGGTCAATATGCCTCTTTTTTTGTGGCGTATGCCAGGGGCACATCTTAATAAATCTCCCCCAGAATATTCTAGTATATCAAGAACAATGTATTCTCAATTTTTTTTTAAAGTTAGGACTCTTTTACACTGAATAACTAACTGAGTGGCCGGCATAGGCTTAGAGGGGTAGTTCACAAAAAAAAAAAAAATCTTTCAAATCAACTGGTGCCAGAAAGTGCCAAAGACTTGTAATTTTCTTGTATTAAAAAAATCTCAAGTCTTCCAGTACTTATCAGCTGCTGTATGTCCTGTAGGAAGTGGTGTTTTCTCTCCAGTCTGACACAGTGCTCTCTGCCGCCACCTCTGTCCATGTCAGGAATTGTCCAGAGCAGTAACAAATCTCCATAGAAAATCACTCCTGCACTCCAGACTGGAAAGAATACCACTTTCTGCAGGACATACAGCAACTGATTAGTACTGGAAGACTTTAAATTTTTAATAGTAAATTAAAAAATCTCTGTTGCTTTCCGGCAGCAGTTGATTTAAAAAAAGAATTTTTTTTTGTGAACTGCTTTTAATCAAATTCTGACAAGTCATATTGATGTCAGACGTTGCCATGAATCTATAGGGCAAAAGGAGATGTGCTCTGCTGACTGCTTTGTCCCTTCCTTAGACCTGTCAGAATTTGAATAAAAAATGTGCTACTTTTTAACAGACAATTTCATCTGAATATTAAGATATATACGGATGAAATTGGCTCTAAATAGTTATTCCATGAGCGACTACTTCTAACCTTCGGTAGATTACATGCACATTAATGAGGTCAGTTTTCTAGGCTATGCTGTCCTATTTTAGCTAGATATAATACACAAAAAAGCAGGAATTAATTTGTGTTCAATTATTTGCAAACATGAGTAAATGCAGAAAGCAATTATATTGCTCGCAGACGGATGAGAATTTAAATGCATTCATTTTCTGCCTGATATACCTGGTTTCCTTGAGAGAAATGAAAACATTGAAAGCAGCAGGCTACTTTAGGACAGCTGTCTTTACCTTCCACATAACAGACCCAACATTCAAACACTATGGGTAGTTCTGCACCGTTCAAGTGTAAGTGCAATGGGGATGTGCCCTTAACCCCTTCCTGACCGCCGCCATTGATGCCAGGATGTCTGGGTCAAATTGAATCAATCTCGCCTCCTTGTCTTCTAAGAGCCATAGCGCTTTTATTTTTCCACCTACCGGGCTGGTTGGGGTGTCATTTTTTTCTCTAGTTTTTATTGATATTATATTGGTGTAAGAGAAATTTTTTTTTTTTTTTTTTTTTTTAAATTGCAATCCTGCTTTTTTTTTTAGCTTTTCATTTACAATGTTTACCGTACGGGAACAATATTGTTATAGTTTAATAGATCGGACAATTCCGCATGCTATGATATGTAATATGTTTATTTTTTATGTTTTTTAATATTTTTCCTTGTATAATGGGAAAGGGGGTAATGCTGCAGGGGTCCTGATAAGTCAGTGACAGGTCCTTGTCCTGTCACTGACTACTTTAAATGCCGTGATTGCTGTGCATTGCGGTGTTTAAGGTGGTTAATAACAGGCAGCTGCAGGACTGCAGCTGCCTGTCATTCCCGAATCTGGGCACTGTAATATGTGCAGGGCTGATTGCATTTAAACAGCCCCGCACACAATAAAACCCCTTCACAGCCAGGAATGTTTATATGCATTCCTGCTGCACAGAGCATGTGCAGCAGGAATGTATATAGCTGTATGACTGATGAAGGGGTTAAAGAGAATCCGTCACTGGGTCTATGTTGCCCTACCTGTGGGTAGAGTAAGGGTCCTATTAGACAAAACGATTTTTCGTTTCCACCGATTAACAATAAACTATTGCAAATGAGCACTTTTGAGAACGACCTGAAATTATTCACCATAATACACGGACTGATAGTCGTTAGTTACGATCGCAATTACAATTGTTTATAATTATGGATGGATGATGTGTACATACACTGAAAGATTTGCGAACGATTAATGAAATGATGATTAATGATGAGCTCAAAAGATGTGATCAACGACATGCGAACAAATTTTGGTTAGTCATTTGATCGTTGCCTGCATACACACGGAAAGATTATTGCTTAAATCTTAACCCTTTCACGACCATGGATCATTGATGCATCAATGCCCAGGTTGTTTTAGGACATCAGCTTATGGGATCATAATGATCCCATAATCTGATGTCCCTATGTCTGCCCCCTCTCCTCTTTCCCCTGCCGCTATTACAATCTTGTGACAGCGGCAGGAGAGAGGGGAGAGGGGGTAGAGCTCACGGGCGTGCGCCCAGCCTTCCCTCCCTCCCCCCAACAGCCTCTGTAGCTACCATTGCCCCATCTGCCATCACTACGCAGAGCCCAGATGGACAGCGGACAGAGAATTCTCCCTCTGTAGAGGTAGAATTCTGTGTCGGAAGCCCTATAGATGCTGCGGTCCTGCTGACCGCAGTATCTATAGGGTTAACTCTCAGCACCGGAGCACGGCTCTGGTGCTGAGAGTTGCGGTGGGTCCCCGGCTATCACTCATAGCCGGGTCCCGTCGTAAATGACACAGGCGCAGTTTCTGCGCCTGTGTCATCCTGCGGCGTAAATTAACATCGCTGCAGAATCAGGCATAGGCTGCAGCAACGTTAATTTATAGTGCAGCGGCGGGAGAGTAACTATTTTTCGCACAATAATCTTTCTGTGTAATAGGACCCTAACCTACTGACAGACAGTGATTGCAACAATGTATTGTGTACCATAAGGACACAGACAGCAGGAAAGTAGTGCTTCCCATAAGGTGCATGCTCAATAGTCCTTGATATTCATGGGGGACACCTCCCTCTGTACATTTTCCCTTTTACATGGGTCGATTATCAGTAACCACTATTCCTAGGAACTCTCATTCACACAATAATTGGCCTGTATTAAAGGGCCAGTGATGCTCATTGGCTCATTCAATCTTTTTTTGACGGACAGTAAAATATTCGTTATCAGCTAAACATCTCTCTGTCTAAACAGGGTATGAGTGGCCGATAACAATGTATTTAAATGGCCGCACGAACGATACAGCGATATAGAAGCACTGCAGATGGCGCTCATTTGTGGCTGTATTTAGATGCATAATGGGCCGTGTGAAAGGATTCTTACCTATGTTAAAGGGGTACTCCAGCAAAAATAATTTTCTTTCAAATCAACTGGTTTCAGACAGTTACATAGATTTGTAATTTACTTCTATTTAAAAATCTTAAGTCTTCCCATACTTATAAGCTGCTGTATGTCCTGCAGGAAATGGAATTTTCTTTTCAGTCTGACACAGTGCTCTCTGCTGCCACCTCTGACCGAGACAGGAACTGTCTAGATGAGTAGCAAATCCCCATAGAAAACCTCTCCGGCTCTGGACAGTTCCTGTCTTGGACAGAGGTGTCAGCAGAGAGCACTGTGTCAGACTGGAAAGAATACACCACTTTCTGCAGGACATACAGCAGCTGATAAGCAGAGGAAGATTGTAGATTATTACATAGAAGTAAATTACTTTAAAATAAACACAACATGACATTGTAATAATTGCATGAATTTACTTTCCTGTATATATCCCTATTAGAGATGAGCGAATACGATTCGATCGAGTAGGTATTCGATCGAATATTGTGATATTCGAAAGATTCGAATTCAATCGAGTAGTGAGGCGAATACGCGGGAAATATTCGAAAGCCCTCCCATCGCACTTGGCGCTTTTTGTAATCCAATCACCATGCAGGGAGGCCGTGAGGGACCCTGGGAGTACGCAGGCAGCGCGAAAACAGCGTCTACCCTCATTGGATAGCTGAACCACATGACCTTGAATCTTAAATACTTGGCTCCCGCCTCTCGACCGCAGATGAGCTTTCAACCTAGCCAGGGAGAGATCTTGCAGCAGGGAGAGATGGGTTTTAGTAGTGTTTTAATTAGGCAGGCGTACTACAGAACCCAAAAGTCCTTTTCAGGGCTAAGATCAAGCGAAAAAGTCATCTCTGAATCCAAAGCACTTCTCAGTGCTAAGAAATAGATGATATAACAGCAGCAGCAGCAGCAGGTGTATTCATTCCAGTACCCTGTGTGTACAAGTGACTTATAGTGTCCCTGTTTAACACCACTAAGGGCACGTTATACATATTGTTCCAGTAGCCCACTAAGGGCACCTGATATATATTGTTTCAGTAGCCCAGTAAGAGGCACGTTATACATATTGTTCCAGTAGCCCACTAAGGGCACCTGATATATACTGTTTCAGTAGCCCAGTAAGAGGCACGTTATACATATTGTTCCAGTAGCCCAGTAAAAGGCACGTCATACATACTGTTCCAGTAACGTTCGTACAGCATAACGCGTGATACACGCGAATAACATGACGCTCTGCGGACGCACATTGGAATCATGTGTGTAACACTGCGCAAGAAATACGAATGAAATGTGTGAACATTGCCATAAATGTTCGTAAAGCGTTCGCAAATATTTTTCCTTCACAACTGCGGAGAGTGCCATTATACTGCGATTTTGGGGTGTTGGGTGCACCCAGGCATGCTCCCCCTAATGTCCCAGTGTCATTCAGAAGGTGTTTGCATCGTTTAGGGAGGTTTCATGGGGGACTTGGTGACCTCCAAGTGGTCGAATTTTGATTTCCAAGTGCCACGGATTTTTTTCCTATAGACTATAATGGGATCGAATAGTCGAATATCGGTGCCTATTTGATTCGAATTCTCGAAAGTCAAATATTTCACTACTCGCTTATCTCTAATTCCTATGTATGTCAAGCCTTTTTTGTGTGAAATACAGTATAATTGTATTTGCAGTTAAAATTTTCTCCATTAGCTTCTGCCTGAAAGCTTCCATAGAAATGTTGCTAGAGTAGCCTTGTCTAATGAAAACTCTGTGGACTGTGTATAACGGCAGCCTTCTCCTTTTGTTTATTTTTACATTATTATGCTGAGGATCATCATATGACTAAACAAATTTGAAGGGAATCTGCCTTCTGCTCCTCACACCTGCTCCTCCTGTAATTTTATTCAGTGTTTGCCAGTCACTGCTTTTTATAGATTTTTTTTTGCAAAATAGCTAATGCCAAGTAGCTTCCTTAATTTACATATGAAAATTATTACATTTAGTCTGAACATCTTAATTCACTTGTAGGGGCGTCAAAGCAAATAGATTTGTTTATATCACAGTATGTATTAAAGTGAGAAGAGACGGTTATGTTAGGGTAGACCTGTATAATATTAAAGTAGATCTTCTAAGCCACAAAGATGGTGGAGGCTGGTGGTGGTAGTGGTGGTGGTGGGTCAAGACTTGCATTTTACACATGGGTCTTAAAGAGTCACTATTTTTTATTTTCTTTTGCAGAAATCAATAGTACAGGCGATTTTAAGAAACTTTGTAATTGGGTTTATTAGCCAAATATGCCATTATCTGCATTCAAAAAGCCTTTTCCCAGCCCCCCCTCCCTCCTCTTTTCCATCCACTGCAAAATATCAGGAAATTGTGACTTGTTGCATCAGACACAACCCTGTCTGTTCTATAGAGAGGGAAGGGGGGAGTAGGGAGGAGGGAGTTAGCCGGCAGCAGGAAGCTATGAATAAAGAATTCCAAAGCACAGAACTGGGTGACAGTGGTATTCAGAGGTCTGAGAGGTCAGTGCTGACTGTCAGAGGAGATAGCTGGGTGATTAACTGTAGATTAACTCTTTGTTGTCCTGTTTTGATGCCTCATCTCTCTCCACCCCTTCCCTCTCCATAAGCAAGCCATAAAGACAGGGGGGAGAGCTTCAAACTTTTTTTTTCATGATAAAAATGCATTTTTCGGCTATTAAACCCAATTACAAAGTTTCTTAAAATCGCCTGTACTATTGATTTCTGAAAAAAAAAATTTAAATGACAGTGACACTTTAATGTGAAATTAAGTTGGCTTCCACCTCGCCAGATTTATTAAAAGACTCTTTATATGCTATTATATGTGGGTTTTATTCTGGCCAATTAAAATGGTTGGTGACTGTTTTTGCAGGAAATGGGAAGCCAGCCAAGTCCATGCACTTATTGTGCCTGGCCAAAAATGGATGACTGGCTCATACTAGTTTTGATAGATCTCCTTAATAATGAAGCATATACTGCAATAAATGGTTCTTTTCTTAAGGCCATGTTTACACATGGCAAAACGGCCGTGTCACAGAATGGCCGCTGTCGATAATGTTCACTTGGCCGATACTGCAGTGAACATCACTTCATTTGAATTGGAATGCGGGCACATTCGGGTGTGCCCGCACTCCAATTAGCCATAGTACACAATGTAAAGTATGTCCGGGAGCCGTACTTTACATTGTGTGCACGAGCTATTTTGTGCATCCATTGTTCACTGAAATAGACATGTCAGTTTTCTGTGTAGCCGCATGGAATCCTGGCCACGGTTCCATAGGCTGTAGTGTAATCAGCTGCTGTCATTAAACCATGGCTGTTATTGCAAACCTGCAACAACGGACATAGTTTAATGACAAATACACTGTGTGAACTTAGAATGTAGTTTAGTGTGCTTTATTAGGCTCTGTTTATAACAGCAAGGGATGCTAGCAAATCCTGATGGGCCCCATAGATAAACAAGGGTTCCAATATCTATAACCTAAATGTTAGCAATTCTAAATAGTGCTCTGAAAGCAAATATAAACAAATTCTTAAAGGGCAAATCGTTCTGCTAATATTTATTGGCAGTGGCTGGCCAACCGGGGAGGATCAGTGCACTGCTGGCAGTAGTCCCCCCAGTGCAGTAAAAAATAATATGCTCCCTGGTCTCCTGCTTCTTGCCCCACAGCTCCTATTTGCCTCTGCTCTTCCCCCAAGTAGTGTGCACATTCCCTTACATTTACTTAAAAAGCTGGTGTGACACAACGTTACAATGTAATGGATAAGCAAAGAACAACAATGTAAAAATAGGCAACATAATGCAATATTATCAACATTTTGCATGAGAAGTCAAATAAACCATACTAAATCACCCATGGTTAGGAAATATAAGGGTAGACCCCAAGCTAATGCTAAAAATGGAGGTGAAAAGTACCTTGCTTGGTTGGTGTGAATGTGACACAGGTTTCACACTGCTCTTTTTATACAGATGTGTTTAACGTCACTTCTTCTGTTTTTAGAATGAGCTGAAAACCACGTTGACAAGAAATGATAAGCACCAACTTTTTCTAATGGTTTTCAGAAAAATCAAGATATTCCGGATATGAAGACTTTATGATTACCGCCATTCTTTATGTTGGACCAGAGATGTCAAAGTCACCTTACTATGTCAGCTTTTTTTTTTTTTTCTTGTGAGCCTTTTAGAGTACAATTTAGGTTCAGAAAACTGACAACAGAGAGGATAGGGGCAACACTCCCTCTAAAATTCCCTTTAAGCTCTTGTAATTAGTGAACAGACAGATTAGACACCTAGGTGTAGGTCTTTATAAATTGTGCGATCTAAGTGAGGGCAAATAAATATCGATGTAAAGTGCCAAATAATTTGCCATAATTAGTAGTGGTAGGTAATAGGTCTGTGATAACATTGCTGGGGTCTAAGGAAAGTGAGGAATAATATTTGCATGCCAGGTAGAGATGAGTGAACCGGGTTTGGGTTCGATTCGATCCGAACCCGAACGTTCGGTATTAGATTAGCGGTGGCTGCTGAACTTGGATAAAGCTCTAAGGTTGTCTGGAAAACATGGATACAGCCAATGACTATATCCATGATTTCCACATAGCCTTAGGGCTTTATCCAACTTCAGCAGCCACCGCTAATCAAATGCCGAAAGTTCGGGTTCAAATGGACCCGAGCATGCTCGAGGTTTGCTCATCTCTAATGCCAGGTAGTGAAGGGGTTAATATCACTATCCTGGATGCTGATGGCAGAGAGGGGATTAGTGCTTGTATCCCTGGTGGTCTGGTAGACAGAGAAAGGGTTATTGTTATGTATCTGGTGCATTCTGAGTTACTCACCCCTGCAGACTCCAGTGTTATTTTGGAAGCTGGCGGCCCCTATCTTTAACAGAGTGCTCCTTATGTTAGTGTCAGGTACAGTCTTAGGCTGGGTTCACACATAGTAAGACACCGGCCGTTCTGTGACCCGGCCGTGTTACAGAATGGCTGGTGTCAGTGAAGTTCATTCGCGCCAATAGTGCTCTACTGGCCAGATAAACTTCTTTTCTGTTGAATTGGGATGCCAGCGCATTCGGGTGTGCCGGCATCCCAATTCACCATAGCACGTCCGGAGCGTCACTTTCCTTTGTGTTAACTGTGCGCCCGCTATTCAATGAATAACGGCCGCAAAAAACTGGCATGTCAGTTTTTCCTGCGGCTCCTAGGAATCCTGGCCAGAGTGTATACTATAGGGGAGATTTAGCAAACATGGTGTAAAGGGAAAATGGCTCAGTTGCCCCTAGCAACCAATCAGATTCCACCTTTTTATTTTCCAAAGAGTCTGTGAGGAATGAAAGGTGGAATCTGATCCAGTTTCACTTTACACCATGTTTAATAAATCTCCCCCTATGTGTCTACACCCCGGCTAGGATTGCTCTGACTTCAATGCAACGTACATTTTCTATTAATTACGGCCGATGGTGCAATTTGCAACAACGGCCATGATTAATAGAAAATATACATTCTATGAAAATTACCTTAAAGGGGATGATTATTTGAGACAACCCTATTCCTGTATCCATTTTTGTATTTTTAACCTTTCTAAATAATTAGCTGGTTTTGACACCAACACAATATGGTGCAGATGTGCAGTGACACATATGACTACAGCACCGTGATTCTAGGCTATAAGACAGTCAAGTGCTTGCAGCTGAAGACTATTTCTAGCTGTAATTGTTTAATATCCTGTTTGAGCAGGACACATGAAAGCAGAAGCAGCAGTCATCCAAACAGTGGGAGCATGCGGCAGGTGTCCTTGCTGGAGAGTGCCTGTGTGCTGGCCATGGTGCCGAAAGAGCCTGTGTGCTGGTCACGGTGCCGAGATCGCCTGTGTGCTTGCCATTGTGCTGGCCATGGTGCCGAGAGAGCCTGTGTGCTGGTCATGGTCCTGAGAATGCTTGGGTGCTGGCCATGGTGCTGAGAGTGCCTGTGTGCTGGACATCGTGCTAAGAATGCTTGGGTGCTGGCCATGGTGCTGAGACCGCCTGTGTGCTGGCCATGGTGCTGAGACCGTCTGTGTGCTGGCCATGGTGCTGAGAGTGCCTGTGTGCCGGCCATAGTGCTAAGAATGCTTGGGTGCTGGCCATGGTGCCGAGAGAGCCTGTGTGCTGGCCATGGTGCTAAGAATGCTTGGTGCTGGCCATGGTGCTGAGACCGTCTGTGTGCTGGCCATGGTGCTAAGAATGCCTGTGTGCTGGCCATGGTGCTAAGAATGCTTGGGTGCTGGCCATGGTGCTAAGAATGCTTGGTGCTGGCCATGGTGCTGAGACCGTCTGTGTGCTGGCCATGGTGCTGAGACCGTCTGGGTGCTGGCCATGGTGCTGAGAGCGTCTGTGTGCTGTGGACCGACTGGTCCTATATCTCACACTGCGATAAAAAAGATTTATTAAAAAATACAGATAAAATGAAAGTGAATAATTCCATCAGCTTCATGAATGAGTCAGATCCTGTGTGTCAGCGCTTAGAGCCAGATGATGGTGCACACCAGGCTGAGTGTGTGAGAGAGAGAGAGAGAGAGAGGGGGGGGGAGAGAGAGAAAAAGAGGGAGGGAGAGAGAGAGAGAGAGAGGGAGAAAGAAAGAGAGAGAGAGGGGGGAGAGAGAGAGAGAGAAAAAGAGAGAGAGAGAGAGAGAGGGGGGGGGGGGGGAGAGGGGGGAAAGAGAGAAAAAGTAAGAGGGAGAGAGAGAGGGAGAAAGAAAGAGAGAGAGGGAGAGAGAGAGAGAGAGAGAGAGAAAAGAGTGAGAGAGAGGGGGAGAGAGAGGGGGGAGAGAGAGAGAAAAAGAGAGAGGGAGAGAGAGAGAAAGAAAGAGAGAGAGAGAGGGGGGGAGAGAGAGAAAAAGAGAGGGAGAGAGAGAGAGAGAGAGAGAGAGAGAGAGAGAGGGGGGGGAGAAAGAAAAAGAGAGAGGGAGAGAAAAAGAGAGAGAGGGGGGGGGGGGGGGGGAAGAGAGAGAAAGAAAGAGAGAGAGAGGGGAAGAGGGAGGGAGAGAGTAAAAGAGGGAGAGAAAGAGAGAAAGAGAGAGAGAGGGAGAGAAAGAGAGATGGGGGAAAAGAAAGAGAGGGATAGATAAAGATAGATACTGTAGATAGATAGAAGATAGATAGATAGATAGGAGATAGATAGATAGATAGGAGATAGATAGATAGATAGATAGATAGATAGATAGATAGATAGATAGATAGGAGATAGATAGATAGATAGATAGATAGATAGATAGATAGATAGATAGATAGGAGATAGATAGATAGGAGATAGATAGATAGATGTTAGATAGATAGATAGATTGATAGATAGGAGATAGATAGATAGATAGATAGATAGATAGATAGATAGATAGATAGGAGATAGATAGATAGATAGATAGATAGGTAGAAGATAGATAGATAGATAGATAGATAGAAGATAGATAGATAGATAGATAGATAGGAGATAGATAGATAGGAGATAGATAGATAGATAGATAGATAGATAGATAGATAGATAGATAGGAGATAGATAGATTGATAGATAGGAGATAGATAGATAGATAGATAGATAGATAGATAGATAGGAGATAGATAGATAGGAGATAGATAGATAGGAGATAGATAGATAGAAGATAGATAGATAGATAGATAGATAGGAGATAGATAGATTGATAGATAGATGATAGATAGATAGGAGATAGATAGATAGATAGATAGATAGATAGATAGATAGATAGATAGATAAATAGGAGATAGATAGATAGGAGATAAATAGATAGATAGATAGATGATAGAGTGCTCGCTGATACACTGCACCCCGTGTATACCTCCAGCTCTCCCGGGACAGACATGCCATGTGTATACCTCCAGCTCTCCCGGGACAGACATGCCATGTGTGTATACCTCCAGCTCTCCCGGGACAGACATGCCATGTGTGTATACCTCCAGCTCTCCCGGGACAGACATGCCATGTGTATACCTCCAGCTCTCCCGGGACAGACATGCCATGTGTATACCTCCAGCTCTCCCGGGACAGACATGCCATGTGTATACCTACAGCTCTCCCGGGACAGACATGCCATGTGTATACCTCCAGCTCTCCCGGGACAGACATGCCATGTACAGAGCAGTGTAAGCTCCGCCGTCCCCGCAGACACCGACCTCCCGTATTATCGGTCAGACTGTAGGAGCCGTGATGAATCCCGGAAATGTGGCTGGAGATGACGGTGTGCGGTACGGAGCTGTATGTAACCTCTGGCTACAGGTTGGAGTGGAGGACGGGCATGCTGCGCCTTGTAGTCCCGCCGCCGGGCACAGCGCCCCCCCAGCTCTCTATCAGGTGGTCACTAGAAGCCAGCGGCGGTTCTCTGTGGGCGGGGCGTAGTGCGCGGGCGTGGCCATGAGGCAGAGAAGGCGGGAAGCCTATATAACCCGGCGCGCAGGCACAGCGCCGGAGAAGAGGAGACGGCGCATCTGTCAGGTCGCCGGTGACCGGGGCTGAAGCAACAGGGGGAGCGGGGAGGGGACCCGGCGGCTCTGTGAGCGGGCTGCAGGAGGAGGCCGCCGCTTCCCCTGCCCGCGCTCCTCTCCGCTCAGCTTTATGGACGAGCACCTCAGCCTCCTGCACTCGCCTCCGCCGTCCTCCACCCGGCACCGAACCAACAGCAACATCGTCAACCCGGGCTACACGGACGCGGAGCAGGAGATCATGACTGTGGTGGCGTGCGACAATCTCCTGGAGGAGGCGGCGGCGCTGCCGGGACATCACTCCTCCGAGGCGTACGAGCAGGACGACCACGAGTGCTGCGAGCGGGTGGTCATCAACATCTCCGGACTCCGCTTCGAGACTCAGCTGAAAACTTTAGCGCAGTTCCCGGACACTCTGCTGGGCGACCCCAAAAAGCGGATGCGCTACTTCGACCCTCTCAGGAACGAGTACTTCTTCGACCGCAACCGACCGAGCTTCGATGCCATCCTGTACTACTACCAGTCCGGGGGCCGGATCCGGAGACCGGTGAACGTGCCCATTGACATCTTCTCCGAGGAGATCCGCTTCTACGAGCTGGGAGAGGAGGCGATGGAGAAGTTTCGGGAGGATGAGGGCTTCATCAGGGAAGAGGAGCGACCCCTGCCCCCCAATGAGTTCCAGAGACAGGTCTGGCTGCTGTTTGAGTACCCGGAGAGCTCGGGTCCTGCCCGGGGCATCGCCATTGTCTCCGTGCTGGTCATCCTCATCTCCATCGTCATCTTTTGCCTGGAGACTTTACCCGAGTTCCGAGACGACAAGGAGTACAATGATCCGGTGCTGCCGGTTGGGAACGGCACCGGCCCGTACCTCAGCAGCTCCTTCACCGACCCCTTCTTCGTGGTGGAGACCCTATGCATCATCTGGTTCTCCTTTGAGCTCTTGGTCCGGTTCTTCGCCTGCCCCAGTAAGGCCACCTTCTGCAAGAACATCATGAACATCATAGACATCGTGGCCATCATCCCTTACTTCATCACCCTTGGCACCGAGCTGGCAGAGCGCCAGGGCAATGGGCAGCAGGCCATGTCCCTGGCCATCCTCAGGGTCATCCGCCTGGTCAGGGTCTTCCGCATCTTCAAGTTGTCCAGACATTCCAAGGGTCTCCAGATCTTGGGTCAGACCCTGAAGGCCAGTATGAGGGAACTTGGCTTACTCATCTTCTTCCTCTTCATAGGAGTCATCCTCTTCTCCAGCGCTGTGTACTTTGCTGAGGCTGACGACCCTTCCTCGGGCTTCAACAGTATCCCAGATGCCTTCTGGTGGGCAGTGGTCACCATGACAACAGTAGGGTATGGGGACATGCACCCTGTCACCATAGGGGGCAAAATAGTGGGCTCCTTGTGTGCGATTGCCGGTGTACTCACCATAGCGCTGCCGGTGCCGGTCATCGTCTCCAACTTCAATTACTTCTATCACCGGGAGACGGAGGGAGAGGAGCAGGCTCAGTACCTGCATGTGGGCAGCTGCCAGCACCTGTCCTCCAATGAGGACCTGAAGAAGACCCGAAGTAATTCCACCCTCAGCAAGTCCGAGTACATGGTGATAGAGGAGGGGGTGAGCCCCGGACCCTTCAAGCAGCAACAGCAGCAACAGCCGCAGCAGCAGCAACAGCCGCCGGGCTTCAAGACTGCCAACTGCACCCCCAACAACCCTAACTGTGTCAACATCAAGAAGATCTTTACCGATGTGTAAGAGGTGCGGGGGTCCCGGATGTGCTCAGCTCTAGGAGGGTCACCACCATCGGCATCAGCCTCTCCTACTTTTTACTCTTCATTTTCCAGCGCTCCTCTGGGCAGAAGCTGCTGCACCCCTAGAGATCCCGGGGTGCTGGCGACCAGCAATGAGAGGGTGCCGTGCACCAGCATAGAGACCCCGGGGTGCTGTGGACCAGCAATGAAATCGCGGGGTGCCGTGCACCAGGAGGCTGCACCCATAGAGACCCCGGGGTGCTGTGGACCAGCAATGAAATCGCGGGGTGCCGTGCACCAGGAGGCTGCACCCATAGAGACCCCGGGGTGCTGTGGACCAGCAATAGGATCGCGGTGTGCTGGGGACCAGGATAGAGATCCCGAGGGTCTGGGGACCAGCAATGAGATCGCGGGGTGCCGTGCACCAGGAGGCTGCACCCATAGAGACCTAGAGTGCACAGGAGGCTGCACCCATAGAGACCCGGGGTGCACAGGAGGCTGCACCCATAGAGACCCGGGGTGCACAGGAGACTGCACCCATAGAGACCCGGGGTGCTGTGCACCAGGAGGCTGTACATTTATTTCTCCCTCATATTTTGGGGCGGCCGCTGCCTGTGTCCCCCCTTTTAGTTACCTCACCCATGTGCGGAGGATCGGGCCATTGCTTACACTGGGTTGTTTTGGATGATCTCCATTTACCTCAATGATTTCTTTCTTTTGCACTCGGATTTGCCCTCATCGCCCTCAGTGTAAGGACACGACCCCCCTCTCCTATCATCAGTGACTGTAGATGACCACTCACACCATAAGCCACCAGCCAGAACCGCAACAAGTGTGTACTAGTGCCAAGCTGCGGCTCTGCTGACAGTCTACATGCCAGAAGAAGATTAAACTGCTGCACTTGCTTCTCATCGGAAGTTCCTAATTCTGACCCGAGTGATGCAGTTCCCATAGCAACCCTGGTTTCCCGGGAAACCCAGTTGTCATGGCATCCTTGTTTCCATAGCAACTATCCAGATGGTTCCAACTTAACACAGACGCTGTTGCTGTTGGGAAAACGCGCAGAGAAAGTTAATCCTACTGAGATTTGCAGGAAAGGTATGAAAAATCCAATGGCCACCTGAGATGTGGAGTCTGTGGAGCCAGTGCCATCCCACACTGTGAATGGGCAACATGTAGTACCCATCCCTGGGTGATGAGATTGTGGGTGGGGGGTTGCAGATAGTACCCCCCCCCCCCCTTCCCTTCCATCCCATACAGACTATAACAATTGTAGCATTAGAAGAAGAGCACTTTATAAATGGAAACACATCAGCACTTACATGACTGTACAGCAAGTAAACAAGCCTTACATCCAGTACAAGAGGGGCTGACCGTAACTAGCAGTAGAAATGCCAACCTGGTCGCAGACCCCCTCACCTGGGGGAGTGGCAGAACCTGAGACAGGTGAGCTATGGTGTGCACTGGGGTATATGGGGGGAATGCACATACACTGCACCAGGGGTAGGGAACCCTGCAAAACTATAACTCCCATCATGCCTGGACAGCCAAAGCATTAGCTTTGGCTGTCCAGGCATGATGGGAGTTGTTGTTTTGCAACAACTGGAGAGCCAAGGTTCCCTATCACTGCACTGCACAGTAAGAGAAATAAAGGTACATCCATAGATGTCATAGTATCACTACTCCAATTGTTACAGTCCAAACATCTGGGGAGCATCAAAATGTGGATATATAATGGATGGACAATGGGATAGATAACTGCTGTTAGATAATGGATGGATAGATAGATAGATTATAAATAGATTATAGATAGATAGGAGATAGATAGTTAGATAGATAGGAGATAGATAGATAGGAGATAGATAGGAGATAGATAGATAGATAGATACATAGATAGATAGATAGGAGATAGATAGATAGATAGGAGATTGATAGATAGATAGATAGATAGATAGATAGGAGATAGATAGATAGATAGATAGATAGATAGATAGATGATAGATAGATAGATAGGAGATAGATAGATAGATAGACAGGAGATAGATAGATAGATAGATAGATAGATAGATAGATAGATAGGAGATAGATAGATAGATAGGAGATAGATAGGAGATAGATAGATAGATAGATAGGAGATAGATAGATAGATAGATAGATAGATAGATAGATAGATAGGAGATAGATAGGAGATAGATAGATAGATAGATAGATAGGAGATAGATAGATAGATAGGAGATAGATAGATAGATAGGAGATAGATAGATAGATAGATAGATAGATAGGAGATAGATAGGAGATAGATAGATAGATAGATAGATAGGAGATAGATAAATAGATAGATAGGAGATAGATAGATAGATAGGAGATAGATAGATAGATAGATAGGAGATAGATAGATAGATAGGAGATAGATAGATAGATAGATAGATAGATAGATAGGAGATAGATAGATAGATAGGTAGAAGATAGATAATAGATAGATAGATAGGAGATAGATAGATATATAGATAGATAGATAGATAGATAGATAGATAGATAGATAGATAGATAGATAGGAGATAGATAGGAGATAGATAGATAGATAGATAGGAGATAGATAGATAGATAGATAGATAGATAGATAGATAGATAGATAAAAGTAGATAGAAAGATAGATAGATAATAAGTAGCTAGATGAAATATAGATAAATATAATGGATATATATATATATATATATATATATATATATATATATATATATCAGAGATAAGGTATAAATAAATAAAGAATGAGAAAATAAATGGATGGATATACATGAATAAAGTCATGGGTAGTTAGATGAGTAATAGATACATTATTGCTAAATGAATAGATGATAAAATCATATTGAGGGATATAGATATTAGATAATGAATAGATAGATGGGTAGAGGCTCCATAGATAAACACATATTTATTACTGTATGGGTAGATAGGGATTGACTACATAGATCAGTCATGCCATGTATAAACAGATAGACCATAAAGTACATAGGAGATATGAATTAAATATCAATAGAATATAAGTTGTGAGTAATCAGGTAGATAATACACAGAATTGTTCATGAATATTTCTACATACATACGACTACAACATAAATATGACTTGCATTGTGTTCCCACATGTTGTGTACAATAGGGAGAATTTGCTCATTCTGGCATTTCATAAGCCAGTCTTATTTTACAGTAAACCAAAGTAAAATGTCACTTGCTGGGGTACTCCAGCAAAAAATGTTGTTGTTGTTTTTTTCAAATGGTTGCAGAAAGTTATTTGGATTTGTAGTTCACTTCTACTTAAAAAACTCAAGTCTTCCAGTACTCATCAGCTGCTGTATGTTCTGCAGAAAGTGGTGTATTCTTTCCAGTCTGGAGAGCAGGAGAGGTTTTCTATGGGGATTTGCAACTGCTCTGGGCAGAAATGGCTGCTGAGAGCACTGTGTCACCTTGTCATAACCCCTTTAAGGTGTCACACTGTGATAACCCCTTTAAGGTCCAACATATAACAGGTCCAGCAAGTATAGCATCATGGCTTCCACTTTAAATGGCGTTCATGCTATAAACATACCCTAAAGTTAACCATGAAATAGGAAAATACAGTTTTGAAGATTGTCATAAAGATATATGAATGAAAAACATTGTTGAGATTTACTTCCTTTACTATGCTGACACTAATGATGTCACTGATCTTGGCTCTTAAGGGATGTTCTAAATAAAAAGCCCTTTTTTTAGATTGTTTTTCTATTAAAGGGGTTACAGTATTAGAAAAAAAACACAGTTACTTTCTTGCAAAAACTGTGCCACCCCTGTCCCAGGTTGTGTGCGGTATTACAATTTAACTGCATTTGATTCAATGAAAGTGGGCTGCAAAACCCTACAACCAAACTGAGGACAAGAAAGGTGCTGTTTCTGGAAGAAAGCAGCCTTGTTTTTCTAATCCTGGATAACCACTTTAATCTGATATCTTTGGCACTCCCATAGACAATGAATGGAGCAGTGGTCGAGTATTGACACTGTTTCCCTTACTTGGGTAGGAGCATTAGGAGTCCTGTTCTTGAGATTGCTAGAGTAACATCTATCGGACCCCTTGAAGTCAGGCATTGATTCTCTGTCCTGTGTATGGGGGGGTAAGTGCCCCTTGTGGACAAAACCCCTTTACCCTTAACCGCGTTAGGATGTGCCGACACATCTATTCTAACCCCACATTCCAGAATATGGACGGCACATCCTTGGAGACAGCATATCCTTGGATGAAATGGACACAGAAGCTGTGCCTGTTAGTGATAGACAGGCACCCGCTGCAACTGCTGGGATCCAAGTCATGCTCAGATCCTGGCAGTTAACTGTAGATGCACCGTTAAGTGCGACTGCACCATCAATAGGGAGAATGAAGGAAGAATTCTCCCTCCGTTGACCACTGGGGCTCTGCAAAGTGATTGCAGAGTTCCAATGGTAGCTGAGGCCTCTAGTTTTATGATTACGGAAGCTGATGAGGCTCTGCCCTAAGGCTGAGTCTAATCAGCTATGAAGAATATAGTACAATGGTCCCTCAACATATAATATTAATTGGTTCTGGAACGATCATTGTATGTTGAAACCATAACTCTGTGGAAAACTGGTAACTGGTGCCGCCGTCACCTGATGCTTAAAGGAGTAGCTCATCCTGGCACCGGTAAAGAGAAGTACAGGACATGTAGTATCACACTGTACTGTAGAGAGAAGATAATAGACACACACAGGAGTACAGGACATGTAGTATCACACTGTACTATAGAGAGGAGATACTAGACACAGCAGTACAGGAGATGTAGTATCACACTATACTGTAGAGAGGATATACTATACACAGCAGTACAGGACATGTAGTATCACACTATACTGTAGAGAGGAGATACTAGACACAGCAGTACAGGACATGTAGTATCACACTGTACTATAGAGAGGATATACTATACACAGCAGTACAGGACATGTAGTATCACACTATACTGTAGAGAGGAGATACTAGACACAGCAGTACAGGACATGTAGTATCACACTGTACTGTAGAGAGGAGATACTAGAGACACACACACACAGCAGTACAGGACATGTAGTATCACACTATACTGTAGAGAGGAGATACTAGACACAGCAGTACAGGACATGTAGTATCACACTATACTGTAGAGAGGAGATACTAGACACAGCAATACAGGACATGTAGTATCACACTGTACTATAGAGAGGATATACTATACACAGCAGTACAGGACATGTAGTATCACACTATACTGTAGAGAGGAGATACTAGACACAGCAGTACAGGACATGTAGTATCACACTGTACTGCAGAGAAGAGATACTAAACACACACAGGAGTACAGGACATGTAGTATCACACTGTACTGTAGAGAGGAGATACTAGACACACACACACACACACACACACACACACACACACACACACCAGTACAGGACATGTAGTATCACACTATACTGTAGAGAGGATATACTATACACAGCAGTACAGGACATGTAGTATCACACTGTACTATAGAGAGGATATACTATACACAGCAGTACAGGACATGTAGTATCACACTATACTGTAGAGAGGAGATACTAGACACAAACAGCAGTACAGGACATGTAGTATCACACTGTACTGCAGAGAAGAGATACTAAACACACACAGGAGTACAGGACATGTAGTATCACACTACTGTAGAGAGGAGATACTAGACACACACACACACACAGCAGTACAGGACATGTAGTATCACACTGTACTGTAGAGAGGAGATACTAGACACACACACACACACACACACACAGCAGTACAGGACATGTAGTATCACATTATACTGTAGAGAGGAGATACTAGACACAGAAGTACAGGACATGTAGTATCACACTGTACTGCAGAGAGGAGATACTTGACACACACAGGAGTACAGGACATGTAGTATCACACTACTGTAGAGAGGAGATACTAGACACACACACAGCAGTACATGACATGTAGTATCACACTGTACTGTAGAGAGGAGAATAGACACACAGCAGTACAGGACATGTAGTATCACACTATACTGTAGAGTGGAGATACTAGACACACAGCAGTACAGGACATAAAGTATCACACTGTACTGTAGGGAGGAGATACTAGACACACACAGGAGTATCACACTGTACTGTAGAGAGGAGATACTAGACACACACAGCAGTACAGGACATGTATTACACTGTATTACACTATACTGTAGAGAGAAGATACTAGACACACAGTAGTACAGGACATGTAGTATCACACTATACTGTAGAGAGGAGATACTAGACACAAACAGCAGTACAGGACATGTAGTATCACACTATACTGTAGAGAAGAGATACTAGACACAAACAGCAGTACAGGACATGTAGTATCACACTGTACTGTAGGGGAGATACTAGACACACACAGCAGTACAGGACATGTAGTATCACACTGTACTGTAGAGAGGAGATACTAGACACAGCAGTACAGGACATGTAGTATTGCACTGTACAGTAGAGAGGAGATACTAGAAACACAGCAGTACAGGAAATTTAGCATCACAATATACTGTAGAGAGGAGATACTAGACACAAACAGCAGTACAGGACATGTAGTATCACACTATACTGTAGAGAAGAGATACTAGACACAAACAGCAGTACAGGACATGTAGTATCACACTATACTGTAGAGAGGAGATACTAGACACAGCAGTACAGGACATGTAGTATTGCACTGTACAGTAGAGAGGAGATACTAGACACACAGCAGTACAGGACATTTAGTATCACAATATACTGTAGAGAGGAGATACTAGACACACACAGGAGTACAGGACATGTAGTATCACACTATACTGTAGAGAAGAGATACTAGATGCACAGCAGTACAGGACATGTAGTATCACACTGTACTATAGAGAGGAGAGATACTAGACACAGCAGTACAGGACATGTAGTATCAAACTGTAATGTTGAGAGGAGATACTAGACAACCAATCACTGCATGCACTTGAGTAATACTGGGGTTTATCAGTAAAATGGCCACATTTATTGGTCAATCATTTAGTCGTCTGGTCTCAAGCTGCGATGGTCCAAAAACAACCAGTGTATGTTGAAAATATTTTATCCTGAAGCCATTGTAAGTTGAAGGACCACTAATGTGATAGGGATAATACACTGTAGTAGAGAATGGCACTGCAATGTATTATCTATCAGATCAGTCATCCACCCTAGTGGACAGTAAAATAACATAGTGTATAAAAGTTAAAAAAAAAACAAAAAAACACACAAATGAAGTAAAATATATACATAATCCCATTGTCCCCAAGTGCAAATAATAAATGTAGTAAAAAAATGTCAAAATTAGCCCAGTCCAGGAAAGGTTTATGGTTGGGTTCACATTTAGTGATACTATGCCTAGTTAAAATACTCACCTGCGGTTGGACATATGCAGTTAATACATCTTAAATACTGCTTTTATATATATGTATATATATATATATATATATTTGCCAGTTTTATCAATTACACTGAATATCTTAGTACCTAAATCTGGCAAATGTTAAAAATAGCGCAGGTTACCAGCATTATTTTATAACTACTGCATATGGCAAACCCCACAACTGCAATGCAACCGATACACATCCATATTTTGTGTGTTTCTACCCGTTCAAAGTGTGTACAGGTGTATTATGTTAAAATTCTGTTTAAGGGCCCATTCACACTTAGCAAAATCGTCGGCGGCGCGAGCCCTCCCATAGACACACTGTTTGACACTGAGGCAGGTGAGATTCCGCAGCGGACAACCACATTGCAACAATGTCCCTTTACATGAGCATGGCTTTGCTGTAATTGACCTTGCTGCACACTACTGCACTACCTGCGCATGTAGACAACAGATGTCAGACCTGTGGCCCTCCAGCTATTGCAAAACTAAGGTTCCTATGATTCCTGTCCAGGCATGATGGGAACTGTAGTTTTGCAACAGCTGGAGGGACCCATGACTCTGCATGATTGACACCTGTTATGCAGACCCAGCATAATATATCTCCTGCAGGTAGAATAGATTTACCAATTACTTACCAGCTGTAGACAAAACAGTCATTGGCCATGCACTGGTTACTGGTCAGACTGGCAACAAGATCACGGCCACCTGAGTCTTGAATTTATATGTACACATGTAAAATAAATTCATGAATAAAGTTGCTGCTGGGACTTGAGTTGCTTTGACACAATTTCAGTGTCATGTAAGCAAAAGAAGGATGGTAGATTAGTAAAGGCGTGTTTCAGATGGAAGGAATACAGCTTCATTTTACTGTCTGTATTATGTCAACACGATCTGGAAATAGACATAGATCTGACAGTACACTGCCCCGGGCTGTGTTGGCTTTTTCTGCTCTCCCAATATCCGTCACTGTTAGATATAGTAGCAGTGTGGGGAGAAGGTTTGTACACAGGAGATCAAAAGAGTATGGAGACGGGAATGCATCTGAGTCCTCAAGGAACGCAGATCAGACAAATCTATAAAAAACAGCCATAGTACCTGTCAGGAATGTGCACTAGCCTGGTGTGAACTGGGCCTGGTTACACTGGAGTTACATTGAGCTCTGCCAGACTTGATTGCTGCAGCTGAGCAGTGCCTTTTGATTGACATATTCCTCTGCCTGTCCGAAACCTTGAGGATCAGAGCGCCGGTCCAATAGGGATCCGGACCGGGCTCTTGATCCTCATAAAAAAAAGCTGGGCCAGTCCTTCTCTGTTGGCTATTAAGATTCATACCCTGATTCCAGCTCCTCCTGTCTACTCCTGCGATCCTGGTTCCTAATTCCTCTGCTTGCTCGATCTGTTACCTGACCCTCTGCCTGACCTTTGACTAACTGATTGTTCCCTAATTTTGTACTATGCTGCCCATTTGGTTCTGACTTTGGATTGTTGACTCTCCTTTATTGTGTTTGTTTGCCTGTCTCATTCTGTGTTACACTTTCACCAGAGCAGGGACCGCCTTTGTGGTTGTCCTTGGCTGCCTAGGGCCGTTTGGGGCAAGTAGGTAGGGACAGTGGGCAGGTTCAGACTTAATGCTCACTGTCTCGTCTCATCCCTACCTCCTCATCCTGACAGTACCAATAAAGCTCACGTCACCCATCACTTGCTTCTTTAAGACAATCCTTATGGTTGGGAGCGCATCATGGTCCTTCTAAACAGCCTAGGGCTGTTCTGCTCACCAACATTTTATCTAGGCCGTAGGCTGTAGAGTGACCATGCTGCTTTCCTGATCATAAAGATAATTTTACATAGATCGTAAATAAGGAAGCAAGCTACACATGGTGAGTGCCTTTAGATTTATTGCTACTGGAGTGGAATTTCTCTCTTGACTTCTGTTTTTCCAATTGAGCACTCCTTGAATGCTGGTGAATTGACAAGAACTCCATTTTAAATATCTGGGATTCAGTTGCTTGTAGTGAGTACTGCCATTGTAAATGTCTTATAATGTGAGCACAGATGCCCAAAGAGTGGGAGGAGAGACTATGCAGGTTGTGTATAAGTGTAGAGAAAGGAGAACATCCAGGACAGATTGTGGAAGAAGAGATGCCTGATGGGCTGTAGAGGGGGAACAGAGTAAAGGAAAAAAGGTAGTGAAGCTTGTAGCATCTTGTAGCATGTTGTAGACTGTATATCAGGGGTCTGAAATGCCTTGTTGCAGTTCAAGGTAAACAGTAAAACAGTTAATAATATTTTTTTCAAGGTTGATGGTTTCCGTAGCCTTTAAACAGTTTTTAAAATGGGCCCACCAATGTAAGCTTCATAAATAAGCTAAGCCTTCATATGGACTTGTGTTAGACTTTGGGGAGAATTACAAAGACTGGTCAATCTGAAACTGAAGTATGTTGGGAAATGTGGCACAGGGTGCACCCCTCTCGGTAAAGTTTCTGCATCTTGTCTTTACTGTCTTTACTTGTGTTTAAGCTAGTTTGTCTCAAACAACGGACTTGTACCACAAGGTCAATTTCCAGCATAACGGCGTTATCCAGGTTTAGAAACAGCACATCTACTTTATCACAAAAACAGCACCACCCCTCAGTTTGTGTGTGGTATTACAATTCAGTTCTTCCTGGCCCTTTTCCTAGCTCAGGCCCCCCCCCAGCCCCCTAACACGAATACTTCGGATGCGCTTTCCAGCCCACCCCCACCCTAGCCCTCTAACGTAGACGCTCACGGAGCTCTTTTCACCCCAGGCTTACCCCCTAATATGGCCCCTTCTGTCGCCCTTCCCAGCTCAGGCCCACCCCCAGCCCCCTAACATGGACCCTCCTGGTGTCCTTCCCCGCTCAGGACCACCCCAGTCCCCTCTCTGTGCCCAGCAAAGGCCTGCCCCAGCCCCCTAAAGGGAACCTTCCCGGCCCCAACCCAGCTGCCTGATACAAACCCTTCCAGCACCCTTCCCAGCCCAGGCACACTTCAGCCCCCTAATGCGCATCCACCTTGCACCCTTCCCCGCCCAAGCCAGTGCCCTAATGTGTATCCTCCTGGTGCTTTTCCCAACCCCCTAATGTTGATTCTCTTGGCACCCTTCCCTTCCCAGCCCAAGCCTGCCCCAGCCCTATAACAGGGACACTCCTGGTGCCCTTCCAAATCCAGGCCCACCCCAGTCCTCTAACACAGACCCTCCCAGTGCCTTTCCCAGCCCAGGCCCCTAACATGAGGCCCAGGCCCCTCCCAACATCTTTGCCATCCAAGGCCCACCTCAGCCTCATAACGCAGACTTGTCTTGCCCCCTTCTGGCAGTTGGTCGCCAGCCTCACAAGCCAGTTCAAAGCACAACATTCTGTGACTGGACAATTACTTTTTTTATTTTTTTTTACAGCTGCAGTTAAAATGCAGTACGCAAATTATTTCATATGCCATACATTGCATATAAATACAACATACCACATATTATATAAATATTAGAGATGAGCGAACCGGGTTCGGGTTCGAGTCAATCCGAACCCGAATGTTCGGCATTTGATTAGCGGGGGCTGCTGAACTTGGATAAAGCCCTAAGGCTATGTGGAAAACATGGATATAGTCATTGGCTGTATCCATGTTTTCCAGACAACCTTAGAGCTTTATCCAAGTTCAGCAGCCCCAGAAACACTTCAGCTTTGACAATGAGGGGTGTGGTTTATTGTGTGTGTTTGTAGAGAGTGGCTTGTCACTATGAGGGTTTAATCAGAAAGTTCCCTGTAGAGACCCTACCTTTAGGACAATACAGAGTGAGCGGGTTTGTACGACATGGACAGCATCCCCAAGTTTAATGTCCATTTTATTGCTAAAATAGACATCAGGGAGGCTTGGTGTCACTAGTGTTGCATGCGGCAAGTTTAGCGATATGTAAATGTACCAGGACCAGAGCTTGTGCTTCTCGATGTAAAAATGTAGAAAAAAAAGTTTACATAATCTTTAAGTTATATAAGTTCATGAAACAATTTTTATTTGCCATAATACCACTTTAACTGTGGTAGCTAAATCTGACCCTAAAATGCGTCTGTATTATGGCAATGTCGTAGCTGCCAATAGAGATGAGCCCAACTTGAGCATGCTTGGGTCCATCCAAACCCAATTGTGCAGCATTTGATTACTGATGGTTGATGAAGTTAGATGCCTTATTGGCTGCATCCAACTTTTTCAGCCACTGGTAATCAAATGTCACATGTGCGGGTTGTGCTCATCTTTAGTTGTCAACAGTCCCTGGTTTGCCAGGACTGGTCTGGAGCTTTAGCAGGATAGTTTTATTAGACTGGGAAGAGCCATTATTAATATTGGCTCTTCCCACCCAGGTATTACCAGGCTTCTGCTGTTTGGTCTCTACCTGGCTAGTTATAGAAAAGAGGGGGCCCTACTGGCAATTTTTTTTTCACTATTTATATATATTTTTAAACCAAGTAGGGTACTCCTCTTTTCTATAACCAGCCAGGTAAAAAAACAAAACAAAAAAAAAACAGTTAGTACCAGCCTAGTAATTTTGGTCACATCACATCCAGAAAAATTTAAATCAAAAGTGGCATATATGTAAGCAAGCTATCAATAATAAGTAAAGATCATTTTGCAAAATAGCTCTAGACACAAAAATGTAAAACTTTATAAGGATCAAAATAGAGCAATTTTAAACACATTTAGCAACCAATACATCATTCTTTTTGTCCCATTATTTTGGCAAAAAAAGTGTTTTCGTACACGGCGTATATTTTTTGCAGCATTTATCAAGCAGTGTGCACAACTTTTTAGCAGTATGTGCCTTTTTTTTAAGTTTCCCTGGGGGAGGATTTGTTATCTGTATTTAAATTTTTGGTGCAGTAGTATTCCAGTCAGACCCTGGCGTCATTTTTTAGCAATAAAAGAAAAAACAAAACAATTGCGCAAAATTTATCAAGACCCGTGCTCCTAATTATAAATCTTGTGCATAAACTGGAGATTTGTGTGCAGCAGGTAAACAGTGTGCAGGTGCAAAAAATATTGCTTGAATGATACATGTCCCCTGTAGTTCTTTTTTTTTTAAAAAAAGATTTAAATTTTTTAAAAGCAGTAGAATAAAATAAACTTCTGGAACCCTTGTGATCTCAATAACAGGTATGTGAATCTCACCTTTAAATGGGGCTGCTGATAAAACTTGTCTATCTCTTGCAGCTCCATCGGCAATGCATAGACACTGTCACTACATTGCAAGATGAGACTCAGGTGTGCATTCTCAAAACTGTGGGGGCTCCCAGTGGTTGGACCACAATTGGACACTTACCCCATTCTGTGGATAGTGGGATATGTGTTTGGAATGCTGAATATAGCCAGTTTTCCAGGACTCCCAAGGGCTGCATCCAACACCAGAGCATGCATTGAGTGTGCTCAAGGTTCACTTAAAGGGGTGCTCCAGCCTGGGGGCACTTTTTGGGGGGGACCGGGGAGGAGGTGGCTGAAATAAAAGACGTCCACTTACCTCCCCGGTTCCAGCGGCGGGTCCCGCATTACGGCGCTCCGGTGCCCGGTTCCCGTCCGCTTCCTGGTGTCTGACGCCACCCGGGACGCTACGGGTCCAGGTAAGTGGACGTCTTTTATTTCAGCCACCTCCTCCCCGGCCCCCCCAAAAAAGTGCCTCCAGGCTGGATAACCCCTTCAACTCTACTAAGGTCCCTTCATTTTCAGGATTTGGGGGTTTTCATAAGTTGTACCCCCAAAAGTCATACATTGTGAGACTTAAAATAAATTTGAAAGACTTAATACGTAAATCTCTTCATTGAGGTAAAGTACCACTTAAAAGCTGCATCCAAGCCATATGAAATAGCTGGGCAAGATGAGGGGCAAGATGTTCTTGTAGTACAGTGTGTAATGTAAAGTATGTCATGCCCTTCTACTACAAAGTTTGCGTGTTATATTTATTGTATAGTATATTGTATGTACAATATGTTTGTTTTTGACAGCTGACAGACTTGTCGCCTATGGAGATTGAACTTTTTTCAGCAGCGCCCCTTTTCCTTTTAAGGTTTTTTTTTTTTTTTTTACCAAGAACAGGTTTTTACCAAATATTTTGTACAGTCATTTAGATACATAAATAAATTGATCATATCTCCCCTTTGAGGGGTATTCCCATCTCAACTAATAAAGTTCAACTTTTTTTTTTTTTTTTTTTTTTTTTTCTTTGGTTGTAGTTGGTTGTTAGATTGACGAGTAGTGAAATGATGCCGATGGCTTGAGTCTTGTCGACCAGGATGGAAGCCGGGGGATTTCTTCTGCTAGTCAGCTTTATATATATATACAAAGGGCTGATGGTTTAAAAGGAGACCAGGGGAGTAATAAAAGGATGAAGGGTGACATGATGGGCATTCCTGAATGCTAAGTGAAACCCTGGTCTACTTGCACGCCTCTTGTGGACGAGATGCGGGTATTAGCGGCTGGATTCTAGACTCCCATGATGTGCGAGTTCTGAGTCCTCTGCGAATCCACGCAAGTAGAAATGGAAGGGAAGAGATATTGGAACTGAAGTTCAGTCTCATTGTATGTTTGTTTTTTTTTGGTCTTTGGTTTTTTAATATATATATATTTGTTGATGTTTTTTTTTTTTTTTTTATTATTTGATTTATTGGAGCACTGTGGAGGGGTCTTTTCTTTCCGTTTTGGCGGTGTGTTGCTTTGAGTCTGATCAGCTGGTTGCCACTCGGTACTGCGGGGGCTAGCAGCTCTCTTTCTCGTTGATGTTCTAGTCTATTCTGTAATATGATGGCCGGACGAAGGGTCTGGATATGGTTGGGGTCTATCCATACTGGTCCACAGTTAGTGTATTTGTATTATATATGTTTTTTTTTCCCTTTTTTTGGGGGGTTCTCTGCTGCTTAGTATATTGTTCAGTTTTATAAATGGGGAATGGTTGTATTTTATTATTGGAAGGAAAAATATCATAAATAAAGATTATTAAAAAAATAAATAAATAAAGTTCAACTTGTAGGGCTTATCAAGTTAAATATTATACATTTAATAATAAAATAAAGTGAATGTACCACTTTTCTTACTCAAATTTTCCTTTTAGACTACCTGGTCTGTGCCGGCACATACATCACGGTGGTGCAGTCCATTTTTTAAAACGCTGCCCAGTATCCCTTCCCCTTTATGGTGTGCCCCTGTCAGAATCAAGTCTGGCTGCATCACCAAGGGGAGGTGATGTCAGTACACTAGGGGTGCCAGGCCCACCTAGAGCGGTCTGAAGTGCACATAAAGAAACGGACAGTATTTCAATAATGGATTACACCACTGTGATGTACATGCTGACCAGATAGTCTAAAATTTTAAATAAGTGAAATGGTACATTCGCTTTAATTTTGCAAACATGCCTTCTTCTGATATGCCGCTTTTTTCTTCCCATTGACACTCCCTAGACATTCTTGCTGTCTAGGCTACTACATATATTATACATTATATATACATATTTATATACATTTATTAAGACTAGTGTACAAGTACGCCGGTCTTAAATTAGGCCATGCCCCCTTTTCCCCGGTTAGATTCACTAAGTGGCGCATGACTCTTACTAAACCCGGCTGGCCCTGTACCTGCTTCCAACAGGTGTAGATATGTATCAATATTTACGCCTATGAGCAGGCGTAAATCATGATAAATACGGCGCTGAAGGAGGCCATGCCTCCTCCCCACTTTGCCACACCTACCCACCCATTGATGATAAATGTGCCCCTATATCTCTATACAGTACATCTACATTATAGCTAAATATACACTAGCCAGACCACTGCATTTCGCAGAGAGGTGGTCGGTTAGCTAGACAACGAACTGTCAACAATAGGAGGAAAAAAACAGCATATCAGGGGAAGGAGACAAGTTTGTTTAACTAGTAGGGCTCGTAATTACATTCATTTAACTATGTTAGTAGAGATGGGAATACCCCTTTTAAATGTTTCTTCTCTAAACAAATGAAAATCTTTTAATATTTCGGTATAACTAAGATGCTCCATAATCCTTATTAGGACATCAAAATATAGTTATCATAAAGTAAATGCAGTAAAAAATAAATGAAAACAGTGCCAGAGTTGCTTTTTTGGTCACCTTGCTGCCATCCAAAAAAGTTGTAAAAAAAAAAAAAAAAAAGTAATGAAAATGTTATATTTGCCCCCCAAAAGGTAACCAATAAAGCAACAACACTGTGATTAAAAGTGGAACTTGGCCTACAAAAAACCAGTCCTCGAACAGCTATTAATAAAAAGAAGTCACAAATGATAAATTGGGCGTTAATCCCGGATTATGCGAACTTTTGGGTGAATTCTCAAAACAAGCAGATTAAAAAAAGACGCATCTAAAAATATTCGCCAGTCGAATACTGATTCACAAATAGAACTTAGACCAAAAATGGGTGAAAAATCTAATTATTCGTCAAGAAATAGGTGCAAAGTCCTTGATAAATTTCCCCCAAGGTGTTAAAAGAAATGTTATTTAATATTTTACAGTGCAGTTTACACAGTATATTTCATTTGGTCATTCTTCAGGCAAAGATTTTTATAAACTTTTGTGACCATAATAATAAAGAATGATTTAATTTTAAGTCAATTTTAGGGTTTTAGTGGAGATATATATTTTCAGATTTTAAAGCCCTGTTGAAATTCAACTGCTTATTCTGAAGTCATGGCATAATCTGCATTTTTTATGATGTACAAATTAAATATCAGATACTCAAGGAGATACCACACAAATTTCTCCGCTCCGAATCCTTGGCGAAACACAAAAACTATTGTCTTGTATTAAGTTACCTGCTTTGCCATAAGTTTTGGCTTACATTACTACATGTAGCACTTGAAAGAAAATGAGATCATGATGAGAAAGGGCTACAGTGGTTAACCATGCATGTGGACGTCTACTGACTACAACATATAGTACAGAATGTAGACGTAGTCTAACATTCTGAAATAATTGGTCTAAAGTGTTGATTCACCTAGTTTTGCACTGTACTGCATATATACAGTAATACCTCGGTTTTCAAACGCTTTGGAACTCGAACTGCTTGGTATTCGAACGAAAATTTACCCAGAAGTAGTGTTTGGAATTCGAACTTTGCTCGGTTTTCCAACGTTTTTCGAACGTTCGAGCGTGGATGGTGGATTGTACCTGGCGAGTTAAGCATTGTTGAGGCTTCACATACAGTACAGCTGTATAAGACTGCTGGAGTGCATATACAGTGCAGTAGTAGTACAGGCAGTGCACCACCATCTCCCATACATTACAGTGCTTGGACGGGGGGGATGCTATACAGTAAAGGATGGGTGAGGAGTTGGTGACTACTGTACTATAATTGCTGGTTCTGATGAACATTTCTTATGTTTAATGTCCTGTACAGTATAGTGCTGTTCTGTACTGTACGGTAGTGATTATACTGAGCACTTATCAGTGTAACAAATGAGTATTGTAGGTAATTATTGGTGGCTGCTGGAACCAATTAATCACATTTACATTATTTCCTATGGGAAGACACTGCTCGGTTTTCAAACTGCTTGGTTCTCAAACTGCCTTTCCGGAACCAATTAAGTTCGAGAACTGAGGTACCACTGTATATATATATATATATATATATATATATATATATTTATACAAAGTTAACATGATGAGTGGAGATGTGCGCAACTAGAGCATAATGCTGTTCCGGAAAGAACCCCGTATATCCATTCCTAGAGTAATAGAGTTGAATAAGGAAAATGGGAGGTTTTCTGGATTGCTAGTAAACTGGAGCAAATCTATTTTGATGCCCCTAAAGGAAAATTTCGGTACCTGGGAGTGCAAGTGTCAAGAAGGATTGGTGACTTTAATAAGCTGAATTTGGGGAAAGTCCTGAGAGTGCTGGAGGGTAAGATAAATATATGGATAAGGTTGCAGTTAAGTAAAGCTGATAGGATAGTGCTACTTACAGTAGGTCTAATTGTTTGCCAAAATTGCTATTTATTTTTGCAGCAGCACCTATCTGGATAGGAGATACATTTTTTAGGAGAATACGTAAGCTAGCGAATGACCTAATATGGGGGAGAAGGCGGGTGCGGATAATCTTACACTTCCTATGGACAGAGGGGGTTTAGGGGTTCCCAATTTTAGGCTTTATTATTTGGCATCACAGTTGGTTTGGTTTCATAAATCGTTTAATAGGGGCTTTCATGATTGGATTGGACAAAAAGCAAACGTCTTGGGTTTGGACCTGATACAGAAGATCAAGGCAGGGATCCTAGACCAGGAGGGGTGGAAGGAGAAGATAATGATAAGATCCTTTGTCTGTTTCTTGAAGGCCTTAAAAAAAATGCTTGGGTTAGAGGGGCAATTTCCATTTGCATCAATATGGTACAATTATTGTTTGGGGACATACGATATTGGTCCAGGAGAGGAGTTATTTAGAAAAGGTATAAGGATCCTGTCTGATATTATGGTGGACAATAGGATTAAGGGATAAGAGGACGTTAGAAGGGAATATATATTACCCGGAAAGTATTGGTTTGCATATACCCAGATATATACTGCGGTTAAAGATGGAATTGGAAAAGAGAGGGATATGATAAAAAGTGAACAACTGGTTGAGAAAATAAGGCACTCTTCTTCTGGAGCGAGAGGAATCTCCTTTACATACAGATAAGTAAGAATAAATGGGAGAAAGAAATTGGTGAAATGTCCGAGTTACAGTGGATGTGAATATTTCGGAATATTAGATATGTCTCTAAATCGTTTAACCATAGAATTGTTCAGTATAATATTGTGCAAAGGTTATATTGTACTCTCTCCTTCCTAGTAAGATTTAAGCATGCAAAAATAAAGAGCTGTCCTAGGTGTGGGATGAGAGAAGCTGGGTTTCTACACATGGTATGGACATGTCAGAAGTTGAGGGGTTTTTGGGAGGCATACTATGAATGGGAAAGTTGCCTGAGAACTTGCGAAGGGTACTATAATAATTGAGGACATTTTTTTTTTCTTTTTTTCCCTCTCTCCTAGGTTGGGGTGGGAGGGGTAGGGAGGGGGAGGGTAAAAATCTTAAAATGGAAATGTATATGATAATAAGGGAGAAAACAAACGGTATATTATGATATTAGGAGTTGTTGTGTATTTAATATATTTGATAAATAAAGATTTAAAAAAAAAAAAACTAGAGCATACTCAGGTCCATCCAAACTTAAACGTGCTGCAATTGAGCAGTGGCTGAAGAAGTATCCATAGGCTGTATCAATGTTTTGCAGGACTCCCTGGGGTTGAGTTTGGATGGACCTGAGCGTGTTCAAGTTGCACTCATCGCTAATTAAAGGGAATCTGTCAGTACCCGGCCCTACCTGCTGTAGTTGGGGTTTTGTGCTTATTTTTAGGTAAATAATTGGATTTTTCACCCATTTTTGGTCTACGTTCTATTTATGAACCAGTGTTCGACAGGCAAATATTTTTAGATGTGACTTCTTAAAATCTGCATAATTAAGGTGAACTTTGTTTTGCAAATGGGTGAATAAAATACGCTTCTTTATTCTTGTAGATTGGAGTGGCACCTTCTTCTATTGACTTTTGAATCGGGAGGTGGGTGGAAGTAGAAGCTGTGATTTTGGGTTGTTTGCATTCTTTGCCTTCTCTCAGGAGAACCTGGTTGTCTCCCTCCTTTTCTTACAAACATCCTTGGGCTATGTTCGCACACTTTAAAATACACGTTGCTTTCAGTCTTCAATGACTTCCATTGAAGTCTATGGAAACAACGGCTGTTGGTTCACACAATGTGAGCACAAACTAAGCGCGTCGATTCGTTTGGATGAGCGATTTGCTCATCTCTAATAATGAACCAACCATCATTAAAATGACAGCTGCCAAAGTATGTTAAACAATGGCAGTTATTTGATACTCAAAATAATGGCAGTGGTTTTCAGCTTCAAATAGCGGCCGTTGAAAATCATTGTGTGAACAAAGCCTTACTCAGTAATTTGTAGACAGAACAGACTTCCAAAGCTGTGGCTGGTTGGAGTGTGTTTTATATGTTAAGCACAAGTGAATTAAGTTACTGTTTGTAAATTTTCAGGTGAACGTTGAGAACAAATCTTAGTAGATGTATTATTTTCCCTGTCTGACTCTGCCCTTTTGTTATGTGTCGGATCTCGTTGAGTTTCTGAGTATCATGTTGTGCAATATTTAATTTAAAATGTGTGAATAGATGTTATATTCCTCTACTATATGCAATTTGGGTGGGTCACTTTCATTATGTACCCACTGCTTTAAAAAAAACAACATTTGAATTGTCTAAGGAGGATTAAACATTTCATTCTGTTAGAAAATTTGCACTTATCCCGACTTCTGGTTTCCTAGAAATCCTCTCTGCAGCTCCTTTTAAGTCATACAGATGTTCATTTATTTCCTTGTAGACATTGAACACAACTAAGATACACATAACATGTATTTTTTTTCATTCTTAACCCCTTCACATTAGCCATACGGCTATATACGTTCCTGCTGCAGCAGGAATGTATATAAACATATCTGGCTGTGAAGGGGTTTTAATGTATGCAGGGCCGTTTTAATGTGATTGCCCCTGCACAAATTACAGTCTCCAGATCTGGGAATGACAGACAGCTGCATTCCCGCAGCTGCCTGTCATTAACTCTCTTAAATGCTGTGATGCACAGCGATCGCGGCATTCAGGGCCGGACTGGGACTTAAAATCAGCCCTGGCAGTCAGACCCCAGCAGCCCACACACCATATCATGGATAGCCGTGTAAAATACGCGCTGTAGCAAATTCTGCTTCATTTTGCCGTGTCCCCACTACTCCCTTAAACATGTGAACCCACCATCAGCACCTAAAAATAATGATATAACATGATCTGCTGTGGATTTGATGCAGCATATTTATGCATTAATTTCAACTGATTAAATCAGAAGCATCAAATCCGCATTGGACTAGGTATGAACATTCCCTTAAAGGGAACCTGTGGGGTCTATACCAGGTACACAGCTGTAGATCTCAGCGTACAGATCAGGGACTGGATCTTTAGTCCAGTGTAAACCTCTGTAATCATTCTTTTCATTACCAGCTGAAGTGAAGTGAAGAGAGGTGGAGCCACAGCAGCACCTTCTGCCCCGCCCCTTCCTGCCCTGACTGATGGACGTATAGGTTAGTGCTGCTGCGGCTGCTGTTGTGAAACTTTAATTGGAAATGAAAACGACAATTATATAAGTTTACACTGGACTAAAGTTCCTGTCAGTAATATCTCCCTCACACCTGTCTGCTGAGATCTACAGCCCTAGACCTAGATTCCCTTTAAAGGAGAAAAACATGGCCACCTTCTTCCAGAAACAGCCCCACACTCTTCTTCAGTTTGTGTGAGGTATTGCAGCTCAGTTCCATTGAAGTGAATGGAGCCAAGTTGTAATAACCACACACAGTCTGAGGACAGGGTGGTGCTGTTTTTGGAGAAAAGTTACTATATTTTTAAAATCCCTTTTATCCTGACTATGTCTGCACATCATATAATGGCGGTATAAGTAGTAAGGTTTTAATTATTAAAATGTGTCTGGTTGTGATCTCATGTGTAATCAAAGCTACATAATAAGCTGCTAGATAGACAGTTCCTACTGGACATCTATCTATCTATCTATCTATCTATCTATCTATCTATCTCCTATCTATCTATCTATCTCCTATCTATCTATCTATCTATCTATCTATCTATCTATCTATCTATCTATCTATCTATCTATCGTATAAGTAGGGCCCCAGGACAAATTTTAGGATATATAATGGTAATATAGGTAAGAATTTTCTGTGCATGATAATACAGTCATAGTTAATAACACCAGGAAGCAAATATTATCACCACACTATACACCTTACTGCTATACTGTTATTAAGCAAACCCACCAATATTCCAATACTACCAGTATATAAGTAACAAATAATATCACCACACCATGAGCCATTACCACCACATAATGACTAATACCACTACACTGTGACTGAATACAATCCACTATATAAAACACTAATATTACCAATAATACGAGTAATACCATCACACCATGCCCACTACCCGCAGCATACGGTGACTGGATAATACCACTATACTGGCACCAAATAACAGACACTATATAAAGACCAATATTCTCCCAGAACAGTGACCATAGAACACGGGTGTCACACTCAGTCCCTCCAGCTGTTACAAAACTACAGATCCCATCATGCCTAGACAGCTAAAGCATGATGGGAATTGTAGTTTTGCAAACCCTGGAGGGACGGGTTTGACACCCTGAAACAGAGGTAGATCCCAGCTGTATAAAGGTTCTGAAGACCTTATAAGGGTCTATTTAAACAGAAAGATTATCTGCCAAACATTTGAAGCCAAAGCCAGAAACAGACTATAAACAGACATCAGATCATAAAGGAAAGCCTGAGATTTTTCCTCTTTTTAAATTCATTCCTGGCTTTGGCTTCAAATCTTTGACAAATAATCTGTCAGATAATCTTTCTGTGTAAACGGACCTTTAGTGATATAGTGCAGTTACATCCTGTCACTCACAGTAGGCGTCTTCTCTGCATGAAGAGACGTCCACTTTTCCTTTTCTTCTCCATCTTGCTCCGGCCATCATGAAGGCTTCTCTGGCCATGACTCCTCTCCACGGGATCTGCCAGACAGACATTTTCGGCTTCTTGCTCCAGCAACATCCTCATCTATACATCCCTCCATATAGAATAGCCCCCCTGCTGTACATCCCCCATATAGAATAGCCCCCCTGCATCCCCTCATAAAGAATAGCCCCCTGCATCCCCTCATATAGAATAGCCCCCCTCCTGTACATCCCCCCATATAAAATAGCCTACCCTGTACATTCCTCCATATAGAATAGCCCCCCCTGCATCCCCCATATAGAATAGCCCCCCCTGCATCCCCCATATAGAATAGCTCCCCCCTGCATCCCGCCATATAGAATAGCCCCCTCCTGTACATCCCCCCATATAAAATAGCCCCCCCTGCATCCCGCCATATAGAATAGCCCCCCTGCATCCCCTCATAAAGAATAGCCCCCTGCATCCCCTCATATAGAATAGCCCCCCTCCTGTACATCCCCCCATATAAAATAGCCTACCCTGTACATTCCCCCATATAAAATAGCCCACCGTGCAACCCCCCATATAGAATAGCCCCCCCTGCATCCCCCTATATAGAATAGCCCCCTGAATCCCCAATATAGAATAGCCCCCCCCGCATCCCCCCAATATAGAATAGCCCCCTGCATCCTCCTCCCATATAGAATAGCCCCCCTGCATCCCCCCAATATAGAATAGCCCCCTGCATCCCCCAATATAGAATAGCCCCCTGCATCCCCCTCCTATATAGAATAGCCCCCTGCATCCCCCTCCCATATAGAATAGCCCCCCTGCATCCCCCCAATATAGAATAGCCCCCTGCATCCCCCCAATATAGAATAGCCCCCCTGCATCCCCCCAATATAGAATAGCCCCCTGCATCCCCCAATATAGAATAGCCCCCTGCATCCCCCTCCTATATAGAATAGCCCCCCTGCATCCCCCTCCCATATAGAATAGCCCCCTGCATCCCCCCAATATAGAATAGCCCCCTGCATCCTCCTCCCATATAGAATAGCCCCCCTGCATCCCCCCAATATAGAATAGCCCCCTGCATCCCCCTCCTATATAGAATAGCCCCCTGCATCCCCCTCCCATATAGAATAGCCCCCCTGCATCCCCCCAATATAGAATAGCCCCCTGCATCCCCCCAATATAGAATAGCCCCCCTGCATCCCCCCAATATAGAATAGCCCCCTGCATCCCCCAATATAGAATAGCCCCCTGCATCCCCCTCCTATATAGAATAGCCCCCCTGCATCCCCCTCCCATATAGAATAGCCCCCTGCATCCCCCTCCCATATAGAATAGCCCCCTGCATCCCCCTCCCATATAGAATAGCCCCCTGCATCCCCCTCCCATATAGAATAGCCCCCCTGCATCCCCCTCCCATATAGAATAGCCCCCCTGCATCCCTCCCATATAGAATAGCCCCCTGCATCCCCCTCCCATATAGAATAGCCCCCCTGCATCCCCCCAATATAGAATAGCCCCGTGCATCCCCTCCCATATAGAATAGCCCCCTGCATCCCCCTCCTATATAGAATAGCCCCCTGCATCCCCCTCCTATATTGAAGAGCCCCCTGCATCCCCACATATAGAATAGCCCCCCCTGCTCCCCCTCCCATATAGAATAGACCCCCTGCATCCCCCAATATAGAATAGCCCCCCTGCACCCCCCTCCCATATAGAATAGCCCCCCCCCTGCATCCCCCCATATAGAATAGCCGCCTGCATCCCCCTCCCATATAGAATAGCCCCCTGCATCCCCCCATATAGAATAGCCCCCCTGCATCCCTCCCATATAGAATAGCCCCCTGCATCCCCCTCCCATATAGAATAGCCCCCTGCATCCCCCTCCTATATAGAATAGCCCCCTGCATCCCTCTCCTATATAGAATAGCCCCCTGAATCCCCCTCCCATATAGAATAGCCCCCCTGCATCCCCCTCCCATATAGAATAGCCCCTGCATCCCCCTCCTATATAGAATAGCCCCCCTGCATCCCCCTCCCATATAGAATAGCCCCCTGCATCCCCCCTCCCATATAGAATAGCCCCCTGCATCCCCCTCCTATATAGAATAGCCCCCCTGCATCCCCCTCCCATATAGAATAGCCCCCCTGCATCCCCCTCCTATATAGAATAGCCCCCTGCATCCCCCTCCCATATAGAATAGCCCCCTGCATCCCCCTCCCATATAGAATAGCCCCCTGCATCCCCCTCCCATATAGAATAGCCCCCTGCATCCCCCTCCCATATAGAATAGCCCCCCTGCATCCCCCTCCCATATAGAATAGCCCCCCTGCATCCCCCTCCTATATAGAATAGCCCCCCTGCATCCCCCTCCTATATAGAATAACCCCCCCTGCATCCCCCTCCTATATAGAATAGCCCCCCCTGCATCCCCCTCCTATATAGAATAGCCCCCCCTGCACCCCCCATATAGAATAGCCCCCTGCATCCCCCTCCTATATAGAATAGCCCCCTGCATCCCCCCATATAGAATAGCCCCCCCTGCACCCCCCCCATATAGAATAGCCCCCTGCATCCCCCTCCCATATAGAATAGCCCCCTGCATCCCCCCATATAGAATAGCCCCTCTGCATCCCCCTCCCATATAGAATATCCCCCCTGCATCCCCCCATATAGAATAGCCCCCCTGCATCCCCCTCCCATATAGAATAGCCCCCCTGCATCCCCCCATATAGAATAGCCCCCCCTGCATCCCCCTCCTATATAGAATAGCCCCCCTGCATCCCCCTCCCATATAGAATAGCCCCCCTGCATCCCCCTCCCATATAGAATAGCCCCCCCCCCCATGGCCACATATGAAGGGGTTAAAAAAACAAAAAAAAACAAACAAACATTCTCACCTCACCTCGATCCCCAGCAGCTTCTTCCTCGGCTGGATGTTCGGTCCACGGCGGCAGCTCCTCTCCTCTCTCTTCTCCAGGTCCTCAGCGGCGCGTCAGGGAAGTGACGTCACCGCTGGGGGCCTGGTGGAGGTGGCTGCAGACGTGCCTGCGCGCGGCACGTCTGCGGCCCTCGGCACTTGGGGGGGATCAGGCGGGGCGGAGACACGCCACTGCAGCCCCCTCCCGCAACCACAGCCCGCTCACCTCGACCCGGCTGGCCCGCTCCTGACGTGCTCCTGCAATCAACGAGGGGCCGATGCACATTGATTGGATTGGAGGAGCACGTCAGGAGCGGGCCGCAGCGGTGATTTTTTTTTATTTATTTTTTTTCCATTGTGCGGCCCCTGGGCTGGTAATCTGGCCAGCCCAGCGGGCATTTGCCCGCCTTGCCAGATTACCAGTCCGGGCCTGGCGGCATTAAAGGTAGTCAGTGACAGGACAAGGACCTGTCACTGACTGATCAGGACCCCCGCAGCATGGCTGGGGGGTTCTAAACACTTACCTCCGTTGGATTGACAGTCTGTTGATAGACTCTTCAGACTCTATGTACAGATCACTGAAAATACTGATGAATGCTATGCTATAGCATAGCATTCATCAGTATATGCAATCAGAGCATTGCATATACAGTATAAGTCCCCTGACAGACTTATATATGCAATATAAAATGTGTGAAAAAAATAAAAAAACATATTAAAAAACACTAATAAAAATGCCTTACATAAAGATTTGTTACCCTCTTTCCCATTATACAAATAAAAATATAAAAATAAAAAAATAAACATGTTGCATATGATAGCATGCAGGATTGTCCAATCTATTAAAATGTAACAATATTTTTTCCGCTAAGTGAACAGTGTAAATGGAAAGTGAAAAGAAAACACCAGGATTGCTGATTTGGGAAAAAATTATATTTAGAAAATTTTTTTATAAAAAAACGAAATTTTTTCTCTTAAACCAATATGATGAAAAGTAAAGACCATGGCAAAAAAAAGACACCCCAACAAGCCCTGTAGGTGGAAAAATAAAAGCGCGCTATGGCTCTTAGAAGGCAGGAAGGAACATTGAGTTAATTTGACCTGGACATCTGGGCACCAATGACCTTGGTCATGAAGGGGTTAATGATCATGTTAGTTTTAGAAACATTACAAACAACAAAAAAGAAACCATAAAAGTACCATAAAAGTTACTTATTGGTTAAAATTGATTGTCCAATTATCGTTTACTGAATTGTAACATTTACACTCTTCACCTTCTCTCCACATCTCCTCTCCTCTGCAGAAAGGAGATGTTAGAAAATAAAATGGACTGTCACTTGGTTGCTACTGGGAAAGGTACCCTAGTGATCAGATCCTGCTTATTATTCTGCATGCATTGGGTATCGAATGCATGGAGCTAGATATTGACACTGACAGCATCAGGCACCTTCAGTCCCAGCAGAGTTGGTCACAGTCCAATTTGGTCACTACAAGAGAGTTACAAGAGAGTTACTGACTACCAGTGAAAAGGAGGCATTGCGGAAACTATTGGATGGGACGTCTTACTACCTATAGTAACCAGTTAATGTTCTTAAAATTTACTGGAAAAATAAAATATAGAGTATAGTAAATTGTTATGGTGACCGGGCCCACAAGCATATGAGGTCCACTCTATGCAACTCCCAGCAAAAAAATGTGTAACTTGTAACTGCAGTTCAGCTTCTATTTACTTGAATAGGAATTAAAGCGACTCTGTACCCACAATCTCTCCCCCCAATCCACTTGTACCTTCAGATAGCTGCTTTTAATCCAAGATCTGTCCTGGGGTCTGTTCGGCAGGGGATGCAGTTATTGTCATAAAAACAACTTTTAACCGGCAGCGCTGTGTCTAAATGCCGGGGCTTACATTTGTATATGCATTAGGCTGGCACCACCTCTATGTCCTTCCTCCCCACCCTCCTCATCTTTAGGAATATTCCAGGAACATTTACTGCTGTTTGAGCTTTGCACAGGTGTATTAACGATCCAGCCCATGTGCCGGGTTCACACAGCTGACGAATAGGAAACAATCTGCCTGGAGCTTTCCTAATGATGAGGAGGGTGGTGCCAGCCTAATGCATATACAAATGTAAGCCCCGGCTGTTAGACACAGCGCTGCCGAATTAAAAGTTGTTTTTATGACAATAACTGCATCCCCTGCCGAACGGACTCCAGGACAGATCTTGGATTAAAAGCAGCTATCTGAAGGTACAAGTGGTTTGGGGGGGGGGGGCAGATTGTTGGTACAGAGTCGCTTTAAGCTGTAGTACATTTTGGCTGGAAAACCCCTCGATTGTTCAGCCATCTCTCCCATCTTGTCCCCAACCTACCCATACAAAGGAACGTTCGACACGACAGAGATTTCTGTGTTCGCTATAGGAAAAAGAGGGTTAAGGCTTGGGAAGGGAGGTGTATCTCTCCCAGAACAAAGGGATTGAGCTGGTGATTTTCCATCACACCGACCCTTATCTCCATTGACATCATCTGTTGGTGGACATTCAGGGGAGACTCATACACCCAATACAGATGGAAGAACCCACTGCGGCCATCAAAGGTATAAGGTTTATGGGGACCTTAGATATGAAAAGTGATGTGATTGATAGCTGTGGGAAAACCAGACAGTTTTTGCCCTCAGACATATTGATAAGTCTGGGCTATAGTTACAATTTATATTTGTTCTAGTAATGCAGATTACAGTGTGGTTTTAAAATTATCTCCTTGACTTGTATTGACTTTGTGTATTTTGTACATTGTATAATAAACTATATTATAGTATAACATATTACTATTATCCATCATGTGGCTGGGATGTAGGAACGCTTTCACTGGGTCTCTTTAGCCATATGTTTCATTGGCTTGTAGCTAGACTGAAATCCACTCTTCCCCAGTTTTACAATGTGCCTAGCCCAGCAACATGAGGCTAATTATCCAGAAAACACATTGAGAAGCTGACAACAGAAGCAGCGGGAATTCTACCACATGTAGACTTGACCTATAATCTAAACGGCATTACTTAAAATGAGAAAATGCGTTAAAGATCTAAAAAAAGGCAAACAAAAAAATGTTGATAAAGGATCTTAAACAGTCCTTTTAGAGAATAGATTGGGCTTTTATAGCATTGTATTGTAACAGTGCCATGACCTTTCCAACATATAACAAGTTCACATTGATTTATTTAGCACCAGAGGCTAAAATAAGGTTTTAGCCATAATGGGACAAAAATAGCGTTTAGCTTTTGGCATAGGGGATAATGCTTCATGTGCCAGCAATTTTGATGTTTTTTTTACATTAGTTTACATTACTGCTTCTTATCTGTTTCTAAAAAGCAAGGGCCCTTTTACACTGGGTCATAATCTGCCCAATCTGGCAGAATCGGGCAGAAATCGTCATGTGTAATAAAGACAACAATCAGCCCAGGAGCCGATCATTGTCTTACAGCAAATTTCAAAATCTTTGGGCGCCATCCACACTTTGCTTTGATATCTGGTTAGTCCTGTGTTTCAAGACTCTTCAATGAGGCTCCACGGGCTCTTATTTTGCATATTCATGTTTCCCAGGGGGCAATGCACCAAGGTTTTCACTGCATTGAGCGCTTTCACTAGCAACTGACAGTGTCATCATTTGGCTGGTCTTCCTGAGGCCAGCGATCTGTTTCTCTTATGGCTTTTCCAGGCATTGCTCCCATCCTGCTCCACACTGATGAGGGGCAACACCCCTAAACAGCTGTATGTGGATGGATACCTGGCCTTGGTTTTTCCCTTGTCATTACATTGACTTATAGGGCCACTTAATATGGTGGTTTTGGCGGTTTCCTTACAGGAGCCACCCCTTGGCTGGGTCCTTCCTGGAGGGATATCTGGCTAGTCCTGTGTTTTGAGACTCTTCAATGAGGCTCCACAGGCTCTTCTTTTTCATATTCATGCTCCTATAGTGGCCACCTGGCTTGTTTCTGCGATTCTTGCCGCCTCTTGTAGTTCTTGTACGTCTCTGAATTCCTGTCTCAGCTTGAGCGGCCTTTTTTTTCTTCCTTAAATGTAACAAAAGGCAATACATGCAGCATCAAAAACATGCTGCTGACAACTCTGTACATATGAATGGGCCATAAACACCTGAAAGATGTATGATTTTTTTTCCCATTATACTTTAGTTATAGTAAGCATATCTGTCTGAAACAAATGATTCATTTATCCCCATAGGTGACTGAAATCTGTCTGTTTTAGCTCCCCCCATCTGGTACAGAGTAAATAGGGCAGCCAGGTGGTTGGTTTTCCATGAATATTTTTCAGTTCTTGGGTTCCCGAGACAATAGAAGACATTTGGTAACAACAAGCCTATCATTTTGTTGTATATAAACTGACATCGTTTCAGCATTTGCAAAGAAGCAAAAGGAGCCAAGTGGAAAATATGGCATCAGCCAGTATCTTGACAGCAAACTTAATTTTTTTCTACCACTTGGCATCTCACTTTGTAATTCGTTTACTACGTGCAGATTTTCTGACAAGTGACAAAAATTTATTTAAATTACAGTTTTATTAGGTGAGACATATTAATTTACATATCGATTCTCGATAAACTGATTATTAATCCTTGTGATTTATTTTATACATGTGCAGATACATTGGGGGAAACTTATCCCCCCATAATTGCATTTTTCTTCTGCATGTGCTTTTTTTTGCAGTATTTTTTGTAAGAAATGTATCTATTAGGCACAAGAACAAAAACCAAAAACAAAACATGCATGAGCATAAACAAATGCAATGACAAATCCCCGCCAATGTTTTCATATGTTCCTGCAATTGTTTTCTTTTTTTTAAAACTTTCATTGGTGGGACTCTGATCCACAACCTTATTTCCATGGGGAAACCCTGAATTTTTTTTTAATCACCTTGAGAATATGTCCACACAAATTTTTTTTCTGGCCGTATTTTTGGATGAAAGCAGTGGACCAAGTATATATATTTTTTTATCAAAGTTCTTATATTTGCAGAAAGTCCTGTCCCCATAAAAATAGAACATGCACTTATATGATCTGTACTGACAGAATGGACTCGCCCATAGAAGTTGGCCTGGGAAAAAATGCAGGCTGCATACAGTCAGTATTGTGGTCCTCATATTGCAACCAAAACCAGGAGTGGATTAAAAACACAGAAAGGATCTGTTCATACAATGTTGAAATTGAGTGGATGGCCGCCATATAACAGTAACCATGACCATATTTGCAGTTGGGACAGGCTTGTGACATCATTCCAAGAATTCAATTTTTATTTAAAGGGGTATTCCATCCGGGACCCTTTTTTTGGCAATGCTGGTAAGGGGTGGGTGAAAACAATTACATCCACTTACCTCCCTGGCTCCAGTGCTGTGGCCCACATTCTGTGGCTCTGGTCCCCTGGTGTGTGTCCACTCCCTGGTGTTGAGATGTGACGTCACGGATCCACTAAGCCGTTCTTTGACAGACAACACTGCAGTCACTGAATGTCAGAGAGGCATATGACATCACCTCTCAAGACCAAGAAGCGTCTGCACACCGTGAGACCAGAGCAGTGGAATGTGGGTGGCAGCGCAGGAGTCAAGGAGGTAAGTGAATGTAATTGTTTTTACCCACCCCCTCCCTAAGCATTGCTATAAAGGGGTCCTGGACGCAATACCCGTTTAAGCACACTTTGTGGACCCACAAATATGGACACAATACAGATTCAATAATGATAATTTTTTTTTTTGACGGATCATAAAAGAAAAAAAATAGACTAGAAATCTGCATTTTCTCAGTCCACAAAGCACTTACAGTCATGGGAAAGGGGTCCTTCTTCTGTTCCCATCTAAAAGAATCTTAAAGGGGTTATCCAGCACTACAAAAACATGGCCACTTTCCCCCCTCTCTTGTCTCCAGTTCAGGTGTGGTTTGCAATTAAGCTCCATTTACTTCAATGGAACTGAGTTTGAAACCCCACCCAATCTGGAGACAAGAGAAGAGGAAAAGTGGCCATGTTTTTGTAGCACTGGATAACCCTTTTAAAGTCTGTGAGCTGTGTTAGAGCACAGATGAGTAGTATTGTAAATGAATGTGCAAATTGAATTGATCAGTTGGATATTGTGCAGATTGCTTTGTTTCTAGTAAATTAAATCAGAGGCCAAACTAAAGATTTTTAAGCAGAACAAAAATACTTCTCAATATTTTGAGGGGGTATTTTCTAGGAGTATAAAGCTAGGATTATCATAGTATTTGCAATAATTCAGTTTAAGGCTAAGTTCACACACAGTAAAATTAAAGCAAAATATGGCTGTAAAATAAGGAACAAAATGCAGCTGCTTTTATTATAATGGGCTACATTAAAGGGGTTCTCAGGAGAAAAAGAAATGTTTTCAAATTAACTGGTGTCAGAGAGTTATATAGATTTGTGTCAGGAAATTTCCAGAACAGTAGCAAATCCCCATAGGAAATCTCTCCAGCTCTGGACAGTTTCTGAGTTTCTGTCATGGACAGAGGTGGCAGCAGAGAGCACTGTTTCAGACTGGAAAGAATACACCACTTCCTGCAGGACACACTGCAGCTGATAAGTACTGGAAGACTTGAGTTTTTTTTTTTAATAGAAGTCATTTACAAATACATATAACTTTTTGACACCAAATGTAAAAGCATTTTTTACCCTCTGGGGTACCCATTTAACCCCTTCAGGACACAGTGGATTTTGGCCTTGAGAACCAGGCCTGTTGCCTGTTTGCCTTCTAACAGCCATAGCACTTTTATTTTTCACCTATAGGGCTATATAAGGGCTTGTCCCCCTCATTACTTTGTAGTTTGAGTTTCCGTCTTTACGTAATGCATGTTTTCATCGGTACCATATTGGCGGGTACCATATTGGCGTAGATAAGAATTTTTTATTGCATTATATATTTTTTTCTGATATATAATGTGACAAAAAAATCAACAAACCTAGAATTTTTCTTTTCCGTTTAACCTGTTCGCCGTGTGGGAAGAATAGTATTATATTTTAATAGCGTACGCTATAATACTAAATACGTTTATCCAAATGTGTTTATTTATTTTACATGTTTGTTTTCTAAAATAGGAAAGGGGGCAGACTCTATGGGGGGGATTTATCAAACATGGTGTAAAGTGAAACAGGCTCAGTTACCCCTAGCAACCAATCAGATTCCACCTTTCATTTCTCACAGACTATTTGGAAAATGAAAGGTGGAATCTGATTGGTTTCTAGGGGCAACTGAGCCAGTTTCCCTTTACACCATGTTTGATAAATCTCCCCCTATATGCCAGTCGCTAATTGGATCGCAGGGAGGTAAGGGTCCCGACTATGGCCCGATCATTTTAGTAAATGAGTACCGATCTGAGGACTGGGAAGCTGCGCAGCATAGGAGAGAAGACCAGGAGTGGGGAGAGGTAAGGTATCAGAAGCTTGGGCAATAGTCAGCTGTTGGCCACACATCATTAATACACGTAGTGATGCACAGTCGGCACCCGATGATTTTAGGTCCAGACCTAAACTAACAATAAGCCGATGATCGTTGGTCTCTATTACACAAATCGATAATCGGGCGAATCGTCCTGATTCGGACGATTATTGCTCCGGCTAATAAGGCCCTTAGTAGTTTACCTCCAGCAGTCAGGGAAACCAATCGGACAGTGACAGGAGCCACTTCTGTTACTGATTCTATTACTGGGGTCAATGGCAATCACTGCTGCCTGTCAGTGACTGTGAGGAATGGGCAGCTCCCTACCCTCTATAAAGTGAGCTCAGCTTCTGAGCTTGCTTCATAGAGCTATTTAGCATTATGCCTGACTGGTACTGTACGTCATGTGTACACACATACTTTTATGATATACCAGTACGCCATTTGTCCTGAAACAGTTTATGGCTATGTTCACACAACGTTTTTTCAGCTCCGTTTAAAATGACGTCCGTTATTTTAAGTCTAAAATAACGTACGTCATTTAGCTGTCTGGCCTCCCCTTAGTGCAATGACTGGTGTTTGTACATTATTCTAGTTTGGGGTTACTAATTGCCGTTTGGATGTGGCTTAGTTGAAAAGTCCATTGAACTTAATAGTAAAAACGGAGAAAGAGCGGTGACAAAAGAAAAACTGTGTGTGAACAACAAGTAAAAAAGGTTTGCTGTTTGCAAAAGACGTCAGGAAATAATCATCCTGTTCATTATTTTGACGCTTGCAGTAAAAATGCCCGTTATTCAATGCATTGTGTGCGTTGGACGTCCGTCTTCCCATTGACTTCAATGTATTGCCATTGCATTCAGTTAAATGGCGGCACAAATGGACGTTTTTTTAAAATATCAAAATCGGCTGCCTTTTCTCTATTTTTGATGTTGTGTGAACATAGCCAAAGTCTGTGCACGCATTGTAAATTTTTTTTTTTTTTTTTTTAACAACATGCATATACAGCTGTTTACCCCTAGACTTATATAGCATATTATTAGTTAAGACAATTGGCTGTATTTTTTCCTTATATTACAACCATTTTTTTTGTTTATATTTCAATGTGTGGACAAAGCCTTATAGTACATATGATTTTCTTAAAATGTCCCCTCGTATAAATAGAGAGCTTTAGACATAATGGGGACATTTTTTAGTTGTCTATAGCTATAAATCAGCAGCGCATACCTATATAACACTCAGCTAGTATATACCCATACATAATTCACACCTGCAGTTAGTCAACTATCATCCATCTTATTTGACCTCTTACTGAATGGAAGAACACAGTTGCCAGCACCTGGTATTAGCTGCTGCGCCATTTATCCTGCGGAGTGGTCACCTGTATACTCCTTCACCTTGCCAAGGGTTTATCCCCTATCATTGCTAGATCATGTTACAGAACAGCGTTTATTTACCATTGGAATTTCTCCCGTTACAATCTGGAGTGTTTCAGGAATAGCAGGAAAGCCCTCTAGCAGACACAAGCTGTTTTATACCAGACTGTGTCTGCTGCCTCTAGGATGAAATAAGATTCAAGCTGATGTAAATGACAGCAGGATTTTACTTACTGATTCATACGGCATCCCGAGGCCGAACGTAACTCTAATTCTTTCCCATAACATATAGAGCTGCTACGTTTCACCTTATTTACTTATTAGGAAAAAAATTATTCTGCCATAACTTCAATTTACTTGGTAAAGATGTAATTCAAGAATGGTAAATACAGCTAATAAATAAATGGATTGTTTATTGGACTGTCTGGTGTGTTCAGATTTTCAAATCAAGTCGTGAAAATATCAAGTAGAATGAAGCTATATAACAGCAATTTATTAGGTGTGCCTGTTTATATCAATGCTAAATATATAAAACCCTAAGTACTATGGGGGACATTTATGAAGGTTCCGCCTGAGGGGTAAGTCAGGGAAAAGGTGCAGAATTGCCTCTTCTCCCTGGTGTACGCCTGCCATATCCCCCGCTCACCCGATGGCGGGCAGGGGGAGCTCGGGGGGAAGGGGAGCAGCAAGGTGGGGAGGAACTACGGCCTTCTCCTGCGCCTCATTCATCAAAAGGCTGGGTTCACTCTACGTTTTTGCAATCCGTTTTTTTCATCCATTTTTTTTGCAAAAATCGGATGAAAAACGGATGGAAAAAAACAGATGCATGTGTGTGCATCTATTTTGATCCGTTTTTTCATTGAATACCATTATAAAATCAAATCAAAACGGATCGGCTTTTTTTTTTTAACGTACACAAAAACGTAGCTGACCTCATTTTTGTGCCCGTTAAAAAAAAAAACAGATCTTTTTTTTTTTTTTTATAATGGAATTTAATGGATGCACACACATGTATCCGTTTTTTTCCATTGCAAAAACATAGTGTGAACCCAGCCTTATTTACGGCTGGAGAAAAGGGGGTGTGGCCTAATTTAAGACCAGCATACAAGTCTGACGGTCTTTATAAATCCCCCCCCCCATGGTTATAAATTATAATTATGTAGTCCAGTTAAAATGGATGTCCATCTTGTCCCATGCCTTTTCATTTAAATGCATCAAGTCCAGAATTTTGTATGGCAAAATGGTTTGGATTTTTATTTCATTGTAGACCCAATAAATTCGATGCATTTATGACTGTCCCCGTACCACATTCTAAAATCTGTGCCAGCTACAAGCACATATCTAGTGTTGGGTCGCTGCAGGCCACATCCCCTCCCCCAACCAGGCTCTACGTACAAACACCTGTACGTGAGAATACTGGAGCATGATGTATAATAGAGTCTCCCCAACGTGTTGCCTGCCAAGGTCATGAGCTGGGTACTGCACAGACATGTGCACAGTCATCCTGAGAGAGCAAGACACCCTTTGCAGCCTCTCTTTGTTCTATATAATAGATGAGGAGACTATTAACATCTGTTAGCTTAGAACAGTCTAGTACTGTGCTGTTATTGGAGTCTAGAAACTAAGCAACCATCTTCTTATTCTATCTAATCCTTTGTAGCTCAGATTATGCTCTGGCTGAGAGTTGTTTCTAACTTGTACTCCTGTTTGTCTCTAAAGTGGGCAATGGCTTGGAGGTTACAGTACTTACAAAGTTCACACTGAGAGGCACAGTTCTTAGGGCCCTACACACAGTGATAATCTGCCGAATCAGGCCGATTCTGGATAGGTAAACGGAGCGATGCGCGATCGGCCGATGATATCATCGATCAGCCGATGATCGTTGTCATCGGCTGATCTTTGTACTTATTACACGGAACGATAATCGTCTGAATCGTTCCGAATTGTTCCGTGTAATAGTACCCTTAACCTCCTTGGGGCCATACTGTGACTTTCAGAATTACCAGGTACCCTCTTCTCTGGGTGGGGGCACCTGGTTAAATACTCGAGTCTCCCATGGAGTGCTCAAGTATTGAAAAACTTGAGTGGCCTGCATTCAAATATCTTGGTGCTTGCGCATCTCTAATTGTAATACAATGTCAACTGGCTACATCTTATTAACATGAAGTGACAGTCTATGAGCACAGAATAGTAGTCCACTGCTTAGTATGAATAGTGGTCCACTGCTTAGTATGAATAGTGGTCCGTGGTCCACTGCTTAGTATGAATAGTGGTACACTGCTTAGTATGAATAGTGATACACTGCTTAGTATGAATAGTGGTACACTGCTTAGTATGAATAGTGATACACTGCTTAGTATGAATAGTGGTACACTGCTTAGTATGAATAGTGATACACTGCTTAGTATGAATAGTGGTACACTGCTTAGTATGAATAGTGGTCTTCTGCTTAGTATGAATACTAGTCCACTGCTTAGTATGAATAGTGGTCCACTGCTTAGTACAAATAGTGGTCCGCTGCTTAGCATAAATAGGGGTCCGCTGCTTAGTATAAATAGTGGTCCGCTGCTTAGTATGAATAGTGGTACACTGCTTAGTACAAATAGTGGTCCGCTGCTTAGTATGAATAGTGGTCCGTTGCTTAGTATGAATAGTGGTCCACTGCTTAGTAAGAAGCAAGTATTCATATTGTGTTATACATATATTAAGGTAATAACCCAGATTTATCAGTCAAAAAATGACAGATAGCAACCAATCACAGCTAAGATTTTGTTTTACAGGGTAAAAATTAGACTGATTGATAAATCTGGGCCAATGTCTCGGCCAAAAATAATATCACGGATTGAAACGGTGCTGACAATACATCAAAGTATCTCATTATCAAACATTACAATCATATTGAACTTTATTACTCATTGTTCATCCTAGGACACAGCTAAGCTAATGTGTGATGAGTGAGAATAAGGCTCCGAAATAACTTGTGATAACAGTGAGATATGAGTGAAGAGTTATACACGGATGGCATTCAAGGAGTGTAGTCTATTGAGTCACAGATCGTAATAGATGTCTTGGTTTATTAGAACTAGAAGGATTTCATATGTGATATGTAGAATACCTGTACTGAGAGTAGCAGATTGAGACATGACTAATAAACTGTATGTGCTAACTGGAGGTGTATGAACTGTAGGGAAAAAAAACATTTATAACATCATGATTTGCCATTTTCAGAATCAACATCTTGATGAATAATTTTAGCCCCAAATCTAGAACATAAAGGGAAACTAACAGCAGGTTGGAAGACTCTAACCTGCTGTTATGTTTGGGATTATAGCGACTAAATATTCATGAGGAGCGGCAGGCTAGTGGGGCAAATTGAGCGGTAGTCCTCCAACCTGCTGTTAGTTTCCCTTTAAAGGGAACCTGTCACCCCCCCCGTGCCGGGGTGACAGGCTCTCGACCCCTCACTACAACCCCCTATACTCACCTGATCCCGCCGGGTCCCGTTTCTGGATCCGGTCGGGTCACAGAGATATCAGCCGCTGCAGCCCGGCGCACGCTGAGAGATGAGTCCAACGCTCATAGAGAATGACGGAGAGTCCAGCGCTCCGTCATTCTCTATGAGCGTTGGACTCATCTCTCAGCGCGCGCCGGGCTGCAGCGGCTGATATCTCCGTGACCCGACCGGATCCGGAAGCGGGACCCGGCGGGATCAGGTGAGTATAGGGGGCTGTAGCGGGTGGTCGGGAGCCTGTCACCCCGGCACAGGGGGTGACAGGTTCCCTTTAAAGCTTAAAACTTCTAATATGATAATTTAAGTAATAAAATGAAACAATTGGGTTTTATATAAATTGGGTATCATTGTAAACATACTAATCCAGAGAATACAGATAACATGTCAGCTTTTTTCTTTTTTTTACAAAGTGTAGTGTATGGAAAAAAAGAAAAAAAAAAAAAGAAAGATACCAGTGCAGACAAAGGGGTACTTTAGAGAGTAAAACATTTTTTGTTAGCACATTGTATGACATATATATATATATATATTTTTTTTTTTTTAATTTTTAATTTTTTTTAAGTGACTACTTCCTACAAGGATGTGTAAGAGCCCCTGTGAGTGGTGAAAAAGAGAGTGTGCAAAGAAAGAAGCATAGAGATAAGTAGAAGGGAAAGAAGTATCTCAATTGGACCACAAGATCATACAATACAAAAAAAAACTGTATTTCACTAGAGCTGTGCAATATATACAGGCTCACATACAAAATTCTGACATCTGGTGGTGAAACTAATAAATACCTTCTTCACCACATAACCTTTAAAGGACAAGTGCCATGAAAAACTTTTTCCCAGTAATTGAAGCACATTACAAAGTTATATAACTCTGTAATGTGCTTTAATCACCTATCTGCCTCCCTTCCCTGTCTTTCCCCCCCTCCACCCCCCACCAGGAAGTGTCCTAACTCACACAGACCTAATGACTGCCGTCACTGTCACCAAGCTCTTTTCTTAGCTCCTTCTCCTGTTACACTAGCCTCCCCCCTCCCCTGCCTTGCTCAGCTCCCATTGGCTGAACAACTGCAAGCCATCACTTGTCACATGTCACTTGCTTATCTTCCCTCTGACTGACTCCGGCACATAGGCAGCCCCCCCGACCTCATACTCTCTCCTGCTGCCGTGGACTCAGTGAGTCAATGAGTCATGTCACTAGAGAAAATAAGCAAGTGACAATCGGAGCTGAGCAAGCTGAGTCACCTGACAAGGAGGGGGAGGCTGGTGTAACAGGACCTAGAGCAGCCCTCCTGCTGATGGCTTATCCTCACAAGAAGGAGCTGCCTGGTGACGGTGACGACAGTCATTAGGTCTGTGTGAGTTAGGACACTTCCTGGTGGGGGGTGTAGGGGGGAAAAGACGGGGAAGGGAGGCAGATAGGTGATTGAAGCACATTACAGAGTTATATAACTTTGTAATGTGCTTCAATTACTGGGAAAAAGTTTTGGCACTTGTCCTTTAAGTGAAGGGCTTTTGCGACAGGTGCCATGTTAGGAACACTCGTGGTGGGACACCACACATGACCCTACATTGGTGCCACTCAATGTTCATGTTAGGAACTGCAGAGCCATTTAAACCCTGAAGTTCTGGCTCTGATCCACACAGCGCTATACATAGCAGGGCCCCCCATGTACTGTATATTCTTATTTAAATATGATCTTAGACGGCCCTGAAATTCCCAAAAGAATTGGTGGCAGCAGGGGGGCCTGTGTTGCCCCTTACTGCTCCCTTTCAATGTAAAATCATGTACAAATAAAAAAGATAGATTTATTCTAATGAAGTTATCTTACATAGTAATACAACTTTATTAAAGTGATGTATTAAGAACAAAATTAAAAAATCAATGCTCCCTTTAAGATTTTTAGAACCCAATGAGGAAAAAACAAAAAAAACAACAAAAAAAAAAACCTTAAAGGGGTTAATATATAACATGAATTAGTTAGGAGACTTACAAGTACTGTGGGAGGGTATTGGTATTTGATATATAGAGGCAGAGACACTTCCTCATACACCTTTATACACAGTACAGAGTGTCCATTGACCATCAGACATGCTAATAATAACCACAGGAGACACCTTGTGAATTCCTTAATAGCTTGTACCTGTATAGATTAAGGCCATGTTCACACTATGTATAACATCGGCCGTTCTGTGATCTGGCCTGGTTACAGAACGTCCGGTGTTACTGAAGATCATCCCGGCCGCTACTGCAGTAGCGACCGGATGATCTTCACTTCTGCTGAATTTGAATACGGATGCACCTGTGTGTGCCAGCATCTGAATTCACGGATGCGCACAATGGAGCGTGCAGCCTGACAGGTTTTCTGCGGGCGATATTTAAGTCAGTTTCTTGCGTGGCCGCTAGCGATCCCGGCCGCAGCGTACACTATGGGGGAGATTTATCAAATATGGTGTAAAGTGAAACTGGCTCAGTTGCCCCTAGCAACCAATCAGATTCCACCTTTCATTTTCCAAAGAGTCTGTGAGGAATGGAAGGTGGAATCTGATTGGTTGCTAGGGGCAACTGAGCCAGTTTCACTTTACACCATGTTTGATAAATCTCCCCCTATATGTATACACTCCGTCCGTGATTCCATAGAAGGCAGCAGAATGTAAGTTTCATATTTATCACGGCCGTTGTTGCCGATTAAAATGAAACCTACGTAGTGTGAACATAGCCTGAACAGGAATATTTTTGTGTTAAGCGACATCTTGAGCTTCAGACATGACATTCAAAGATCCTTCTCTGGGTCAGATCTGGTTAGAGGGTCAATTACTAGCGAGTGTACTCAAGTCCGATCATGCAGCATTTTTATGCCAGAGGCTGGAGAAGTTGGATGCAGCCCTGGGGAGTCTGGGAAAATATGGATACAGCCATGTTTATGTTTGTTGCATCAGCTTTATGTATAATGTAATGATCTTTTACAAGACGTGGCCTCCAACAGCATCTCGTGCAGCTTTCCAGCATAACAAGTGGCGTGATTAATCCATAGCTGCCTATTTTCTCTAAACAGGACCCCAAGGACTTTTCATTTGTTCAGTGTTAAATAGCTATTTAATTCCATAGGGATATACTCCTATTGCATGTTCCTTTTCTCCAGAGCTTGACTCCTTAACAGAACACAGCAGGTTAGGAACATGACGCTTTATGTGAGTTTAACATGGTTATTACCACTAGAGATCATAGGTATCAGCCTGATTCGTTCATTAAGGAAACTGTAATTTGTTTGCTATACTTAGTATGGTAGGAAAAGGTAGATAGCTAGAGAAGAGGGAGGTAGGTTAGTTAACCCCAGTCATTCCGAAAAGAGGGAGAAAAGTTGTCGCTGTTTAACTGCAGCAATATTCAGACTAGGCTTAATTTAGTACAGTGGTGCCTTGGATTATGAGCATAATTTGTTCTAGGACTGTGCTTGTAATCCAAATACACTCTCAAACCAAAGCAAACACTCCCATAGGAAATCATTGAAATGCAGAAAATGGGTACCCCCAAAAATAATGATTTCTTTTATTCTGAATAACATGTAAAACAGATGAAACAAACATTTAGAAATAGCTGAATATGTGATATTATAAGTTACTGTACAGTATAGCAATCACCATGTGGAGTATAATGTATAGTAACTGCATAAACTTGGAATACAGCCGCAGTTTGTAGATACAGGATGGAACTGCAGATCCCCATAATGCAGGAGCGTAGTACAACAGGCTGGAATAGAGAAGCAGGGATGCTGTCAGAGGTCTGTGTGGTCACATGACAGCAATGGGGAAGGGATGTGTGCTCAGCATGGACCAATCAGGAAGTAAGAATCACAGAGCAGTGCAGGAGGACAGTGACAGAAACTTTATATACAGCAGTGTGAATAGCTGAGTGTGAGTTCAGCCACATTATAGCAGCAGTGTGTATAGCTGAGTGTAAGTGCAGGCACATTATAGCAGGAATGGAGAGGATGGGAAACACAAGGGCTGACAGACTGCAGGGAGCATAAAGGAAAGAGCAATGCAGATGTGGGCACATAGAGGGGTTACAGCTATGGAGAGATTACCTCCGAGGTCCTGTCCCCTGATGCAACCGCAGCCGGAAGTAGATCTGCTATGATTTAGAAGATGAGGGAGACGTCCTGGGTCAGAGTACAGCGCTGTAGACCCCGCTATGCAGACCATGTCCCTCTCCCACTCCCCTTCCACCCAGTAAAGGTAGCTCCTAAACCAAAGCAATGCTCTTAAACCAAGTTATGATTTTAAAAAACTGTGATCTCTTCTTGCAAAACGTTCTTAATCCAAGTTACTCTTAAACCAAGATAGCACTGTATTTTATTTTATAAAGTTCATAACACTTTATAGGAATGTTAAACTAGTTAATTAGTAAGGGCACAATTCTTTAAAAAATCTTCCTTGAAATAATCCTCAATGCTAAACCATTACTGTGTGGTAGTCTGCACCACTGATTCCTCGCTCTTAGCATAGAGGGCTATTTTCACAGTGGAAGAATGAAGCCTTTTCCTCCAATTACATAAGATTCCCTCATGTGGTTTGAAGAGATTGTCTCAGTTGGAGGACTTCTTCTCCAGAGCGTGTTTTTCAGTATGTAGCATGATCAGTCACTCCAAACAATCTGATGGTGATAAAGCATTATGGTTTATGCTGTATAGCAAAACGTTATGCTAATGTCCTTTGTGTATCACCTCAAGGTATATGTTGTGGCAGCAGCCAGGGCCGTTCTTACTGTAGGGCAGATGGTGCTTTTGCAGCGGGCCTACTTGCTTCAGGGCCCCTATTGCCAACTCACTATGTCACCTACCTGGTTTGTGCAGCTGCTTGCATCTATAGGTCACCTAGACCCATGAATGCAGGCCGCTGCTACATGGCAAGTGCCAGAGACGGGTGGGGGCCTCACCTCCTCATGTGAGTATACTGTGTTATCAGGTGTATACTGTATATGCTGCTGTATACTGTGTTATTAGGTGTATACTGCGTATACTGGAGGCTCTTACTGCTGTATGCTGTCATGTTATCAGGTGTATACTGTGTATACTGGAGGCTCTTACTGCTGTATACTGTTATCAGGTGTATAATGCGTATACTGGAGGCTCTTACTGCTGTATACTGTCATGTTATCAGGTGTATACTGTATATACTGGAGGCTCTTACTGCTGTTTACTGTGTTATCAGGTGTATACTGGAGGCTCTTACTGCTGTATACTGTGTTATAAGGTGTAAACTGTGTGTACTGGAGGCTATTACTGCTGTATATTGTGTTATCAGGTGTATACTGTGAATACTGGAGGCTCTTACTGCTGTATACTGTGTTATCAGGTGTATACTGTATATACTGGAGGCTCTTACTGCTGTTTACTGTGTTATCAGGTGTATACTGGAGGCTCTTACTGCTGTATACTGTGTTATAAGGTGTATACTGTGTGTACTGGAGGCTATTACTGCTGTATATTGTGTTATCAGGTGTATACTGTGTATACTGGAGGCTGTTACTGCTGTATACTGTGTTATCAGGTGTATACTGTGTGTACTGGAGGCTCTTACTGCTGTATACTGTGTTATCAGGTATATACTGTGTATACTGGAGGCTTTTACTGCTGTATACTGTTATCAGGTGTATACTGTGTGTACTGGAGGCTCTTAGGGTATGTTCATATGACGTTTTTGTCCACACGACGGGCTGCACGTCGGGAATCAGTGAGAAAAGGATGCTGCCGTGCAGCCCGACGTGTGGCCGGCGCCCACATTGACTTAAATGAGTAGGATGGAGTCATTATGTGACAACGTTCTGCTCATTTACCGGACGTACACGGCTTTTGAGCAGGACTCAAAAGCGTAGTCGACTACATCCTTTTCTCACTGATTCCCGATGTGTAGCCCGACGTGTGGACAAAAACGTCATATGAACATACCCTTTCTGCTATATACTGTGTTATCAGTTATATACTGTGTATACTGGAGGCTATTACTGCTGTATACTGTGTTATCAGGTGTATAATGTGTAGACTGGAGGCCCTTACTGCTGTATACTGTGTTATCAGGTATATACTGTGTATACTGGAGGCCCTTACTGCTGTATACTGTGTTATCAGGTATATACTGTGTATACTGGAGGCTCTTACTACTGTATACTGTCATGTTATCAGGTGTATACTGTGTGTACTGGAGGCTCTTACTGCTATATACTGTGTTATCAGGTGTATACTGTATATAATTGGAGGTTGTTTATTCACACCAGATGCAACATTTCCGTTTACCATTTTTTTGCAACTTTTCAATGTTTGATGCAACGTTGCAAGTGCTCTGTATAAATAACTTGGATGTGGGGCCTCCAATCTATACTTTTTATCCAATCCTCAGTTTAATCCTCAATTTAATGCAGGTCTTCATTGTTTGAAGGGTTACTCCGGGAAAATTATTTTGTGAAAAAATTTCAAGACATCCAGTAGTTATCAGCTGCTGTATGTCCTGCAGGAAGTGGTGTATTATTTCCATCTGACACAGTGCTCTCTGCTGCCACCTCTGTGTCAGGCAGACAAACAACATATATGGACAAAGAGAGGCGCTAATATAGTGTAGCATGGACAATATTAGTGGGAAAAATTACTTGAAAGTGGACCAAACTAACCTGGCGGTGTTGTGCAAACACTAGTAGGCGTTTATGTTACATCAGTCCGCTGCCTGGCTTCTGGTTTTCTGCTCCTAACTCCCGACCTTATGCCAAAGCATGAAAATGTAGTTGGAATTGACCATTGGACCATACAAACAGCCACGGGGCCGGAGTCCCAAAATAACTCCAAGGACCTCACAAGTATCTTTCTTGGGCATTTATTCACACTAGGCTTTAAAATGAGGGACGTGTTTCAGTGGAGGACTAACACCTTTATGAAGCTCCTCCTCACTGCAAAACGCTAAGTCCTGTCGGGAACTGTCCAGAGCAGTAGCGGTCCTGTAAAAAACCTCTCCTGCTCTGGACAGTTCCTATCACAGACAGAGGTGGCAGCAAAGAGCACTGTGTCAGACTGGAAAGAATACACCACTTCCTGCAGGACATACAGCAGCTGATAAGTACTGGAAGACTTAAGATTTTTAAATTAAAATTCATTTACATATCTGTATAATTTATTGACACCAGTTAATGTTTTTCTCTCCCCCCCCCCCCCCATATGGAGTACCCCCTTAATTTTCCTGGAAGAGGGGTGGCAACATATGCGTGGTCATACTCCATATACAGTGATGAAAAGATACAGAAGCAGTTGAGCAGGATCACTTAGCTGTTTCTCTGTCTCCCATTTACTATAATAGAAAGTGACAGCAAGTGTCAGTATGAAATCCAAGTCTTAAAATCAGTCTCTAGCCTTTAAACCAAATCAACCTAAGTGTACACTTTATGCTTCAATCACTTTCATTGTAGAGTAATGCAAGATGGTAAAATGTTACAACAGAAACATAAACTATAAACTATGTTGAGAGGATTCTGTATCATGAAATATTTAATATTTTAACTATTTAAAGCAGACTAACAAAATATCTCAAGTACAGACATATACTGAGACAGTACCAAATCTTATAGCATTATGAATCCTAGAGTCACCCCTCTACTCAATTTTAATATTATCACTTATATTAGTCCTTTAAATCAGGGATGGGGAATAGTGATGAGCGAGTACTAAAATGCTCGGGTTTTCGTTACTCGAGACGAATATCTCCCGATACTCGAGTGCTCGTTTCAAGTAACGAACCCCATTGAAGTCAGTGGGAGACTCAAGCATTTTTGCAGGAGACTCAAGTTCGGTAGAGGGAAGGTCGTGAAAACCTGTCAACCTCAGAAATTGATGGAAACACATCAGAAATGGACAGGAAACAGCAGGGGCAGCATGTATGCATGCCTCTGAGGCTGCCTAAAGGCACCATTATGCCTAATTCTGTGCAACAGCCTGGTTAAAACAGAGGTAGGCATATGGACCATCCAAAAACACAGCGTGACACAGCATGGCAGTGAGAACACAGGGAACCATTAAAACAGAGGTAGCATATCATGAACCAGCCAAATATTCTGCCTGACACAGCATGGTGGTGAGAACAGAGTGAACAAGGTAGAAGCGGTAGCCAGTCAGCCTTCCAAAAATTATACCAGACCTAGCATGGCAGTGAGCTCACAGAGAACCATTAAAAGTGAGTGAGGAAGTAAGTGAACCTCCCCAAAATTAGGCCAAACACTGCATGGCATTGAGCACACAGAGAACTGCCGGGATCAGCAGTAGCCAACATGGAGGCCAGGCAGGAGCAACAGTAACCAACATGGAGGCCAGGCAGGAGCAACAGTAACCAACATGGAGGCCAGGCAGGAGCAACAGTAACCAACATGGAGGCCACGCAGGAGCAACAGTAGTCAACATGGAGGCCAGGCAGGATCAGCAGTAGCCAACATGGAGGCAAGGGCAGGCACACCAGTAGTCAGCAGTAGTCAACATGGATGCCAGTTAAGGTCCAGCAGTAGCCAACATGGAGGCAAGGGCAGGAACAGCATAGTCAACATGGATGCCAGTAAGGGCCCAGCAGTAGCCAACATGGAGGCAAGGGCAGGCACAGCAGTAGTCAACATGGATGCCAGTTAAGGCCCAGCAGTAGTCAACATGGATGCCAGTAAAGGCCCAGCAGTAGTCAACATGGATGCCAGTTAAGGCCCAGCAGTAGCCAAGATGGAGGCAAGGGCAGGCACAGCAGTTGTCAACATGGATGCCAATCAAGGCCCAGCAGTAGTCAATATGGATGCCAGTTAAGGCACAGCAGGAACCAATATGGAGGCAAGGGCAGGCACAGCAGTAGTCAGCAGTAGTCAACATGGATGCCAGTTAAGGCCCAGCAGTAGCCAACATGAAGGCAAGGGCAGGCACAGCAGTAGTCAACATGGATGCCAGTAAAGGCCCAGCAGTAGTCAACATGGATACCAGTTAAGGCCCAGCAGTAGCCAACATGGAGGCAAGGGCAGGCCCAGCAGTAGTCAACATGGATGCCAGTGAAGGGCCTGCAGGAAAAATACTTGTGGTCCCACTAGTTTTGGGGGTCTGTGGGATACAATCCAGTAGTGGCTGCACATATACACACTCTGTGAAACCACCTTTACTCTGAGCAGTGAAGTTCTATGCAGGTGTACTAAAAATCCCAGCAATACAATGTATTACCCACTAGTTTTGGGGGGCTGTGCTATACAATCTGGTAGTGGCTGGACCTAGACACACTCTGTGACACCCCCTTACAATGAGCAGTGAAGTTCTATGCATGTGTACTACAAATCCCAGCAATTCAATGTAGTACCCACTAATTTGGGGGGCTGTGCTATATAATCTGGTAGTGTCTGGACCTATACACACTATCTGACACCCCCTTCCAATGAGCAGTGAAGTTCTATGCAGGTGTACTACAAATCCCAGCAATACCATGTAGTACAGCAGGACCACCAGCCACAAAATCAAAAGAGTACACTGAGGACTTCTTAGGGGTCTGTATGCAACACCTAGTGTGCTGGTTAAATCGTGGTAGCAGTACTGCAAGTCCCAGCCAGCAGTCTGTAGTAATACTATTAAAAAATTGGGCTGTTTGTTTGTATTGCTAGTATATACCCTGCCTACTGGAACGCTAAATCCTACACTGACACTCTCCCTGACCAGCAGCAGCTCTGTCCCTAATCTCTCACAGCATGCGTCTGAAGCGAGCACTGCCGGCGCCGAGTTTTATATGGCATGGTCATCTGATCTGGCCAACCAATCGCTGCTATCGACATGTATGGGTCCCACGTCATCGCAAGATGTACCAAAGAGTATCCTGCATGTTTATTGGCAGAGAAATAGTGCGCAAACTTACAGGAAACGGATGATGAGATTTTCTCGAGTATTGCGAGATGCTCGTCCGAGTAACGAGTACCATTGAGTACCCTAATACTCGATTGAGTACCAAGCTCGGATGGGCATGCTCGCTCATCACTAATGGGGAACCTTCGGACCTCCAGCTCCAATTATAGCAAAACTATAATTCCCATCATGCCGGACAGGGAAAGCTAAAGCTGTTGCTGTCCAGGCATGATGGGAATTATAGTTTAGCAACAGTTTGAGGGCCTTAGGTTCTCCATCCTTGCCTTAAATTAACCTTACCATAGGTCATTATGATTCCAAGTAGACATTTATTTTTATTTCAGTAGACCTCTCCATTGGTGAGATATAAACCTTTTTTGTGAATCTAAATGAGACTCAAGAGCTCAGGGGGTGCCCCCCAGCACAGCTAGAGTCCATGTCTATCTCATCTCCTCTTAGTGCCCCATGGCCTGCTTGCATCTCTTCTCTATGTTACTGACAGCTACTAAATAAAGAGGACATGGGCTGGACTTACCAGAGTGCTTGCCATTCTGGTGGTTTTGGATACAAAAGGGTTTAGATCCTGCATGGAGAAGACTACTGAAATAAGGAAGCTACTATATGCCTTGAATCGTTACAGCCCATTTATAAATGTAGGCACCAAATTTGATTTGTGCCACTACTCTCAGAAAAGTAGATAAAATGTTTTTTTTGCTATGGGGCCCTATGAATCCTAGCTATGCCCCTGTCTCAATGAGTGTCAAAAGTTTCTTTTTTATGACATGTTCTTCTAAGAATCATCTGATGTAAGCAATCTGTTCACCTTTGTCTAACCTTGTTTGGGTTCACTCTGCAAGTAGCTGCAAGAAGCCTGTTTTCCTAATTTGACAGACATATAAACCACATTGATATGGTATAATTTTCACAAACACCATAAAAAAAATCATCACTGCCGACATAAAAAAAAAATCTGCAAGGATAGACAGTGCAATTGCTCTTTGACTTTATTTAATGCTTCCCAAATGACTCTCACTGCGTATAGTTTATCTATAGTTTGTCTATGTCTATAGTTTGACCTCTAGATGGAGCTCATGTAACAAGTAATGTGAATTAGGTCACTCTGTACTGTATATCCCTATCACATGCACATGAATACTGTATATAGCTCACCTTACATGCCAGGCTGATCCAATTCAAACACTTTGAATGTTATTTATATAATAGCCGTCTCATATATATACACTGTATTTAGAACATATTAATACAATGTGGCCGTATTTCCAGCTGGTTAACAGGACATCACAGTAATGTGGTCAAAGGCAGATTCACCCATTCTTTGTGCCATACAGATAGTTAGCCAATGGCTTCCTCTGATCAGGAGCATTGCCCAGGCGATCTGTTTGCAGAAATGGTAGAGCAGAGATCCTATGGGAACTCCTGCCTGCACTGCTTGTTGCTGGTATTGTTGAGTAATCTTGCTGAACTTTTTCGGATTCTGCAACGTTCTCCGAGCCTGAACATTCAGCATTTGACTCCTGGCGGCTGAAGAAGTTGGATGCAGTCCTAGGGAGTCTTGGAAAACATGGTTATGGCAGTATCCTACTTTCCTTGCAGCATTAGGGTGGGTTTACACTACGGAATCCGTGGGGATAAGTTCTGGCAGATTCCGTCTTTTGTACCCACTCACGGCGGCACGCATATCCGTCCGTGCCATAGGCACTGTTATATGGCCGGGCGGATTAAGCCATCCGCCAAAAGAATTGACATGTCATTTCTTTTGGCGGATGGTGGAATTCGCCCGGCCATAGAATGGTGTCTATAGCACGGGCGGATATGTGCGCCACCGTCAGCGGGTACGAGCGACGGAATCCACTGTAACTTATCCGCGCAAATATCGTAGTGTGAACCCACCCTAAGGCACAGCATCCAACTTAATATATATATATATATATATATATATATATATATATATATATATATATATAAATCTATATATATTGTTATATATATCAATAATTGATAATAACAATATCAAGTAAGCATGTTATAAAGTGTTATTGTTCATGAGTTAATAATATATTCGGCCACTAGATGGCATATGAGATGTTCTCACTGCAGCTATTATATAACATAATAACAAAGACCTTTACTAAATATTTATACATTAGACATTGTGTCTGCCTCATTGGAATTAGCAGGTGCCACTGCGCTGTCAATAGATACAATAAGGAAGCCTATTGCTAACAACTAAGGGTGATTTCACACAGGGCTTAAAAGCAGCAGATGTGCTTAACTATCCTACTTGAACACAATAAGGCCATGTTCACATGGCGTAAGACAGAATGGCCGATTTCAGAGAAGACAGTTAAATGTACACACAACGGTGTGCGGCCGCATCCGAATTCCCCACTGCACACAATGGAGCGTTTGGCCGGAGCCAAACTATTCAATGAATAGTGCCGCAGAAAACTGTTCGGAGCGTATACTATGTGATTCTATTCATTCACAATACAACGTATGTTTTGAGTAAATCATGACCGTTGTTGCAAATTGCAACAACGTCCGTGATTTACACAAAACATACGTTGTGTGAACATAGCCTTAATCTGCATAATTCCAGTCCTTTGTGAAAGCTCCCTAATATACACATAGATATGACTGCATTTGTGGAAATATCTGAGCATTTATTTATTTCTATATTATACTTTTACATTTATTTCTCCTAATATACCACATTGATGTGCTAACAAATTGAAAGAGTTGGGTAGGGAGGAAGCTTCATTGCAGATCCCTGGAATATGCTCTTACAGGAGACAGAGCCCTAACTGATGCCACCTGCTCTCCATTGTAGCATGGCTACTCAGCGTGTCTATAGATGGCCATTGTGGCCTCCATATGGCTGCTATACATTAGTGTATTAGTATAAGTAAAAGAGAAAGGGATTTGTTTTTTGCCTTGGGAACCTATAAGTGACAGATAACACTGTATGGCACCCATCACAGCCATCTCTTAAAGGTATGTGTCATGAGCATTTTATGATGTATCTCTTACAAGGATGCCACAACAGCCTTTGGGTGATGGATGCCATAAAGTGTAATCCATCACCCAAAGGCTATTATGGCATTTTTTCAACCCGTTAACGACTGGGTCTTTTTACCTGTTTACCATACAGTTTTAGGCTATGTTCACACTACGTAAAAGTACGGCCGTTGTTGCCGATGGCAATGACGGCCGTACTTTCGGCGCAGTGGAACAATGCCTTACTTTCAATGTACGTTCACAAAGTGTGAACATGGCCTTAGGCTATGTTCACACTACGTAAGTTTCATATTAATCACGACCGTTGTTGCTGATTTGGAACAACGGCCATGATTAATATGAAACTTACATTGTGCTGCCGTCTATGAAATAACGGCCGGAGTATATTTAAGTATATTTACATAGTATACACGGGTGTGCTGCATCCGAATTCAGCAGAAGTGAAGATCATCCGGCCAGTACTGCAGTATCGGCCGCGATGATCTTCAGTAACACCAGCCGTTCTGTGACCCGGCCGGATCACAGAATGGCCGGTGTTATACATATTGTGAACATGGCCTAACAGTGTTCACTTATGGGTCTTATTCCTGTTTATATGTCCTAAAAGCCAAGGAACAGAGAAATAGCCAGTAAGACATTTATTAGGTATTTGTTATACATGTGCGGTAAAAAATAACTACAATGTATGTAGGATCCTCAATTGGTTGACAGTTGTCATTTGTTGCAGTGAGCCTTCTGTAACATGCAGCAAGTGTGTTTATATGCACCGTTTCAGCTTAAGGTTATGTTTCCACTACGGGATCATATCGGTATTTCGGGAAAAGAGGTTGTCTAGTGATAATTACAGCTACAAATAATTATCATGATTGTTATTTGCTGTTGTCAATGTTAACAGATGGTCGCCTTTTCCCGCTATGATCCCATAGTGGGAACATAACCTAAGACTGGGTTCACACACTGTAACATAAAGGTAAAAATGCAGCCATATTTTTAACATAATATATATACAGTAATGATATACAGTATATGGCTAAGTTTACACAACTTGAAAATTCATTAAACAACGGCCGTAGTTGCAGTTTTGTAACCACGGCCATTATTTAATGAATCGGTCGATCGTCTTGAAATCCAAGGGATCCCGGCCAGAGTGTAAAGCAGACAATGTAAAGTGCGGCTCCAGACGCACTTTTCATTGTCTGCTATGGTTAATTGGAATGCGAGCACACTCAAATGTGTCCACATTCCAATTAAGAAGAGAAATGAAGTTCATCCAGCCGGGATGAACTTCACAGATAGCGTCCGTTTTGGGACAGGGCCGTGTCACAGAACAGCCACTGTCTTACACGGCCTAATAATGTACTCCATTAATGTCAATAAGAAATTGGCCAGCGGTGCACACACCATATAGAGTAATACCATCCAAATGCTTATTATTTACCACTTGCTTCTGCAAAATACGGCCGTTTTTTATCTGTATTTTTTTTGTTTTGTTTTTTATATATTAAATATGAACAAATTTAAAATTTACTTTTACACTGGGGCAGGCATATAGGGCAGTGTATGGCAACAACCACACAATGTCTTTGTTTGGTCGTTTGCCGGACGTTTCTTTTTGATAAACAACAGCGTTATTTGGCCGAGAAATGTTTTGTGGTCGTGGCCTATGTGTTTGTATAGTAAGCCATAACCAATATGTTTGTGAGAAGGAGTCAGTTTGTATTTTGAGCAGATGGAGTCGGCTGATTATTAATTATTTTAAAATAGATGGATTATTTACCAGAAGCAACTAAGGACCCTATTACACCAACAGATTATCTGACAGATTTTTTGAGCCAAAGCCAGGAATGGACTATAAACAGAACATGTAATAAAAGAAAGACTGAGATTTTTCCTCTTTTCAAATCCATTCCTGGCTTTGGCTTCAATAAATCTGTCAGATAATCTGTTGGTGTAATAGGGCCCTAAATCACGATTGGGGGGGAGGGTGGAACTATACAAGGTGGGACTGGTCTGGCTGCCACTTTTTTTTTCTTCCTTTTTTTTCTCTTCTTAAACGGGTAGTCCAAAGACCAAAAAAAATTATTTTTTTGTTTGTGCTCATAGGTTGCTTTAATATAACTTTATTAAAATAAATATATATTTTCTTTATGCTCTGCTCAAGCACTTGTGCACAGTCTTGTTCCCCCTATGTACCGTATTTATTCTTATATACAGTACCTGGAGGGGGCTGCCCATAGCTATAGCACAGCAGCTTTACCACTCCCTGTGGAGAGGCTGTAGCACTGTACTATAACTATGGGCGGCTTTCCCCTTGAGTACTGTATATACGCATATGCAGCAGCACTTGATCAGAGCAGGGATCCAGGAACTGCAATGCTTAGACAGCCCTGCAGTTCCCGACATAAATGTTAGTGGCAGCAGAGGGGCCAGTCAATGGAACTATATAAATAAAGAAAAATGCATACAGGTATGTTTTAAATTGAATGTTAGTAATAATTGTATTAACATACGTAGGTATAGTAGTGGATGTCAGCTCACCTGTCTTTGTCCCGGACCAATTGTGGAGCAGAAAGCCGAATAGCCAGTCCGCTGATACAAGAAACTTTCAAAAAGGGGGAGGTGAATGGATCCAGCACTTCCAAAAATAAAAGTGAATACTGCTAAAACTTTGTACTTTATTCCATCTTGATTAAAAAGCTGAGATGCACTTCAACGAGTGCAATGGCTAGACGACGCGTTTCACCCATGCTCGCTTAATCATGTCTGACACGATTAAGCGCGCATGCGCGAAACGCTTCGTCTAGCCATTGCACTCGTTGAAGTGCATCTCAGCTTTTTAAGATGGAATAAAGTACAAAGTTTTAGCAGTATTCACTTTTATTTTTGGAAGCGCTGGATCCATTCACCTCCCCCTTTTTGAAAGTTTCTAGTAATAATTGTATGTCAGCCATTGTATAGCACTTCAGGGCACATTTATCACCTGTGCAATTTTTCATGTGCTTGTACAGTTTTCCTGTGCTGTGCAAAACCCTCCAGTCTGTGCGCAAATTTCATAAGGCAGACAAGCTTTGATAAACCATGCACAATTTTTGCAACACCCCCCCCCCCCCACACACACACACACTTTTTTTTTTCTTTTTTGCTAAAACAAAAAATATTGCTGAATTATTATTATTGCTGCACAAGGTAATTATGCTGAGTTTTGGCAATGTATGCTAACAAATCCTGCTGAAAGGATGAACATACCTTTTATGCTGTTAACATAATGGTTAAGACATTGTATTTTTCATTAAAGTTCTATTAAGAGACTGTTTAAACTCATTTTTCTTATATTTAGACATAAAAAACTGAAAATGAATGGGTGTCATAGTGTCATTGACTGGGGCCTTTCAGTTTCTATTAATAATAGATTCGGGATATAATAAGTACCTGCAGTTTGTATTTTAGCAGTATTACCATTAGAATGCTGTATTTATTCTGGGAACTCTGAGTGGTAAATCAATAGTCATAACATAGTTATAGAGGTAAAGGAAATAATACACAAAGAAAATAGAAGATAAAATATATATATATATATATGTATATATGTATATATATATATATATATATGTTACTATTTACACTAAAGCCTTTGATGCTGAGGGTATTGAAGTTGACTTCTGAATATAATTTGATAGTCACTTGATGTCAATGGTACTGACTTGTGGCATGTATCTGATGCCTGCTGCATGGCATAGGCACCACTTCATCTTCAGATGTGATCTGTCACAGATTCTTCTGCAGGCATGGAGGTTGAAGTTAATGTTTGCCTCTGTGGCTGTCATTGTGTTTGTGTGTTTGTGTGTGTGTGAGGTAGTGTATTCCACTTTCTGGCTTGCAGTGATTTCTGTCTAAGCAGCTCCATTATAGTCTATGGGGCTGCCTGGACAGAGATGATGGACAGTGGGGGTGTGCAGTGTGCTCAGGGTCGGCATCAGCACAGGGCTTACCTAGGTAAGTGTCAGTGCCCCAGACCCTCCAAGGGCCCAGAGAGGGAGAGGGGCCAGTGTTCTAATGTTCGGCCCACTAACTGTAGTGCAGAGTGAGCGGGCCAAATATCAGACGACACAAGAGATAGAGCAGGACCTGCACAGGGAGAGAAAAGAATGAAGGACCTGATCACATGACCCAAAGGTCCTCAACCATACAGTGTGGAGAGCAGCTTGACAGAGAGGAAGAGGGAGAAGAATGAGCTGTAATTGCTGCATGTCAGTGTCTGAGTGTGTCTGTGTCAGTTTGTCAGTGTCAGTCAGTGTGTGTGTGTGTATGTGTGTGTGTGTCAGTCAGTCAGTGTCTGGGTAAATAATGTGTGTTTGTGTATGTTAATGGTGTCTCAAGTGATTGTGCATATTGTGTGGATGATGAGTGACCCGCTGAGGGCCCTCAAAAACCTGGAGCCGGCCCTGAGTGTGCTGTTCCCCGCTTATTCTGCTGATCAGTATTTTTCTCCGGATCTGACTGAATACCAGTGGAGGGAGAAGTTGGAAGGCTGCCTGAAAAACATGGATACAGCCTATAGCCTATGGCTGTATCCATGTTTTCCCAGACTCCCTAGGGCTACATCCAACTTCTTCAGCCTCCCGTAATCAGATGCTGAGCACTCTAAATATGATCTGATAAGTAATACATTATATAGACATTTGTACAGATATTTATTATATTTCACCCTATACACAAATGAACTCGCCTTAACAGAAGGTGCAAGTTGTCTGAATAAAGAGAGAGGACAAAGCCCCAACCAAACACATGGCTCTGGTCACACATTACCTTCCCAAGAACAGTTGAAATCTAATCTTTCTCTCCCCTGTTATCTGTTATTATAAGAGATCAGGCTTACTTTAATGTTTATAGTCGGTTTTATTGCCTAACTCTATTGCAGTAATTGCATACACACAGACTGAAACATGGTGGGAAACAGAAAAATGTGATATGCTTTAACTTAAAGTCTCATCTAAATGTCACTTTGCAAAAATTAAGTATCATAATTATAAGAAATTCTGTAATAGGTTTTATTAAGCAAAATAATTTACTTCTGTACTCAAAAAGCTCTTTTCCTACCGTCCCCCCTCACTTTAGAAGAAGCACGTTTTCTGTGTCCATCATGGTCTATGGAGGGTCCGAGGGGGATGAATGAGCATGGTGAGAAGAAAAGGCAGCCCTGCACAGCACAACATCCTGCAATCTTATGTCACCAAGTTTCCAGACCAACACAGAGCTTTCTGACCTGTGAATCCAGTGTTTTATGTAGCCAGACAATCTCCAAACTGCAGGGCTACTTGTCTGCTCTACCTGCTTACTCATTCCCCTATCAAAGAGGAGGGGGGGGTCTGCAAAATAGCTTTTTAAGTACAAAAAGAAGCTTAAACACAGTCTTAAAGGGGTTGAAATGCAGGGGTACATCTAGGGGCTTGGTGGGGGTATTTTAATAATGGGAAGAACTGAATCTTTGCCCTAGGTTATGTACGCTATTTTGTATAATAAATGCAGTTTGTCCCAATCATTATATAACAGATTCACATTACACATGTTTTTAATCTCTTCACAGTAAAAGAAGATTTCCAAAGGCCTGCATCGTATGTAATGCAAGATTGTTTGCCTTAGTCGTTTTCCAGAAGCTGGGAAATGTAGAAAAAAAACATGTAGAAAACATGTAACTTTTTGAAGAAATACATGTCACTGAAGAAGCCTCAAACGACAGATCTACACCGAATGAAATGAACAAAATGTGGAAGACTCTTTGAGAAGAGACACTGCAGTTCGTGAACCAATATGAGACTAGATCTCTTAGTAATATTTTCTTTCTATTTTTATATTTTTTTGGTTCTACACAAGTGCATTATGTTGAAGAAATTTTGTTGTAATCTGAAACACACTCGGATTTGGTGCAATATGTCTTAGGAGGAAAAGACAAAATCTAGATGCAAAAAATTGTGTTTTTTTTTGTGATCATTGCCATTCACTGAAAAGTAGAACACTGTATCCAGTCTAAGAGGAGTGCTGCTATTTGATATCGTGATTAGATGGTAGAATCTGGACTGTTTGTACCCGTTACCATCTCAACGTTGATCATGTATTCATTTTCTAAATGATGCTACAAGCTGTATATATATATATATATATATATATATATATATATATATATATGCTGTATCCATCATTATAATTGTTTGTACCAAAGCTATAATTGTAAGTCTGTTCTGTCTGACAATGTGATCACTATTGTGTAACTCTTATCCTGTGCAGTGGCTGACCATGATAGTTGTATTGTATAAATATCTTTGCCCAACATAGATAACTACTTTCGAGTAGTCACCCATCCCACCACTCCTTCTCCTGGGGCTGCTCTATAGCTATAATTCACCTCTGTTTGACTTTTTCTATGGAGAGATGCTAAAGGATTGATGCCAACTATACTGCTCTGGAAACATCACTGATATGCTCATTACAGTCGTTGTCTAGGGTTGCAAAAAGGGCCTTTTTCTACAAACAGAGCCATGTCGGGTATTGCCGCTTATTTTCATTTAAGTGAACAAGAGTGGCACTGTTTTTTTTTCTTTTAAGTAACAACCTAGGACAATCCCTTTAAATTACATTTTTCTAAGATCTACATGTTTTGCATTATACGTTCCTGCAGAGATTCTAGATGACCCTACAGCTACTACAATAGACCAGACGTAACACACTTGCCAAATTTCCATTAAAGCAACCCCCCCCCCCCCAAACCGCTTGTACCTTCAAATAGCTGCCTGTGCCAAATTGGCGTGGCCAAGAGTGTCTATGCCCTAGGCTTTCAATGCTGCTCCGTCCCTCCTCCCCACCCTTTTCACCATTAGGAATGCCCCAGGCAGGATTTCTCTTATTCATCAATTGTCTTAACACTGCACATGTGCTGGATTGTTAAGGCACCTGTGCAGTGTTCAGACAAGTGGTGATTAGGAGAAATCCTGCCTGGGACATTCCTAATGGTGAAAAGGGTGGGGAGGAGGGACGGAGCGGCATTGAAAGCCTAGGGCATAGACACTCTTGGCCACGCCAATTTGGCACAGGGCTGCAAGTTTAAAAGTTGTTTTTTAGGACAATAACTGCATCACCTGCCGAACGGACCCCAGGACAAATCTTGGAATAAAAGCAGCTATCCGAAGGTAAAAGTGGTTTGGGGGACAGATTGTGGGTACAGAGTCACTTTAAGTTAGCTGCCTTATACTTTTCTGTGTTCTACACTAACTGGAAACTGGGTTCATCTCATAGAAGATTGATGAAGTATCTTTTGTTTACAATTGGAGGTTTTTGTTTCAACAGTAATTAACCTATGATGGTACCTATGTACCACCAAGCGCTATGCCTGCATGTCATTACGGTTGTATGTGTGCTGTAATCTCCAAGATGGCACATTCATTGAGATGTACTAAGCCACTAAGCGCTTTTTTCTTAAAGGGGTTATCCAGTGCTACAAAAATATTGCCACTTTTGCACCACTGTTGTCTGCAGATTGGGTGGGGTTTGAATTCTGTTCCATCGAAGTAAATGAAGCTTAATTGCAAACTGCACCTGAACTGGAGACAAGAGAGGGGGAAAAGTGGCCATGTTTTTGTAGCGTTGGATAACCCACTATAGCATTTTGTATGCAATTGTCCTGATTTGTATTTACATATAGTAAACTTTGGTGAAATTTACTTAAAACCGAGGTTCACTAATACACGTCCCCTAGAGTAATGTGTGCCAAATAAATTTGGCTCATCTGTGGCTGTCCATTCATTTCAGTCTGTGCCATGTATGTATGAGCAGGCACAGATTACAGATACAATATACTCAATAAGGGTATGTTCACACTGAGCAAATGTGCCAGAATTTGTGGCGGAAAGCTCCTGCCTGCCTCAGTGTGACACTGTTTCTCTATAGGAGGGCCCACGCGCCTCTGCTCCTGTCAATTCTTTGAGCGGAGAGCAGAAGCGTGCAAGCCCTCCCATAGAGAGACAGTGTAACACTAAGGCAGGTGGGATTCCACGGCGGAGAGCGCCATCGTGAAATTCCGGCGCATTTGCTCAGTGTGAACATACCCTAGTGTACAATAATTTACTCCAATGTCTGGCTTACATTATCGTTAACATTTTGGGATGTAAAATATATCTATGTCTGCTTTTATGTATTTATCTATCCAGCCATTTCTTTTTCCATCAATATAACAGGCTGACAGTTAGGTTAAAAAGCAATAACAGTTACCTACCTTCTGTATCAAATGCCACCTCTATTTGTATATTTTTCAGTGCTGCTATATACTGCTTTCTTATTGTATAATTTACATATATACATATTGTTAGCAGACAATCAAGTTGCCAAATAATGAACAAAAACATGATGTTTGCAGTCAAAGTGAAAAAGTTTTACTGTAGACAGAATTTTGGCCTTTGGCCATTGAGCTGAGTTCACGTGTGGCAGCCCATGAAAACTCAGCTTAAAGAGTAGATTTTGTTTAGGGAGCTTTTAAGGATAGGCTGTTGTATGTATATGAGGAGTAGCATGGTTTTGGGCCATTATATAACTTTCATAGGGCACTTGTTATCAGATCTGCATCTGTAATTTTCAGTTGCTCCTTAACTTGTGGGTGAAGCCTAATGTGTATGGTGTCTTCCACACTTCTATGTCCCTATACACACCCTAAGAAACAGCAACAAAGAAAGCAATCTACAGCATTAGTAAACAGTCTAGGCTGTCAATTAAACTGTGGGGTGAGATCTGTTACTTATAGTTACTTACTTTGCTGTCTCCCCCTCTTATTTCCTTTTTCACCCCTCCCTCTCCATAGACTTGTATTAGCAGTTTGTAAGCTGAGCCTGCAGGTCTGTCTTTCTGTCATGATAAAGGATAACTTTTAGCAGGTTTGTGCATAAGAACTTGCTGATAGTTCCACTTACCTCCTTTTACTGGCGCTAGTCTTCTTGTGCTTTGTATGCACAAACCGGCTAATAGTTTTTCTTTAACGGCTTTTTCAGAGCAAATAAAAGGGGAGAAAGATGAATTTTTGTATTATTACATACTAGATATAACTAATATAATACAAAGTTTCTTTCAATTGCTTGTACTAACGATTAAAGAAGTCCAGTAAAAATTTTTATTAAGGTATTGTATTGTCCCCCAAAAGTTATGCAAATTTCCAATATACACTTATTACGGGAAGTGCTTTTTTCCCTGCACTTACTACTGCATCAAGGCTTCACTTCCTGGATAACATGGTGATGTCACTTTCTGGATAACATGGTGATGTCACTTCCTGGATAACATGGTGATGTCACTTCCTGGATAACATGGTGATGTCACTTCCTGGATAAAATGTCACGACCTAACTCCCAGAGCTGTGCAGGCTGTGGCTGCTGGAGAGGATGATGGCAGAGGAATGCTCAGTGTCCCTCCAGTGTCCTGTGTCCCTCAGTGTCCCCCTGCCATCATCCTCTCCAGAAGCCACAGCCCGCACAGCTCTGGGAGTCGGGATGTGACATCACCATGTTATCCAGGATGTGACATCACCATGTTATCCAGGAAGTGACATCACCATGTTATCCAGGAAGTGAAGCCTTGATGCAGTAGTAAGTGCAGGGAAAAAAGCACTTTATAAGCATTTCCCGTAATAAGTGTATATTGGGGATTTGTATAACTTTTGGGGGGCAATACAATACTTAAATGAAATTTTTTGGCGGACTTCTCCTTTAATTAAAAGTTCGTTGAAACAATAGTCACTATTTATTGGTCAAAGAAAAAAATAAATCAATAAACATTCTGATTTACACACTACAGATAAAATGGATCAAATTGCCTGGTAAACATTCTGTTAAAGAGTAAACTGGTTTCATAAAGGTTTCTGGTCTTCATTCTCATTGTGCTCTTGTGTGTTCACTAGGGCAGACTTGTCAATAATTGTACAACAGGTTTTTATTGCTGCATATAAACTGGTCTGTAGCTTGTACATCACTCATGGCAAAAGTTTCTAAGTCCTCACACAGTTTCACACAAACTTCAAATTATACTAAGCTGTAATACAGCACCTCTAACAGTATATGGACTAAACTGTACTTCTGTAGACCTCTGTAGACCTTTTTTTTTTATTTTTATTTTAATTTTTTTACTAAAGCTGGGTTTACATACTTGTATCCTGTGATCTGGAGACAGCCCAGATGGAAATGCTGAATGCTGGTGGTGAAGTTTGCTCCGTGCAGCTCCTTCCTGGGTGCTGGGAAAAGATGGATCCAGTACTGGGAAACTTCACCCCTTCTCCCAGTTTCCCAAGACTGGATCCATCTTTTCCCAGCACCCAAGGAGGAGCGGCACGGAGCAAACTTCAAAGCCTGCAGCCTGATGAGCAGAATGCAGTTAGGATCAAGGCGCTTTGCTTCGTTCCTAATGTCAGTTCGGTCATCTCTACTATGGATGATCCAGCATAGTTACCCTCTGGTATGGTTGTGCCGTGTCAAAAAATGCTAACTGCAACCACAATGGAGGGAACTAGTCCAGATCACCCGATTCCAATGCAGAAACAATGAATAAAATTCAATAAATATAAATTACAAGAACACCAACAAGATTTCTACTATGCCTAACATATTGATGCTCCGACCTGACTGTAAATCTTCACTCCTCCAAATAGAAGAATAGACGAGCATGAATGATTTTGCCACAAGTGCAATAAGATTAAATGTCAAACTCTTAGAATGAATTTTCACCTTTGATGACTATGTTACCATTTTTCTGGAGAAAGAACCTACACTGAGAGACGCCAAACTCTGTAAAAAAAAATTTAGTATCTCCATAGGAAGTTCTATCACACTACAAAAACATTGCTGCGCTATTCTTGCTATCAAAATGGCAGAACCTCAAAGTGATACTGTCACCCCTCTTGATGGCAGTTGGACCCCCACTGGGGGAGAGGGGCGGGCACCTGCCATGAAACCCCACCTAGGTGACACTGTTCACTGATGAAGTGAAGTGATTTTACAGCAGAAAGAAAACACAGACAAGTTTTTTACAGGTATAAATTCACCCTGTGAATTCGCAGCTAAATCCGCTGCGGATCCTTAACTGTCATTTTCAATGAGATTCATTACTCTCAGCGGGATTGTCTTCCTGCTGCAAGTATGTAAATGTCAGCACCCTTTACCCACATTGGCTCGCTACTTCCATTACCGGGTCCAGGCAACGACTTGCTTCTGGCATCTCCCCTGTGAATAGGCTATATCCCTTCACAGTATAACACTATTAGCAGTGTTTCTGTAGTGTCAATTATATAGGGACATGCTTTTTTGGTACACTGAGATTATCTAAACATTTCCAGGAGAAATAGCAGAGGAAAATTGATGGATCCTCTTCATAAAGACACGGAACCTATAGTTTACGTTAACCTAACAGATAGGTGTGGTTCCTGGCAGTCCAGATAAGGTTCAGGCCCACAACTTTAATCTCATTAAATTAAAGGCAGTCTGGAAAAAAAAAAAAAAACACACATGAATGACCGATATCAAGAGTTTTGTGTTTTATTAGCTTTTATTTTAGGTTACGTGGCCTTAACCCCTTCCAGACATGTACATTATGATGTCAAGCAGTGGAGTATAGAGCAAGCTCTGGAGATGAATTCACTCTATACACGACAGGTGCTAACTGTTAAAGGGGTTGCCCTAACTAGAAAAATCATCCCCTATTTGTAGGATAAGAGCTAACTAGCTGATCTGAATTTGACTATGAAGACCCCTGTGATCTTTACAATAGGGACCTGAGTCTCCAGTAACAATGAAGTGGTGGGACTTGCATGTGTCTACGCTTAATCTATTATGGGAATCATAGAGATACCTTAACACTACCCAGCTAACTTCTATAAAGAATGACTTGGGATGTATATTCCATGTCCTGCTACTCCATTCTTATGGTTTCAAAATTGTGTGGGAGGCCTAGCAGTCAGATGCCCCATGATCAGATGGTTATCCTCTATCCTGAGGATAAGGAATAACTTTGCAAAATATATTTGACCTGCATGAAAACAACATAAAGACATACCAAGCTCAGAATCACATTTACCCAAAATGGTGCCAATACAAACTACTGCTTACATTGCAAAAATCAATCCCCCAACCCTCCCATGTACAGATTACATAATAATAATAATAATAATAATAATAATAATAATAATAATAATAAATAACATAAACTAAATAAGTTAAGTATCACCATAATTGTTAATGTTAAAGGGGTACTCCGGCGGTGGGGCTTTTTTTTCCGATCTGGACGGGGAGGAGGTGGCTGAGGGCAACGACGTCCACTCACCTCCCCGGTTCCAGCGGCGGGTTCCGTATCGTGGCGCTCCAGTCCCCGCTGCCCAGCCACTTCCTGGTCTCTGATGTGGGCTTGAGACGTGATGTTTCAAGTCCACTCAGCCAGTCAGTGACGGAGGTGGGATCGGGGAGGTGAGTGGATGTTGTTGCCCTCAGCCACCTCCTCCCCGACCAGATCGAGAAAAAGCCCCCCCGCCAGAGCACCCCTTTAAAGGCTATGCATTCAGAAAATAATAGAAAAGAATCAATGCAATATTGTCCATAGATTTTAATGTATCATCTATACCACATTTTTACACTCCAACAACTTATTCCAACAAGCAAGAGTCACTGCCATTACTATCTGTAGCGAGGAAAAAAGGAACTAATATAATAAGAAAAATAGTAACTGTGTATCCTGAATATCACTAACATGTCTTCACTTTGGCTACAATTTTGTGATTTAGAATAAAATGTTGTTACCAAAATAATATCATTGATGTTTGTCTTCACGTGGAAAAATGTTGCAATGTTGTAACGTGAAATGTTATATGTGTGAACAAAACTATTGTATGCACTTCATCATATCAAAATAAACAATTTTCCTGATATCTTGTTTATAACAATTGGATTACTCTAAAAGGATTTTCATTCTGAAGTGAAACTCTCAGTCCCAGTGAAGCATATTTATGTCAGACTGTCCCACAGACACATCTGTATTAAGACCGGATCCATTTAAATGTGTTGTTTTATTCAGTACAAAAAACTCTTTGGGGGACATTTTTCAAGACTGGGGTACTGGGGTATGAGTATGCCAGTCTTAAATAACCCCCCCCCCCCACACACACACACAGTTTTCCAGATAGAATTTGCCTCTTAGTAAATCCCACCGGACCTGTGCCTGGTGTGAAAATTGGATAAAACTGCAAAAAAGTGATTTGTAAATAGAGTACTCTGGTGGTTTGCTGATATAATATTACAGATTTATAAACATACCTTAATGAGGCAAAAAATGGTGTAAAAGCACTTGATGTAGAAGTATTACTATTTATGGATGATCTTGTCTGTCCTGGAAGCTCATTTTCTCAAATTTAGGGTATGTTTACACTACGAAATTAAGCCCAGAATTTCATGCGGAGTTCGCGCTGAGGACTGTCCCATTGACTCAATGTTATTTCTCAAGTGCAATCCGACCAAAGAATTGAGTGGATTGGTTGGATCACGGATGGTACTTGAGAAATAACATTGAGTCAGTGGGACAGGCAGAACTTTAAGCGGAGTTCATGATTTTCTCTTGTCTTTAGTCTGTTCCTCAAAACATTATTAGACAGTTAAATAGAATATTATACTAATTTGGACTAAATGAGCTTCAGACATCCTTACACAGAAGACATTATATGTATAAATTACACACCAGTGCCACAACTTATAACCCCCTCCCCCTTTTCCAGGTGGCACAAGACACAGGGCTGAGAAACCTTCTTACTCTTACTTCTTTCTTGTTCCCCTACCTGACTGATGTACAGGGCCCATGATGGCAAATAATAATGTCAATCAGGAAGGCAGCAATCTGACAAACCAATCTGATATACCACAAAATTTTAGCCTCAGAAACTACACACTGCTTGGGAAGGGCATTAAGGAGCCTATTAATGTACCAAAAGACCCTATAATAACCCAACCTTTCCTAACAAGTGTAAGTTTAAAAAAAAAAACTAATATTTTATCAGTTTTATATATTTTTTTTTAAAAGGCCGGGTTCACGCAACGTAAGACACCGGCTGTTCTGTGACAAGGCTGTGTCAGTGAAGTTTATACCAGCCAGTACTGCAGAGCTTAATTTCTCAAGAATTGGGATGCAGGCGCATTCCAATTACCCATAGCACACAATGTAATGTGCGGCCGGAGCCGCACTTTACATTGTCTGCACAGTGGGTTTTGTGCGGCTGCTATTCAATAACATGTCAGTTTTAAGTGCAGCCACAAGGAATCCCGGCCAGAGTGTATACAGAGTGTATACACTAGGGCCAGGATTCCATAGACTTCAATGCAATGTATATTTTCAATTAATCATGGCCGGTGTTGCAATTTTCAACAGTGGCTGTGATTAATTGAAAAGATCTATTGTGTGAACTTAGCCTAGATGTAGGTAGCAAGGAAAAAGTGGTTTAAAAACTAACAGACGATTAACCTCTTGTATGTCCCTTATGGATCTTTTAATAAAAGTATTTGGTGTATCACTGTACCAGTGATAACATTTCCAAGCTGGAATTTTTCCTCTCCCCCCCTATCTTCTTGATGGACACCTGTAAGAGTAATGAGTCTTTACAGCTTGCTGCACTTCAAGTGCTCAGTAAAGCCTTTTTGACTCACTATAGAATAAAAATAATTTTTCTACGTTATGAAAGCACAGATAGATATATCGCAGGTAACCTGCGTCTCCTTGCTCTATCTCTTTTCAGTGTCAGTGTACAGCTGACAGATTCCCTTCGAAAGGGTTGGCCCATCTCCCCCTTTTTCAGGCTGGCCCCGATGAATTCCGCTCTCCAGGTTTGGCAAAGGGAGTAGGTGGGAGTGAGGACGGGAATGAAGCAGTGGCGAGTTAAGGCTGGGTTCATGCTAAGTTTTTGCAATCCGCTCAAAGTATCTGTTTTTAATTGGCTACTTTTAACGGACAGAAAAACATAGTCAACACTACTATTGTGTCCGTAAAAAAAAAACATCCGTTTCGATCCGTTTTTTTTTATAACACATATACCTTAAACAGATTGCAAAAACGCAGTGTGAACCCAGCCTAAATGTGCTTGGTGTTTCTACCTCCGACGCTACACATGTCTCCAAAAACAATCCAAGACCTGGAGATGACATGTGGGATGTCAGAAGGAAAAATAAAAATAGTAAAATCATACATGGTCTCGACCACGCTGCTGCAGATAATAGCTGATAGCGGTGGTTGGGATCCTATGCAACCACTGTCAATATGAAAACGAGAAAAAGAGGGCTAAAAGAAAGCAATTTTGGTAAAGTAATGCATTTGCAAAGTTGTTTTTTTTTTCCATTTCCCCTCTCCTAACAAAAGTTAAGGTGATGGGAATACCCCTTTAAGTATGAGAGTTCACATATTTTGGGATTGAAATGGTATTTTTTAAAAAAAAAACAACTGTTAAAACATTAAACTTTTCAGCTGACACACTCCCCTACCATGGGCTCTAGCTTTTAACTATAATATGGATTAAAGTTTAATGCTTTAACAGATTTTTTTTAATTTTTTTTTTAGATGTGCTGAATCCGCACCCTTTGTTTCTGGAACTCTTGCTACAAGCGGGATGGCTACACGGGATTCGTGCACCCCCTAAACTCAAAATTTACTCCTTGATCATTGCTGTGTATATACGAACAATTATATTATCACATTCTTGATCTCTCACGGGAGACGAAAAAAAAATACGCAAACAAGGTAATGATAGAAAGTACAGATCATGGTGCAAAAAATGACACCTCACAGAGCCCCATAGATCAAAAAATAAAAGCGTTATAAGGAAGGGTAATAGAGCATTTTTAAACCACGTTTTAATTTTTTAAAAGCAATAAAATAAAAGTTTTACAAGTTATATATTGTTGTAATCGTGCTGATGTGAGGAACATAGATAACATGTCAGTTTTACCATAAGGTGAACGACGTAAACACAAAACTCCCTGAAACGAAAACAAATTCCTTTTTTTTTTTTCAATTTGACAGTACAAATGATTTTTTTTCCAGTTTCGCTGCATATTTTATGGGAAAATAAAGTCTTTCATTGCAAAGTAGAATTGGTGTAACAAAAAATAAGGGCTCCTATGGGTCTCTAGGTGCAAAAATGCAAGCACTATGGTGGAGATTTATGAAAGGGTGTAAAATTTAGACTGGTGCAAACTGCCCACAGCAACCAATCACAGCTTAGCTTTCCTTTCAGCACTGCCTAAAGCTGAGCTGTGATTGGTTCCTGTGGGTAGTTTGCGCCAGTCCAAATTTTACACCCTTTGATAAATCTCCCCCTATGGCCTTTTAAACATAAAGTGGAAAAAGCAAAAGCGCAAAAACAAAAATTGGCTTTGGCCTTAAGGGGTTTATATGTTTAATGTGTCTACGTTGGTTTTAGGGGATATTTGGGTAATATTATTTACTTTGTATATATATAACAAAAATAATTTTTTTGTGACTTATTTTGTGATTATTCTTATGATCATGGTGCATATAGGTGTTTTTTGTGTAATTTTGTCCCCTTTCTCGGTTAGATTTGGTCATAGAAGGTTGGCTTTAATATAAGTCCTTGTCAAATTTTTACAAGACTGTTTTTTTCAGGAGGTTAGCCAAGTGTTTGCCTTGTGTTTTTACTATTTCTCTTTCATTTCTAGGATTAATGTTCCTTAAAGTGTTTAACAATAAACAAAATTTAGAATACTCAAATCAGTCAATGCTCATCTAACAAATGTGCGAAGCAAATAGGGTCATTTCATTGCCTTTCCAATAATGTGCTCATGCAGTGCTGTATACTATACACCTGCTAGTTTTATGGATGCTTTATAATTAAAGGTAACATTAATTGCCTTGAAAATCTGAAAGCCGGAAATAGAAGCCACAGAAGGATGACCTTCACACTGACAGAGAAGAAAAGGACAATTTCCTACTAATGGCATTTAGTTAGAAAGGAGCATTGCATAACAATACAACTTATGAAAAAGACCATAAACCATTGGTTCCAAAAAGACATGTAACAATTGAGAAGATTGATGGAAAAACACATTTCACAGTTGATGGCAGGACTAACCTGCAAATGCTTTTGATATTTACTGTATGTCTACAGTTTATTGATCCTATATTTTTACTTAACCCTCTAAGGATGCAGCCAATTGTGTCTCTCAGGACAAACCACCATTTTGTCACTGGTATCTTTCAGCGGTGCCGCCAGCTTACAGTCAAGGGGAGGGGGGGGGGGGGGTCACAGATTAACTTTAATTTATGTTATTTTATAACTTTAACCCCTCAAGGGTTGGATTTTGACTAGGGATGGTCCGAACCTGCCGAGGTTCGGGTTCGTATGAACCTGAATGCTCGGCAGCAGATTCCCCCTGTCTGCCCGCTCCATGGAGCAGGTGGATCCAGCGGGAGTAACGCCTGAAAACTGGGATACAGCCTATGGCTATGGCTGTATCCCAGTTTTTCAGGCGGTCCTCCCGCTGGATCCGCCCGCTCCACAGAGCGGGCAGACAGCGGGAATCATTACCGAGGGTTCGGGTTCTTACGAACCTGAACCAAACTCGGTTCGGACCATCCCTAATTTTGACCTTAAAGAGGTATTCCACTCAAAGATGACTTTTCATATATTGTTGCCTGTGGTGAGACTAACAATTAATTTTATACTTGTTATTATCTATTCAGTCTTCTTCCCTCAGCTTTGAGCTGCTGCTTTCTGCTAAAGACACAAAAAACTGTGTGTGAGCTTTTCTGTAACAATGTAACAAAAAAAATCTTCAATTCTGGCGCTTCCCCCCCCCCCCCCCCCCCCCCCCGTTTAGTGACAGGCCAAAGAACCAGCTGCTGCAGAGACCGATGTGACCTATAGACTGAAGAAATTTACAGCATTCTGTTTATAGATGTGTCCTTTTATGTCATTGAACAAAGAGGACAGACTGTAGATGCACCATAGTAAACAACATTGCTTATTTTGTCTCCTTTATTTATAAGGAGCACATAACAATAATGATAATGCATATTGATATATTGAACCATTTATGAGCTTCCAGTCAAATGGCTGTAGCATGCCATATGTTTCAATTCATCTACAGTAAATTGTAAAGTCAGTCTACAGTATTAGAGAGATGAGACATAGTTCTTGATATATGGAATAACCTAACAAAGTGTCATCTTGTGTCTGTTCTAGGAATTTATGGTGGAATGGACTGACTGGCTGATGCAATGATATTAAATCATAGAAGATCATTCTAAAAGCAATTTTTGAAAGACATAATGAAGCAATGAGAAATGTGTATAAGGTTATGTTATTTAGAATTCATCGAACAAGGCAAAAATCAGATTGTCAGGTAATTACTGAACAGTGACAAAAATAGATATTGATGTAAAATATATACAGTGGTGCCTTGGATTACGAGCATAATTCGTTCCGGGCCGCGCTTGTAATCCAAATCCACTCTTAAACCAAAGCAAATTTTCCCATAAGAAATCACTGATCACAATTGGTTCCACACCCCAAAAATAATGATTTATTATTCTAAATAACATGTAAAACAGATGAAACAAACATTCAGAAACAGCAGAATATGTGATAATATAAGTTACTGTACAGTAATGAAGAGGATGGGAAACACAAGGACTGACTGCAGGGAACATGAAGGAATGAGCAGGACAGATGTGGCCACATACATGCAGCGCTCTCTGTTTGGGGAAAGAGGGGTTACAGCTATGGAGAGATTACCTTCACAGTCCTGTCCCCTGATGTAAGCCCTAGCCTGAAGTGGATCTGCTATGATCTGGAAGGTGAGGGAGACTTCCATGGTGGAAGTACAGTGCTGTGGACCCCACTAAGCAGACCATGCCCCTCCTCCACTCCACCTCCCACCCAGTACAGGGAGCTCTTATACCAAAGCAATGCTCTTAAACCAACAATTTTGAAAAACTGTGAGCTCTTAAACTAAAATGCTCTTAAAACAAGTTACTCTTAAGCCAACGTACCACTGTCTATATATATATATATATATATATATATATATATATATATATATATATAATATATTATATATATATTTTTTAAATATTGTACAAAGATCTAAAATGCTATATATTATTGGAGACACTAAAATATAAGCACAGTTAAACAATATATAATCTTGTGTACTGAGTGGCTATGTATATATGTATATAGATTTACAAAAAATAAATAAAAAATACTGGAAACATTTGGGTTACACAGCTAAGGCTTTGTTCACACACAGTAAAAAAAAATATCAAATCATGATCAAATTTTTTATTGAGACTAGGTTCATATACAGTAAATTTAAAGCGACTCTGTACCCACAATCTGCTCTCCCAAACCGCTTGTACCTTCGGATAGCTGCTTTTAATCCAAGATCTGTCCTGGGGTCTGCTTGGCAGGTGATGCAGTTATTGTCCTAAAAAACAACAACTTTTAAACTTGCAGCCCTGTGTCAAATTGGCATGACCTAAAGTGTCTGTGCATTAGACTTGCACCAGCCCTCCGTCCCTCCTCCCCGCCCTCTTTATCATTAGGAATGCTCCAGGCAGGTATTCTCCTATTCAACACCTGTAAGAACACTGCACATGTGAGAACAACTAATGAAAAAGTCCGCTGTTTGCAAAAGACGTCTGAAAATAATGATCATGTTCATTATTTTGACGTCCGCGGTAAAAACGTCCATTATTCAACACTGTGTGCATTAGACGTCCGTCGTTCTATTGACTTCAATGCATTGCCATTGCAGTCAGTTAAATCGCGGCAATAACAGAATTTTTTTTTTTTTAATTTCTCTATTTTTGACGTTGTGTGAACATAGCCATACAGTGATCTTTTGGTGGTAGATACTAGTTCTACAAAGTTGCTCTACAACACTATTTAAAGGGAAAAAAGCGGCAGGTTTATGCAAATGAACCTGCCAATATTGTGTGTCTCTGTAGTCTCTTTCCGGTGCTGCTTTTGTTATTATCGTATGTACCAACCTTTTTGAGTAGTTTAATTAAAATAAAAAATAAAAATGACCTCCTTCGGTCCACAGCCCATCCGCCTCCCTCTATGATCACAGGCACTGTTAAATAATGGGCCACTTACGCAAACCTGAAAATGCATACAGTAGGTAGGTGTTACTGTCGGAGGCATATTTCCTTCAGATTAAACTACTCGAAAACACCAGGACATAAGATAACTGGAACGGCACTGAAAAGAGGAGGTTTGGAGTTACAGGGACATATCAAACTTTTTATCAGTTTAAATAGCCTGTTGATCTAAAAAAAAATGTAATATGATATGTAACAACCGTATGTATTAACTTGTATTACAAAAAAAGTAAATATCAAAGTTTATGGATTTTCTTTTAAATGTGGAACATACAAACAGTAACTAGTAGTAGATTTACTATAGCACAAGTGGAGCTATAATATTTGCATTATTATGGTATCTCCATGGTTGAAACATTTAGAATTCAATTTTTCTTGACATGAGCCTTTCATGTACTTAATCTCAATGCCCATAGCCTTGTTTTAAGGTAATGACATTTGCTGGCAAAGATTCCATGTAGCTTAAGGAGATTAGAACAGCCAACAAGCATTTCAAGAAATTCATTAAAATTGAATTCACAGTTTTTGATCTGTCTGGCATGATGCAGAAATTTATGATTTAATGGTTCGTTTCCCTTTCTTTCTTGGTTTCACTCTTTCTGCACACTTCATCAAACTTAAGATTTTTTGGAAAGATTTTACGTTGAAGACATTGTAGGAAAATAGATTGTAGGAGAATATAGAAGATTAATTTAATACAACAATATAGATGAATATACATTTATCATATGAATAACAGCATTGTTTAATTTGGATGTTATTATATGAAATCATAATCAGCTAGTCATAAAGTAAGTAAATGACTATTCGGTTTTCACCTGCCAGAGTCTTAAAGAGGACCTGTCAGCAGCTTCTTGCTGACTAAAGTAAAGACAGTGTACAATAAGGCTTCTTACCCTGAATCAGAAGATATAACTCTTTCAATCCATATTGCCGAGAGGAAGAGAATATGTTGGTGCACAACACCGTTTTTTAATCCTATCTGTAGTAGTTAATGTACTGCAAGAAAAAATAAAATAAAATACCGTACCTAAAAAAAAAAAAAATTCCTCAAGAAACGTCACAGGCTGAAAGCGATCATGTGACCTTTTTATTGGGTTGGTATCTTTTTTTTTTTAACCCGATCAACTTTATTACCTAGCACTGTAAAATCACTGAACATGTGAATGAGGCCTAAGAAATGGATACCTTTAATAACTTCCTTTTAAACTCCTGTTAAGCTAATTTTAGGCAGCAATCTGCAACCCAGTGGGAAAGGATTCACAAAGGTACTCTATATGGGGATTTAACAGTACTGTAAAGTCTTTTATTTTTCTCTTTTACTTTGTTCTGCCTCAGTTAAATAGTTATATTGACTTTTACTATTTCATTTTGAATTCCAGATTTTGAACAAAGTTATTCATTAAGTTTCCATTTTTTTTCTGTGTTAATAAAGTGTGCTCATTACCCAGTATTAGATTATGATGCACCATCCTGGCGCCTGCTGAGTTAATTATTTTGCAATATATTATATTAAAAACTGCACACTAGTAATATAGTATGAACATGTGCTGGAAATGGATTGATTGCTATATAGAGACTTGGTGAGATTCAGAACAGTTAATCTTTTCTGCCACCAAATCGATTTTACGGCAAAGACTGTAGTTTGTACTTCAAAATATGATGCTAAAAGTCTACCTGCTGTATGAAGAACTTGCTGTTGCTAGGGCCGGTGGAGTAGCCAATAGACAATGTAATGTTACCAAAGTGTTTTGCTGCAGTTTGTTAGACTGCAGTAATTACAGTAATGCAAGTGTAAAAGAAGGGCCTTGAAGAATCTATGTACATAGCAGCCCAGGGCTGTAGCTGGGGGGGGCAAGGGGGGCAGCTGCCTCGGGCGCCGAGACAGGGGGGGGGGGGCGCCATCACAGGGAGCAGAGAGAGAAGCATCACAGTGGATGAGACAGCCTTGAAGCTTCCTGGTCTCTGTCAGGCAGGGGACGATTTTTACTTCATCAAAAGAGCTATTTCCCACACTGTACTGTCTCCTGGCTGCTGTTTAGCTATAGATTGCGCAAAATCGCTGCGTTTTTACCACGATTTTGCGCAAATCAGGGCTAAACAGCAGCCAGGAAACAGTACAGGAAAGAGATGGTGAAGGACCTTGACATGTGACTATGATGTCACCGCAGGTCCTGTATGTACACTGCACTATGAAGGAGGAGGAAAGAAGATACAGGTGTGTGAGAAGGGGAGCACAATCAGGGGTGCACAGTCTGGGGAGGGGAGGGGGACAGGGGGGTACAGGGTGACACTTGTCTGGGATGGGGGGGCACACAAGAGAGGGTCCAGTGTCTATTTAGGGGTCTGGTCTGGTTGTACATTATTCCATACGTAACCCCTTAATAACTGCCCTCTCCAAATATATATCACATTTATATAAACCTTACCTACTATCTGCAGGGGTAGGGAACCTTGGCTCTCCAGCTGTTGCAGAACTACAACTCATCATACATGGACAGCCAAAGTTTTAGCTTTGACTGTCCATGTATGATGGGAGTTGTAGTTTTGCAACAGCTGGAGAGCCAAGGTTCCCTACGCCAATCTATAAAGCACCTGTACCTGTCATTTTTCAAAAATATTTCTATTTTGAATTTGGTGATGGAATACCTTACTGGAGGTGTTACTGCTGCTGTTGTCTCCCCTGCTGAGTGGAGTTGATGGAACCTCGGGAAATCCTATAGAACTCGAACATTTACGAACCTGCCGCATTAGATTGCTGATGCTTTCCCGGTCCGTGGGAAGGAGGAAAGTGCCCCAGCACCGCGTGGAATTGCGGGATTAAGCCTAGGTAATGGGTAATAGCTGGGTACTCTCCTCCTTCCCCACGGACTGGGAAGGCATCAGCAATCAAATGCGGCAGGTTCGTAAATGTTCGAGTTCGATTGAACCTAGGATTTCCCGAGGTTCGATCAACTCAACTGCTGAGCGTATCTGTGCATTAGGAGATGGCACCATAGAACCACATTACACTGGGTATCACACTGGAGATAGATCAGGAAGCTTCACCTCCTAATTCACAGGTACAGACAGCAGGGAGCGGAGACAACGGCGCCTCCACAGGTACAGACAGCAGGGAGCGGAGACAACGGCACCTCCTCAGGTACAGACAGCAGGAAACGGAGACAACGGCGCCTCCTCAGGTACAGACAGCAGGGAGCAGAGACCACGGCGCCTCCACAGGTACAGACAGCAGGGAGCGGAGGCAACGGCGCTTTCTTATTCACAGGTACAGACAGCAGGGAGTGGAGACAACTGCACCTTCACAGATACAGACAGCAGGGAGCGGAGACAAAAACGCCTCCTCAGGTACAGACAGCAGGGAGCGGAGACAACGGCACCTCCTCAGGTACAGACAGCAGGGAGCGGAGGCAACGGCGCCTCCTCAGGTACAGACGGCAGGGAGCGGAGACAACGGCACCTCCTCAGGTACAGACAGCAGGAAACAGAGACAACGGCGCCTCCTCAGGTACAGACAGCAGGGAGCTGAGACCACAGTGCCTCCACAGGTACAGACAGCAGGGAGCGGAGGCAACGGCGCCTTCTTATTCACAGGTACAGACAGCAGGGAGCGGAGACAACTGCACCTTCACAGATACAGACAGCAGGGAGCGGAGACAAAAACGCCTCCTCAGGTACAGCCAGCAGGGAGCGGAGACAACGGCACCTCCTCAGGTACAGACAGCAGGGAGCGGAAACAACTGCATCTCCTCAGGTACAGCAGGAAACGGAGACAACGGCACCTCCTCAGGTACAGACAGCAGGCAGCGGAGACCATGGCGCCTCCACAGGTACAGACAGCAGGGAGCGGAGGCAACGGCGCTTTCTTATTCACAGGTACAGACAGCAGGGAGCGGAGACAACTGCACCTTCACAGATACAGACAGCAGGGAGCAGAGACAAAAATCGCCTCCTCAGGTACAGACAGCAGGGAGCGGAGACAACGGCACCTCCTCATGTACAGACAGCTGGGAGCGGAGACAATGGCGCCTCCTCAGGTACAGACGGCAGGGAGGGGAGACAACGGCGCCTCCTCAGGTACAGACAGCAGGGAGCGGAGACAACGGCGCCTCCACAGGTACAGACAGCAGGGAGCGGAGACAACGGCACCTCCTCAGGTATAGACAGCAGGAAACGGAGACAACGGCGCCTCCTCAGGTACAGACAGCAGGGAGCGGAGACTACGGCGCCTCCACAGGTACAGACAGCAGGGAGCGGAGGCAACGACGCCTTCTTATTCACAGGTACAGACAGCAGGGAGCGGAGACAATTGCACCTTAACAAATACAGACAGCAGGGAGCGGAGACAAAAACGCCTCCTCAGGTACAGACAGCAGGGAGCGGTGACAATGGCACCTCCTCAGGTACAGACAGCAGGGAGTGGAAACAACGGCGCCTCCTCAGGTACAGACGGCAGGGAGGGGAGACAACGGCGCCTCCTCAGGTACAGACAGCAGGGAGCGGAGACTACGGCGCCTCCTCAGGTACAGACAGCAGGGAGCGGAGACACTGCGCCTCCTCAGGTACAGACGGCAGGGAGCTGAGACAACGGCGCCTCCGTTAAGGTACTTAGGGACCAAATTTTAAATGTGAACATTCCAGGTAGACCGTAAATATGACATTATGTATCCCATATTGTGACCACCACACTAGTGCTGCCAGTAGAGATGACCGAATCGCTCATCTAAACTATCGCTCACCTAAATCTCATAAAAAAATATATATATAAACATGGGCTCCCGTGTGCGTACTGCGCATACAGGGGGGGGGGGCAAATAGAATTTTTGCCCCGGGTGCAGGAGAGCCTAGCTACACCTCTGTAGCAGCCACCATGGATTTCACTGTATTGAACGCTTTAACCAGCAGCTGACAGTGTTATCTTTGACTGGTCTCCCTGAGATCAGTGATCTGTTTCTCTTATGGCTCGACTTGGCATTGCCCCCATCTAGCCAGAATTCTGCTCCACACTGATGATGGGTAACACCCTTAAACAGCTGTCTGTGGATGGATACCTGACCTTGGTTTTTCCCTTGTCATTACATTGACTTATAGGGCCAATTAATATGGTGGTTTAGGTTGTTTCCTTAGAGGAAGCACACTGTGCCCGGGCCCTTCCCGGAGGGATATCTGGCTATTCCTGTGTTTTGAGACTCTTAAATGAGGCTCCATGGGCTCTTTTTTGCATATTCATGTTTGAATATGCAAAACACCTAGGATTTCACTGTATTAAGTAATTTAACCAGCAGCCAATGGTGCTATCTTTGGCTGGTCTCCCTGAGATCATTGATCTGTTTCTCTTAAAATTATGAAAAGTCTTAATGTCAAAAAGAAACGATCCTACTGAATTTTATTTGTGTATTGTACTCAAGATAGATGCCAATAAATGTTACATATTATCAGTGTTTTCACCCTGAATACATCTTTAAGCATCTTCTGCTACTCAGTGGCAGCTGATCACTTGACTTCCCCTGTGCAACAGTAAGACCATATTCATATGTCCGCAGTTTATGTCCATAATTGCATATCCTCAATTACGGACAAATTATGGTCCTATTGATTTATATAGGGCCTCTTCACGCATCCTTAATTTTATGGATCCTTGATTTGATCATTACAAGCATTAGTACGGTCAGTAATTGTGACATGGATTAACCAATAGAAGTCAATAGGAGTGTCAGGGATTTGCAGACGTTACGGAGTTAATGTCCATAATATCTGCAAATTATGGATCCGTTATGTCTATTTTCTTTAATCAACTTTACTTTTTGCAGATCTGCAAAATTACACACTAGCACACCCCCAGAGGCTGATAAGATGCTTGGCTGCCACTTGTGATGGACAGGTGATCATGACAATGGGGTTCTAACCTCCCGTGCTGTGATGGAGTGGGAGGGGATGTTGTGAGAGAATGGGTAAGGGTCCATTTACACAGAAAGATTATCTGACAGATTATCTGTCAAAGATTTGAAGCCAAAGCCAGCCATGGATTTGAAAAGAGGAGAAATCTCAGGCTTTCTTTTATGACCTGTTCTCTGTTTATAGTCTGTTTCTGGTTTTGGCAGATAATCTGTCAGATAATCTTTCTGTGTAAATGGTCCCTAACGGTGCGTTTACACAGGCAGATTTATCTGACAGATTTTGGAAGCCAAAACCAGAAATGGATTTGAAAAGAGGAGAAATCTCATTCTTTCCTTTATGACCCGTTCCCTGTTTACGGTTTGTTCCTGGCTTTGGCTTCAAAAATCTGTCAGATAAATCTGCCTGTGTAAAAGCACCATTAGTCACTGACAGCAATTTAACAGATGATTCCAATATTGACATATGTCACTATTAGAGATGAGTGAACCGGGTTCGGATGGACTCGAACCCGAACCCGGTTCGCTCATCTCTAATAGTGACATATGTCAATATTGGAATCATCTGGCATTGACTCAATGACTATATCCAAGTTTTCCACACAGCCTTAGGGCTTTATCCAAGTTCAGCAGCCACCGCTAATCAAATGCCGAAAGTTCGGGTTCGGATGGGCTCGAGCATGTTCGAGGTTCACTCATCTCTAGTCACTATTTAAGTGTCCTTTCTTCATAAAATGGTAAACTTTGTTCCTCCTGTAAAATCCTGTGAAATAACTTTTGTTAATGATGAATTCAGCATTAATATTAGAATAGTGGTTTTATAGTATTCACTTAATGTGTGTAGATTTGCCTGATATAACCTCATGAATCTCATCAGCAACAATATAATAAATTAATATGAATGTATAGGATTATATTTGCAATGTGGGAAAGTAAAAAAAAAAAATCTGATTATAACAACAAAATAGTTATAATTTTGGGTTCATTACCAGCAAAAATAAATGTGCAGTAGCAAGTACATATCTAAAAAAGTGTAATGCAAGTGATATTTGGTTGTATACTATGAATGGCTCATCCTTCAGATAGGTCATCAATGATTAAATAGCAAGGGTATGTTCACACTGAGTAAAATAGGCGGAATTCCGGGAGATACATATATAAAATAAGAGTTGCTCTTATAGAAAGAACCCCCTCATTCTCCTGATCAAATAAAAAGAAAGAGAAGAAAGGCCCAGTTCCTCGTGTGATACCTTGAAACACTGGACAGATGGTATGGAAATGTAAGCTGCTCACCTTGTTGCCCCTTGGGCTTTGTGCATATCACCCCTCACCGTCCTTGGGGGTACCAATGTTTTGGTGGTCCATGGAATAGCGGAGTGTAAGATATGGCTAGGATGTATCTAGGCTGCTAAAGCTTATTGTACCACAAACAGGATGCTCCTAATAGGGGCCCATGAGAGATAAATAACAGAAAAAATAAACAAACAAAAAAAAAAACAGGGTACTTCTAATCAGAGCTGCCCAAGAAAGACATCCACGATTGCAAAATGAAATGAAGATGCAGTTTATTTATAAAACAGCACTGATATTGATGCGTTTCGGGAACAGGCAGGTCCCTTTCTCAAAATAATGCACCTTATTTTGAGAAAAGGGACCTTCCTGTTCCCAAAATGTGTAAATATGAGTGCTGTTTTATAAATAAACTGCATCTTCATTTCATTTTGCAATCTTGGATATCTTTCTTGGGCAGCGCTGAATAGAAGTGTTTTTTTTATCTTTTTTTTCTGTCATTTATTCTCCTGATCAGAAGGAGTCCTAGAGGTGGACCTTTAGAGTATGTTCACACAGACTAAAATAGTCAGAATTTCGCCTGCCTTAGTGTGTTATAGCATCTCTTTGTGAGAGCGCATGCTCCTCCTGTGCCGCCGCTCTTGGCACAAAGAAGTGACATGTGGACCCATTGGTGGAAAAAAACATCTACCATCCCAGTGTTTTAAAGATCATCTTCTTTTTATTGGGGGACGTATGCAGTGTCCCAATAGGTGGGGTACTGCTGTGTCTTGAATGTTTAGGTCGGCCTTTCTCTTTATGTATGCTCTCGGAGGAAGGAACTGTTCTCAGTAACCATGCTTTTTTTTTTTTTTTTTAAGATGGACGCATTGGTGGATATCGCCACCAGCCTTCCAAGTGTTTTTTCAAGTTTGGCTTCATTTTGAGTGGGGGAGTATGCAGTGTCCCAAAACAAGTGTTCCAATGCTGTGTCTAGAATGTGAAAGTCAGAATCTCTTTTTATGTATGCTTAGGGATGAAGGAACTGTTCTCAGAAAATGTGCTTTGTTCAAGATGGAAGATTGGTGCATACAGCCATCTACCTCACAAGTACTCAGCAAGTTTGGCTTTTTTTAATGGGAGAGTATACAGTGTCCCAAAACGGCTGTAGAACTGCTGTGCCTAGAATGTATAGATTGGCATTTTTCTTTTTGTATGCTCTGGAAGGAAGGAACTCTTCTCGGTAACTGTGCATATTTTAAGATGGACCCATTGGTGGATACAGTAAACATCCTTCCAATTGTTTTGAAAGTTCGGCTTCATTTTAAGTGGGGAAGTATGCAGTGTCCCAGAGCAGGTGTGCCACAGCTTTGTCTAGAATGTGAAAGTCAGTATCTCTCTTCATGTATGCTATGGGAAGAAGGAACCTAATTTAATATGGTGACATCTACCTACTAAGTGTTTTGCAAGTTCAACTTTTTTTTTATTGGGAGAGTATGCAGTGTCCCAGAGTGGGTGAGGCACTGCTGTTTTTAGAATGTGTAGGCTGGTATTTCTCTTTTTGTGTGCTCTGGAAGGAATGAACTGTTCTGAGGAAGTGTGCTCATTTCAAAATGGATGCATTGGTGCATACAGCCATCTATCTCACAAGTGCAAGTTCAGCTTCTTTTTATTGGGGGAGTTTAAAGTGTAACAGAGAGGGTGTACCACTGCTGTGTCTACAATGTGTAGGTCAGTATTTTTCTTTATGCTCTGGGAGGGAGGAACTGGCCAAAACAACTATGCTTATTTAGAGATGGATGCATTGGTGGAAACAGTTACCTCACAAGTATTTTGCAAGTTCGTCTTCCTTTTTAGTGGGGAGAGTATGTAGTGTTCAACACTGCTGTGTCTGGAATGTGTAGGTTGACAATTCTCTTTTTGTGTGCTCTGGAAGGAAGGATTTGTTCTCAGGATCTGAGCTCAATTCAAGATGGACGCATTAGTGCAAACAGCAACCAACTTTACAAGTGCTCAGCAAGTTTTGCTTCTTTTTAATGGGGGAGTATGCAGTGATCCAAAGCGGCTGTAGCACTGCTGTGTATAGAATGTGTAGATTGACATTTCTCTTTATGTATGCTCTGGGATAAAGGAACTGTTCTCAGTAATAATGTATCTTTTTAGATGGACCCATTGGTGGATACAGCCATCATTCTTATAATTGTTTTGCGATTTGTTCAGCTTCTTTTTTAGTGGGGGAGTACGCAGTGTCCCATTTTGAGTGTGCCACTGCTTTGTCTAGAATGTGAAGATCAGTACCTTTCTTCATGTATGCTCAAGGATGAAAAAACTGTTCTCAGGAAGTGTGCTTAGTTGAAAATGACCACATTGGGGGATACAGACATCTACCTTCCAAGTGTTTTGCAAGTTCGACTTCTTCTTTTATTGGCTTCATTTTTAGTGGAGGAGTATGCAGTGACCCAGGGCAGGTGTGCCACGGCTTTGTCTAGAATGTGAAAGTCGGTATCTCTCTTCATGTATGCTATAGGATGAAGGAACTGTTCTCAGAAAAGTGTACTTAGTTCAATATGGCGACATCCAGCTACCAAGTGTTTTGCGAGTTCAACTTTTTTTTTTTATTGGGGGAGTAGGCAGTGTCCCAGAGCGGGTAAGGCACTGCTGTTTCTAGAATGTGTAGGTTGGTATTTCTCTTTAGGTTTGCTCTAGGATAAAAGATCTGGTCTCAGCAACTGTGCTTTTTTCAAGATGAAGGCACTGGTGGATACTGCCCTTAACCTTCTAAGCATTTCGCAAGTCCAGTTGGGGAGTATGCAGTGTCCCAGAGTGGTGCTGCTGTGTTTAGAATCTTTTTAATCGGGGAGTATGCAGTGTTCCAAAGCGGCTGTAGCACTGCTGTGTCTAGAATGTGTAGAATGGCATTTCTCTTTATGTATGCTCTGGGATAAAGGAACTGTTCTCAGTAATTGTGCATCTTTTAAGATGGACCCATTGGTGGATACAGCCATCATTCTTTAAATTGTTTTGCGAGTTCAACTTCATTTTTAGTTGGGAAATATGCAGTGTCCCATTTTGGGTGTGCCACTGCTTTGTCTAGAATGTAAAGATCAGTACTTCTCTTCATGTATGCTCAAGGATGAAAAAACTGTTCTCAGAAAGTGTGCTTAGTTGAAAATGACCACATTGGTAGACACAAATATCTACCCTCCAAGAGTTTTCAAGTCCGACTTCTTCTTTTTTTTTTTTTTGGTGGAGTATACAGTGTCCCAGAGCGGGCGTCACACTGCTATGTCTGTAATTTAAAGGTCAGTATCTTTCGTTAGGTGTGCTCTGGGATTCACAGAAACCATGCTTTTTTTTTAGAATTGACGCATTGGTGGGAACAGCCATGTACCTTCCAAGTGTTTTGCAAGTTCAACTTCTTTTTTGTGTGGGAGTATGCAGTGTCCCATGGTGGGTGTGTCACTGCTGTCTCTAGAATGTGTAGGTCAGCATTTCTCCTTATGTCTCCTCTTGAAGGAACAAACTGTTCTCAGGAAGTGTAATTTTTTTAAATTATGAGTTATTGGTGCATATCGCCATGTAACTCACAAGTCATTTCCAAATTCGTTTTTTTAAGGTGGGGAGTAAGCAGTGTCCCAGAGCTGGTGTTCTGCTGCTGTATCTAGAATGTGTCGATTGGTTTTTCTCTTTATGTATGCTCTAGAATGAAAGAACTGGTCTCAGCAGCTGGGCAAATTTAAAGATGGAGGCATTGATGGAAACAGCCTTCTACCTCACAAGTGTTTTGTAAGTGTGGCTTCTTTCTAGTAGGGGAGCATGCAGTGTCCCACAACGGGTGTGCCACTGGTTTGCCTAGAATGTGAAACTCTGTATCTCTCTTTATGTATGCAGCGTGCCAATGCAGCTTTTTGCACTGCTGTATGAAGAATGTGTAGATTGGCAATTCTCTTTATGTATGCTCTGAGACAAAGGAAGTGTTCTAATTAACCATGCCTATTTTAAGATGAACGCATTGTTGGAAACAAATATCTACCTTCCAATTGTTTTGCAAGTTTGGCTTCATTTTCATTGAGGGACGTATGCAGTGTCCTTAAATGGGTGAGAAAATGCTGTGTCTAGAATGTGTAGATTTGCATCTCTCATTATGTAAGCTCTGGAAGGAAGGAGCTGTGATCAACAACTTTCCCTTATTTAAGATGAATGCATTGGTGGAAACAACCATCTACCTCACAAGTGTTTTGCAAGTTCAGCTTCCTTTTCAGTGGGGGAGTATGCAGTGTCCCAGAGTGGATGTGAAGGTCAGTATCTCTATTTATGTATGCTCAGGGATAAAGGAATAGTTCTCAGGAAGTGTGATTAGTTCAAGATGGACATATTGGTGGATACTGACGTCTACCTTCCAAGTTCGAGTGGAGTATGCTGTGTACCAAAGAGGGTGTGACACTGTTGCATCTAGAATGTGTCGATAAGCCTTTCTCTTTATGTATGCTTTGGGTGGAAGGAACTGTTGTCAGTAACCATGCTTATTTTCTAATGGACGTATTGGTGGAAACAGCCATCTACCTTCCAAGTGTTTTTCAAGTTTGGCTTCATTTTTTACTAGGGGAGTATGCTGTGTCCTAGAAAGGGTGTGACACTGCTGTGTCTAGAAAGTGTGGGTCGGCCTTTCACTTTATGTATGCTCTTGGAGAATGGAACTGTTCTCAGTAACCATGCTTATTAGTGATAAACGAGTACTAAAATGCTCGGGTGCTCGTTACTCGAAACGAATATCTCCCGATACTCGAGTGCTCGTTTCGAGTAACGAACCCCATTGAAGTCAATAGGAGACTCGAGCATTTTTGCAGGAGACTCAAGTTCGGTAGAGGGAAGGTCGTGTGAAAACCTGTCAACCTCAGAAATTGATGGAAACACAACGGAAATGCAGCAGGGGCATGCCTCTGAGGCTGCCTAATGGCACCATTATGCCTAATTCTGTGCAACAGCCTGGTTAAAACAGAGGTAGGCATATGGACCACCCAAAAACTGAGCCTGACACAGCATGGCAGTGAGAACACAGGGAACCATTAAAACAGAGGTAGCATATCCAAAAATTATACCAGACCTAGCATGGCAGTGAGCACACAGAGAACCATTAAAGGTGAGTGAGGAAGCAAGTGAGCCTTCCAAAAATTATACCAGACACAGCATGGCAGTGAGCACACAGAGAACCATTAAGAAAAATTTATAAAAAATTAAGTTAATAAAAAAGTGCAATATATCTATACATGGTGTCTTAGTAAGGGGTGGTGTGGTACATCATAGTGGAAATGTTTTTTTTGGGGGGGAAAGCACACATCCATCTGAACTATCAAAGTGGTAAAAGTGAACTCAAACTGTGCAATCAAACAACAACAACAACCAATGAAAAGTGAGATAAGTGCAGAAGTTTAAACTTTTACAATGTGAACTATGAACTGAAAACAGTCACCCAACAATAGTGACATCCCATTCCCTAGTTGACTAATGTGACAATTCTAAGTGCTAACTGGTTTAAGTGCTAACAAACAAGCATGAGCACAGCTAGATAGATTTCTCTCTCATACTGTGCAAATTTACAATATGTATATATCCCAACAAATTAAACTGAAGGGTAACCATCATTTCCAAATTTCTGACATGTCACCAAACTTGTTAGGGTCCAAGTGCTGACCCGAACCCTACTTGTTTAAAGGAAGGGGCAGAGGGCCCTCAGCAGAGTGCGGCATCTGTTCCTTCCTGATCATCACTTCCCGGATAGATAAACAGAAACAAAAAGGTGACGACCTGACCACCTCTACCCTATTTTGGCAACTGTTGGGGGTAAGGAGGCTGATATGTCAATATGAAAGTTATAGTCACGTCAATCTTTCTATGAAGTGATAGTTACCCTCCCCTTTAAGGCACAAACAGCATTAACAAACTATTAACTGTGGCAATGTGTATCCTAAACAGCATTTTTGTCAACTCCATTTCCTCACTCTCCTCTTCACTTTAAGTTACATCCATGACAATAACCTCACTGTCTGACAACCGGGTCTCATCGTCATCATCAGACACCTCTTCCAACCCCGCTTGCAGGTCCCCACTCTCATCACCCACTGACTGCGTGAGCTGCATAGTTTGGGCATCAGGACAGATCGAGTGCTCTGGTCCAGAAAAGATTTCCTGGGAGCATGGTGGTGGATCTGAATCCCTTCTTTCCCTGGAGGGGCCAGGCTGTGGGGAAGGAGGATAAGCTAATGGAGCAAGGGTTCCACTCCCTTGGGTAGTGTGGGTGGACTGCGTGGAAGACTGGGTGGTGGATAAGTTACTGGACACATTATCCGCTGTCCACGTGATCACCTGTTCACACTGCTGCGGTTTCAATAACGGTCTGCCTTGAGACCCCGTAAGTTGGGCAAAGAAGCTAGGGAGTGGACATCTGCAGTGTGCCACTGATACCTCCTCAACAGGTGCTGCTGTGTCACCCTGCCCTGAACCACGGCCCACACCCTCGTCCTCGACCCTTATCCCTGGGTTTCACCATTTTATGGACACTGCACAGTATCAGGAAAAATACTTAAGTCTTGGGGGGGCTGTACGGTACAATCTGGTAGTGGCTGGACCTATACACACTCTGTGACACCCCATTACAATGAGCAGTGAAGTGTTATGCAGGTATACTACAAATCCAAGCAATACAGCTAGGCCAGCTGTCAGTCACCATCAAGGGTACACCTGATGCCTCTCGACTGGGGGTGGTGAGGCCCCGGCCACGACTAGACTTAAAAAAAACAACAACAGCTGGCTGGTTGGCGGGGGCGCGATCGGCGGGCTCCCGGCAACCAGTCCCGCTCTTCCGCAGATGTAGTGTGACGTCAGAGCATGGCAGTGAGGACACAGAGAAGCATTAGAAGTGAGTGAGGAAGCAATTGAACCTCCCAATAATTAGGCTAGAAACAGCATGGCGGAAGAAGACTTGGCTTTTGGCTGAGAATTGAAGGAAGAGGAGGAAGAGGAGCAGGAGATAACAAGAATCTTCATGTTTAGCTTGAATTCAGGTGAAATCCAGGCTTTGTTAATTTTTATAAATGTCAGCCTGTCAGCGCTGTCAGTTGAATGGTGGGTGCGCTTATCAGTAATGATGGCGCCAGCTGCACTGAAGACACGATCTGACAACACGCTAGCGGCAGGGCAGCCCAGCACTCAAAGGTGTAAAGCGCCAGTTCGGGCCACGTATCCACCTTTGCAACCCAGTAGTTGTAGGTAGAGTGATCGGGAAGGACGTTGGTATGGTCAGCAAGGAACTCCATCACCATCTTCCTGAAGGCTTCCCCCCTACTCTGTCTAGACTGGGGATGGTTGACATAGTCTTGCTGGGGTGCCATGAAACTGTCAAAAGGCCTTGGAGAGTGTTCCCCTGCCCCTTGACAAGCTGTCTGCTCCACCGCTCCTCTCCCCCGCTCTTTAGCCCACAGAACTACGTACTCTGGCGCTAGTGGTGTCAGATGGGAAGTACATTTTCAGCTTCTGCACCAGGGCCTGTTGATATTGATTCACTCTCATACAGCGTTCCTCGTCAGGAATGACAGTGGAAAAGTTTGGTTTGTACCGAGGGTCCAGAAGGGTGAACACCCAGTAATCTGTTTTGTCCAAAACCAGTAGTCAACATGGGTGCCAGTTAAGGGCCAGCAACAAGGAGGCAAGGGCAGGAACACCAGTAGTCAACATGGATGCCAGTTAAGGCCCAGCAAAAAGGAGGCAAGGGCAGGCACACCAGTAGTCAACATGGATGCCAGTTAAGGCCCAGCAACCAGGAAGCAAGGGCAGGCACACCAGTAGTCAACATGGATACCAGTTAAGGCCCAGCAACAAGGAAGCAAGGGCAGGCACACCAGTAGTCAACATGGATGCCAGTTAATGCCCAGCAACAAGGAGGCAAGGACAGGCACACCAGTAGTCAACACGGATGCCTGTTAAGGCCCAGCAACAAGGAGGCAAGGGCAGGCACACCAGTAGTCAACATGGATGCCAGTTAAGGCCCAGCAACAAGGAGGCAAGGGCAGGCATACCAGTAGTCAACATGGATGCCAGTTAAGGCCCAGCAACAAGGAGGCAAGGAGAGGCATACCAGTAGTCAACATGGATGCCAGTTAAGGCCCAGCAACAAGGAGGCAAGGGCAGGCACACCAGTAGTCAACATGGATGCCAGTTAAGGCCCAGCAACAAGGAGGCAAGGGCAGGCACACCAGTAGTCAACATGGATGCCAGTTAAGGCCCAGGAACAAGGAGGCAAGGGCAGGCACACCAGTAGTCAACATGGATGCCAGTTAATGCCCAGCAACAAGTAGGCAAAGGGCAGGCACACCAGTAGTCAACATGGATGCCAGTTAATGCCCAGCAACAAGGAGGCAAGGGCAGGCACACCAGTAGTCAACATGGATGCCAGTTAAGGCCCAGCAGTAGCCAACAAGTAGCCTTCTACCCCCAGCACCCTTTCGATTTTCAATTTGACAGTAGCAGTTGGGGTAACATTCCCTGCATAATGTAATTACTCACTTCTATCCCCACCGCCCTTTCGATTTTCAATTTGACTGCAGCAGTTGGGGTAACATTCCCTGCATAATGTGACTCACCACCTTTCCCCCCCCCCCCCACCGCTGTTTTGATTTTGAATTAGACTTTGATCCTTGAGGATCTGGCAATTGTCTGCAAAGGGATCATCATTTGAGGGGTAGTGTGCTACAAATCCCAGCAATACAGTGTAGTACCCACTAGTCTAGGGGGGGCTGTACAGTACAAACTGGTAGTGGCTGAACCTAGACACACGCTGTGATACCCCCTTACAATGAGCAGTGAAGTTTTATGCAGGTATACTACAAATCCCAGCAATGCAGTGTAGTACCCACTAGTTTAGGGCGGGCTGTACAGTACAAACTGGTAGTGGCTGGGCCTAGACACACGCTGTGATACCCCCTTACAATGAGCAGTGAAGTTTAATGCAAGTGTACTACAAATCCCAGCAATACAGTGTAATACCCACTACTTTAGGGGGGGCTGTACGGCACAGTTTGGTAGTGGCTGGACCTAGACACACGCTGGGATACCCCTGTCCAATGAGCAGTGAAGTTCTATGCAGGTGTACTACAAATCCCAGCAATCAAATGTAGTACAGCAGGACAATCAGCCCCAAAATCAAAAGAGTACTGAGCACTTCTTAGGGGTCTGTATGCAACACCTAATGTCCCTTTTCTTCCAGCAGCCGATCACCACAGTGTGCTGGTGAAATCGTGGCAGCAGCACTGCAAGTCCCAGCCAGCAGTCTGTAGTAATACTATTAAAAAATGATTTGAAGCCCTGAAAAGGGTTGTTTGTTTGTATTGCTAGTATATACCCTGCCTACTAGAACGCTAAATCCTACACTGACACTCTCCCTGAGAAGCAGCAGCTCTTTCCCTGATCTCTCGCAGCATGCATCTGAAGCGAGCACTGCCGGCTGCGCATTTTATATGGCAGGGTCATCTGCTCTGGCCAACCAATCACTGCTATCGACATGTATGGGTCCCACGTGATCGCAGGATGTACCAAAGAGTCTCCTACATGTTTATTGGCTGATAATTAGCGCCCAAACTCACAGGAAACGGATGATGAGATTTTCTCGAGGATCGTGAGATGCTCGTCCAAGTAACGAGTACCATCGAGTATCCTAATACTCGATTGAGTACCAAGCTCGGACGAGCATGCTCGCTCATCACTAATGCTTATTTTATAATGAACGCAGTGGTGGGAATAGCCATGTACAGTCATGGCCAAAATTTTTGAGAATTATACAAATATAAATTTTTACCAAGTCTACTGCTTCAGTTTTTAAAATGGCAATTTGCATATACTCCAGAATGTTATAAAGAGTGATCAGCATAACAGCAATTACTTGCAAAGTCAGTATTTGCCTAGAAAATGAACTTTATCCCCCAAAACATATTTCAACATCATTGCAGCCCTGCCTTAAAAGGACCAGCTAACATCGTTTCAGTGATTGCTCCAATAACACAGGTGTGGGTGTCGATGAGGACAGGGCTGGAGATCAATCTGTCATAATTAAGTAAGAATTACACCACTGGACACTTTAAAAGGAGGCTGGTGCTTGGCATCATTGTTTCTCTTCTGTTAACCATGGTTATCTCTAAAGAAACATGCGCAGACATCATTGCACTGCACAAAAATGGCCTAACAGGGAAGAGTATTGCAGCTAGAAAGATTGCACCTCAGTCAACAATCTATCGCATTGTCAAGAACTTCAAGGAGAGAGGTTCCATTTAGGGATGGTCCGAAACTGCCGAGGTTCGGCTTCGTATGAACCTGAATGCTCAGCATCAGCTTCCCGCTGTCTGGCCGCTCTGTGCAGCGGGTGGATACAGCGGGAGGACCGCCTGGAAAACTGGGATACAGCCCATGGCTATGGCTATATCCCAGTTTTCCAGGCGGTCCTCCCGCTGTATCCACCCTCTCCACGGAGCGGCCAGACAGCGGGAATCAATTCCGAGAGTTCCGATTCGTACGAACCCAAACCGAACTCGGTTCGGACCATCCCTAGTTCCATTGTTGCCAAAAAGGCTCCAGGGCGCCAAAGAAAGACCAGCAAGCCGCAGGACCATCTCTTAACCCCTTAATGACTGATGACGGGTATACCCATCATGAAAGGTTGAGCTTTCCTGCATCATGACGAGTATACCCATCATCAGCTTTAACTGTCACTGCTGGTAAACAGGAAGTGATAGCACAGTAACGATTGCTGTCTAAGACAGCTGACCGTTACTGCTAGCAGTCCGGGGACCCCTGTCATCGGTCCCCAGTCTCTGATCACTGTCTTAGACAGCAATCGTCACCATGCTGTCACTGCCGTTTATGTGATGCTGCTGATGTGCCCGGTTTCCTGTGCAGCAAGCATCGCTGTTACAGACAGCTGATGGTTGCTGCTAAGAGTGGGCTAAGAGTGCTCCCGTGCTGCTGTCTCTCCCTTCAACCCCCGTGTCTGCTGTCTCTCACTCCCCTTAGTCCTCTCCTGTCAGCTGCAGCTGCTTCCTGTCTCCTTCATGCAGTGTCTGTAAGACCGGAGCTGCTGCAGCTCATCACACACTTTGGACTGAGCCTCTATAACATTGATTCCTCTGTTACAAGAAGTGGCCTTTCTCAAGCAATCCCACACTACTTTGTAAAGGCTGATTTATAGAATAAACACTGTTTGGCTTCACAATTCTTTGGAGTGCCGCAAGATTTTGTCATATGTACCTACCATATGCACCTTCATTGTGGACACCTGCAAACTTTCAAACAGTATCAGAGGTCTCGACATTATAATCATGATACAGGGAGCTCCAGGGGCCAGTGCATGTATAGACGGGTTTCTGGGGACGTGTGCATTAGCCCTTAGGGTTAGATTTTAAGGCTAACATAGAACTAAAAGCTACAAGCTATTAGTGGAAAAAATGTCCTACAAATGAGGCATTTGTGTGTGTGTGTGGGGGGAGGGGGGGAGCTAATTTATTTAATCTGATTTGCAATAATCCCAGTTTCAAAATAAGGACTCAAAGTGCTCACTGCTGGCCGAGATGATTACTTTAGGGTATGCAGTTTTTTTTAAAAATGGAGTCACTGATGGGGGTGCAGTATCGTTCTGGTAGCCCCATTCGTTTGCAAAAATGGAATGGGTAATAAAGCCTAAAATGATGTGCTGAAAGCTAGTGGGTGCTCCTTTCCTTCTGAATCCCGCCGTGAGGCCAAGCAACCAGATTTGGCCTAAGTGGGGATACCGCCTGATATGGGACAAACAGTGTTAAAAAACTTAGGGTGCTTTTGCTTTATTTTACAAGTTATCAGTGAAAAATATGATCCACAAATGATGCATTTGTGAAAAAAAGGCTAATTTAATTTTTTTTATCTGACTTTAGAATAATCCCAGTTTTAAAGTAAGGGCTCAAAGTGCTCACTCTCAAAAGTGCACTTACCAAATGATGCCAATATAAAGTAGACAAATTGTAAAAGAGAATTATGAAATAATTTCTGTGGCATGACTATCTTTCTTACAAGCAGTAAATTCCAAACATAATAAAATGCTAAAATTTTCATTTTTTTTACAACATTTTTGAAGTTTTTCACAAAAAACGCTGAATGTTTCGACCAAAATGTACCACTACCTTAAAGTACAATGTTTCACGAAAAAAACTGTCTTAGAATCACTTGGTTAAGTTAAAGCATCACGGAGATACAAGCACATAAAGTAAGACAGGTCAATTTAGAAAAATGGGCCTCAGTCATTAAGTGACATATCAGACTTTTTAGCTCAGTCATTAAGGGGTTAAAAGGGTTTCAGCTGCGGGAACGGGCTACCAGCAGTGCAGAGCTTGCTCAGGAATGGCAGCAGGCAGGTGTGAGTGCATCTGCACGCACTGTGAGGCGGAGACTCTTGGAGCAAGGCCTGGTCTCAAGGAGGGAGCAAAGAAGCCACTTCACTCCAGAAAATACACCAGGGACAGATTATTATTGATTATTCTGCAAAATAATAATAATTATTATTGATTATTCTTCAAAAGGTACAGGGAGTGGACTGCTGTGGACTGTGGTAAAGTGATTTTCTCTGATGGATCCCCTTTCCGATTGTTTGGGACATCTGGAAAACAGCTTATTCGGAGAAGACTCATTCCAACTGTAAAGCATCCTGAAACCATTCATGTGTGTGGTTTCTTCTCAGCCAAGGGAATCTGCTCTCTCACAGTCTTGCCTAAAAACACAGCCATGAATAAAGAATGGTACTAGAATGTCCTCCAACAGCAACTTCTCCCAACCGTCCAGGAGCAGTTTGGCGATCAACAATGCCTTTTCCAGCATGATGGAGCACCTTGCCATAAAGAAAAGGTCATAACTAAATGGCTCAGGGAACAAAACATAGAGATTTTGGGTCCATGGCCTGGAAACTCCCCAGATCTTAATCCCATTGAGAACTTGTGGTCAATCATCAAGAGACGGGTGAACAAACAAAAACCAACAAATTCTGACAAAATGCAAGCATTGATTGTGCAAGAATAGACTGCTATCAGTCAGGATTTGGTCCAGAAGTTGATTGAGAGCATGCCAGGGAGAATTGCAGAGGTTCTGAAGAAGAAGGGTAAACACTGGTAATATTGACTTACTGCATTAACTCATTCTAACTGTCAATATAAGCTTTTGTTACTCATAATATGATAGCAATTATATTTCTGTATTTGATAAAAACATCTGACAAACACACATAAAAACCAGAGGGCAGCGGTTTATGTGAAAATATAATATTTGTGTGATTCTCAAAACTTTTGGTCATGATTGTACCTTCCAAGTGTTTTGCAAGTTTGACTTCTTTTTAGTGGAAGATTATGCAGTGTCCCAAAGCAGCTGTAGCACTGCTGTGTCTAGAATGTGTAGCTTGGCATTTCTCTTTATGTATGCTCTGGGATGAAGGAACTGTTCCCATTTGGAAATACAGCCATCATCCTTCCAAGTGTTTTGCAAATTCAGCTTCATTTTTAGTGGGGGAGTATGCAGTGTCCCATGGTGGGTGTGCGACTGTCTTGTCTAGAATGTCAAGGTCAGTTTCTCCCTTTATATATGTTCTGGGATGAAGAAACTGTTCTCAGGAAGTGTGCTTTTTCAATATGGACTCATTGGTGAATATTGTGATATACCTCACAAGTGTTTTCCAAGTTCGGCTTTTTTTTTAGTGGGGTAGTATGGAGTGTCCTAAAGCTGGTGTGCCACTGCTGTTTCTAGAATGTGTAGGTCGGTATTTCCCCTTATGTATCCTCTGGGATGAAGGAACTGGTCTTAGAAACTCTGCTTATTTCAACATCTTTTAAGTGTTTTGAAAGTTTGGCTTATTTTTCTTTGCGGGAGTATGCAGTGTCCCAGAGCGGATGTTGTTAATACTTCTATCTACCACACAAGTGATTTGGATTTCTCTTCATATACTATATTTTATTGGTACATGTTTTTAAGTAATCATGTTAATAAAAGAATTGATTGTTTTTGAACTATGCCCATAGTCTTTTTGTGTGTACATATTCTCTTTAGCAAGAAAGTATGCAGTGTCCCACAGTGGGTTTGCCCCTGCTGTGTCTAGCATGTGTACATCGGTATCTCTCTGTAGTGTATGGCACTTAAGATGAAGTGTAAACTTCGACTGCATGTGCCTCAAGTGTGTTGTTTTTAAGGACAGTATTTCTTTCAATATGGACTCATTGGTGGATACCAACATGTACATTACTTGTGTTTTGCCTAAAGTTTTTTTTTCAGCGGAGGACTATGCAGTTTCCCATAGCTGTTGTGTCCATGCTGTGTCTAGCATGTATAGGTCTGTTTCTCTCTCTCTTTGAATGCTCTGAGATGAAGGTAGTATTCTGCACTCCCACCATTAGATGTGTCACTATGCACTACTTGGCACAGCTGAAGTTTATGGGATTAACTGTGAATGTATCTAAAGTCATGTATTTTCCTCTGTATGTCCCAGTTATGTTAAACTGACTGAGAGGCAATCCCTGAGCTGGGTACCTCACAGATGTTCAACCTTTTTCTTCTTTCTCTCCAATCAGATAGCTCCCTGACGTGTATTTATGGTGAGGTAGATGCAGGCAGTTTGGGGCTTGGGACAATTTTTTCTCGCAGATTGATCTGCACATTGACACAGCATGCATGCGCGGTGATGTCAATACGCAATGTCCTGGCACATTGCATGTATTCGGCATGTCCTACACCTAATTGACCAATACTATTGACAATACTATGTTGTGCGATGACGTTAACACGTTACATCCCAGCATACTGCACATATCAGAGGAGATTTATCAAACATTTTGTAAAGTGAAACTGGCTCAGTTTCCCCTAGCAACTAATCAGATTCCACCTTTCATTCCTCACAGACTCTTTGGAAAATGAAAGGTGAAATCCGATTGGTTGCTAGGGGCAATTGAGCCAGTTTCACTTTACACCATGTTTTATGAATCTCTCCCATCCGGCATACCTCCATATACAATTGGCCTATACTATTGTGGCCTATGATTGGAGCTTATTAGAGGAAGGGTGATTGGCCATTGTTGTATGCCTTATAGATGTAGTGTGCCTTATAGATGGCCCCCAATGTTTTCCCCTTATAGATGTCCCCCTAATGTTGCCCCCATATTGTCCCCCTTATAGGTGGCCCCCATGTTATCCCCCTTATAGATGGCACCCCCATTATGCCCCTTATAGATGCCCCCCATGTTATCCCCCTTATAGATGGTCCCCTATTATTCCCCTTATAGATGCCCTCAATGGTATCCTCCTTATAGATATCCCCCCTATTATCCCTTGTAGATGCCCCCATGTAATCCCCCTTATAGATGGCCCCGTGTTATCCCCCTTATATATGCCCCCATGTAATCCCCCTTATACATGCCCTACCATGTTATTCCCCTATGTAATCCCCCTAATAGATGCCCCCCTCATAAATGGCCCCATGTTATCCCTCTTATAGATGGCCCATGTAATCCCCGTTATAGATGCCCCCCCAATGTTATCCCCCTTATAGATGGCTCATGTAATCCCCCTTATAGATGCCCCCATGAATTCCCCTTATGGATGCCCCCCCATGCTATCCCCATATGTAATCCCCTTATAGATGCCCCCATGCAATCCCCCTTATAGATGCTCCCCTCATTGTCTTCCTATAGATGCCCCCATGTAATCCCCCTTATAGATGCCCCCCATGTTATCCCCCTTGCAGTTGGCCCTATTTAACCCCCCTTATAGATACACCATGTAATCCCCCTTATAGATGGCCCCCATGTAATTCCCCTTATAAAAGGCCCCTCTATTATCCCCCTTATAGATGCCCTCCAGTCTGTGCAAAGCAGGTAAAAAAAAAAAAAACCTCACCTGACAACTCGCTCCCCCCGTCGTGGCTCTTTCGCTCTGCCTTCTCCTTCAGGCGCAGTCTGACCCCCGGCTGACGTGCCACTCCCCGGCTCTTTCCCGTCCCATCCCCGGCAGCACATGCACCAGTGAGCTCAGTGTGCGCCGGGAATGTTACTTCCGGCACAGGGGGCGCTTGTTATAGATGCTCCCTGTGCCGGAAGTACTTCCCCGGGGCTTACAGAGCTCACTGATGCTTGTGCTGCTGGGGATGGGACGGGACCGAGTCGGGGAGTCCCTTTTCAGCCGGGGGTCCGTCCCAATCGGCCTCTTGTGATTGCAAGCAAAACACTGCTTCAGGTCACAAGGGGGAATGGGAGAGGGGCAGTGCGGAGGCAAGGGGGGGGGGTCTGCCACAACCCTTGTGATTACACGCCTACTGTTCATTGCATGTTTTACAAGTGCAAGTAATTTTACAAATATATTCTAATCACAATGTTCAACAATTCAGCACATGCATTGCATTTTGCCATGTCAGCATCTGAAGACAAGCAAAACAAGATTATATTGAAGTTGCCAAGCAACATAGGCACAGCATGCTGGATAAAATGTATTTAATGTATGGTTCTCATGTGTAGTTGAAGCTTTAAAGCGACTCTGTACCCACAATCTGACCCCCCAAACCACTTGTACCTTCGGATAGCTGCTTTTAATCCAAGATCTGTCCTGGGGTCCGTTCGGCAGGGGATGCAGTTATTGTCATAAAAAGAACTTTTAATCCAGCAGCGCTGTGTCTAACGGCCGGGGCTTACATTTGTATATGCATTAGGCTGGCACACCCTCTCTGTCCCTCCTCAGCATTTGGAATGCTCCAGGCAGATTGCTCCCTATTCCCCACCTGTTTGTATAATGAACATGAGCTGGATCGTTAATACACATGTGCAAAGCTCAAACAGCACGTAATGTTGAGGAGGGTGGAAAGGAAGGACAGAGAGGGTGTGCCAGCCTAATGCATATACAAATGTAAGCTCCGGCCGTTAGACACAGCGCTGCCGGATTAAAAGTTATTTTTATGACAATAACTGCATCACCTGCTGAATGGACCCCAGGACAGATCTTGGATTAAAAGCAGCTATCTGAAGGTACAAGTGGTTTGGGGGGACAGATTGTGGGTACAGAGTCACTTTAAATGACACATGCCAAAAAATGTGAGGAGAAACCTAACAACTGAGGATAAAAAGATCTTTGTAGCCTTGTAGTTGTTATCAAGATCATACTTGCATTAGGAACACTGGCTAAAAATTGTAGGGATAAAAAGGTAAAATATGTCTGTGCAATGTTAGGAATAGGCCTGTGTGTGGGGAGACATAGCACCAAGGCTATGGCAGGGCAGAAGAGGGCTGTGGCTGGGCTAGCAGGAAAGAAGACAGCGAGATCACATACATTGGGTCCGGCAAACTGATTTTTCTAATCATGTGATGATGGATAGCCCATGATATGGAGGAGAACTGCTCTGGAGGTCTTGTGATTGGTTTCTGCAACACCAAAATGGTAGGGAACTTCTAATAGTAAATTGACTTATTAACCAAGGTGCCATAGGGAGATTGTAGCCAAGAACATAATTATAAACAAAACTCTTTTAAGGCCATGTTTACACATTGTATTTTGTCTGGGGTCACCCAGTACTTAGTGCACTAGATCAATACACCACTACTGCAGATAGAATATTCATTACTCCCTTCTTGGTCTCTAGCTAAAAATCACACACAGGCCCCCCTTAACATGTTTCAGCACTTCACAGTGCCTTTGTCAAGAGGTGGTGGAGTCTAACATTCAGGCGCAGCGTGGGGCTATAAGTAGCCTGCCCTAATGTCGTGACATCACCATGTTATCCAGGAAGTGAAGCCTTGATGCAGTAGTAAGTGCAGGGGGAAAAAACTGTATGTGCATTTTCCGTAATAAGTGTATATTGGTGATTTGTATAACTTTTGGGGGCCAGTACAAATAAATAAAATAAAAATTTTGCCCGTACTCCTTTAACATAGATCAATGCAATTCTTTATTCTGTGTAAGCAATCGAGTAATTACTATCCTGCTCCCAATAAAACGTCATTTCGACCATGCATGACATGGAATGGTATGAAACCAGGTCGTCTACCTAGGGGAAGGGTACATGTCCTCCTGCATGTCCAGCTGTTTGATGGAAGCAGAGTAAAGGGTCTTTTATCATAGGGTACTATAACTGTAAATGAGCATTAATCTGCTAGATCGCCGCTTGTTTACTGGGCCTATTACACGGCCGATAATCTTTTAACAAGGGCTGCATGGACATTGTTACCAATGTCCTTGCAGCCCTCGCTTAAACTGCATACATTACCTATCCATGGTCCAGGGCTCCTCTTGCAGTCTGCTTCACCCCGGGTCCCGCGCGCTGCAGCTTCAGAGCTGCCTGTCTTAGAAGACAGGCTGCTCAGCCAATCACTGGTTGCGGCGGTCCCGGCCAGTGATTGGCTGAGCAGCCTATCAGCTAAGACAGGCAGTTCTGAAGCTGCAGCGCACGGGACCCGGGGAGAAGCAGAGCGCAGGAGGAGCCCTGGACCATGGATAGGTAATGTATGCACTTTGCAAATCGTCAGCCGCGCACCGCTATTACACATTTTCATCAGCTGATCGTTGTGTTTATTACACGGAATGATAATCGCCGGATAGGGCTGATTTGGTCGATTATTGTTCCGTGTTTTAGTAACCATAAGGTGGGTGTCACTGATCTCTTTATTCTCTAAGCATCACTGTGGACTGTATTTCTGACAGGTCAGCACTACTTTTGATCAGTGTTGTCGTAGGATGTTGTAGACTAGCATATGTGTTGGTGTCAGTCTGATGTAGTACCAATGGATGTACAGAACTTTTATTGTAATTCCACAGAAATTAGTGGGTTTGGTCAACTTTAATCTAATGTGTATATCCAGCTTTACTGGTCAGGCATCCATTCTCTGTTTTTTTTTTGTTTTTTGTTTTTTTTTTTTGGGGGGGGGGGGGGGGGGCGCTTTTAGCAATATTCGCCCTGTAGTCCCAATTACCTAGAAATGGCCCTGCAACAGGGTAATGTCACTTTATAGCTTGTTCTGTGCATAACATGAGGTTGATGTGGTGAAATTCCCCTTTCAGCAATGTTAGTGCAGGATCCCAAGGATTTTAGACATGTGACTATGACATCACCACAGAGTCTGCACTATGGAGGAGGAAGAGAAGAGCTGCAGGTACTGTATGTAGAAGCTGGGCAAGGTGGGCAGTCAGGGGTGGGAGGGTTGGATAGACCCAGTGGCGTAGATACCATAGAGGCAGGGAAGGCGGTTGCTATGGGGCCCGTGGAGGGAGGGGGCCCAGGAAAGATAAGAGCCTCCTGTGTCCTTTTGCTTAACCCCTTATGTACTGCAGTGTGTAAGTGACCCAGTGTTCTCTTACATGCTGCAACACAAAAAAGGGTTAACATTTAGCTGTCTGCCTCCCTACTCTGATAACTTCGGACCTCTGTTCTCTGAGCTCCTGCAGAGGTCAGGGGTTATCAGTGCAGGAGTAGTGGAGAGAGCTAATTGTCTTCTGTATTAACCCTTTGTTTGTGTTGCATGTAAGAGAACACCTGGTCACTTACACACTGATGTAAATAAAGGGTTAAGCAAAAGGTAGTCTGCTCCTGCACCTATGTACTGTATATAACCATGAGGCTCCTAATACCCTGTTATAGTTAAATACAGTGGATGGACAGAACAAGCAGATATTGGCTTTCTCCTCTGCCAGTCACTGTTGTGGCTGCACGCAGGATTCTGCCTCTGGCCACAAGAGATTTTTTATTTTTATTTTTTTTGCCACATCACCGAGTATATATATATATATATATATATATTATAGTGTGTACAGGGGCGCCATACAGTTTTTTGCTATGGGGCCCCATGAATCCTAGCTACGCCCCTGGATAGACCAGTCTACGGTGACGTAGTACAGTTAGGCGGATAAAGGTTAGATAAATAAATCTTTCAATAATAAAAGTTTAAATCACCCCCCATTTCCAGTTAAAAAAAAAAAACTGAAAAAAACAAATACAACATATTTTGTGTTGCCGCATGCATAATTTCCTGAACAAAAAATTATCACATTTCTGCTGGGTAAATGGCATTGCTGATTTTTGGTTACATCTAGTGATGAGCGGACGGTATCTGCGCTCTATCGTCATGCCTGTGATCCCGGCCGCATAGTTGCGAACCCGCGAATAAGCGGCCAGGATGTTCTAGGGAATTCCAGAGAGATTCCCTGGAATATCCTGGACGCATATTTCCGGGAGCGCAGCTATGCGGCCGGGATCACAGGCATGCCGATAGAGCGAAGTGCTTTCGGACCAAAAGTCCGAAAGATTCGCTCATCTCTAGTTACATCACATCCCATAAAAAATGAATAATAAAAAGTAACCCGAAATGAAGCAGTATTTATCCCATGCTGTGGACGCTATTGTAGTGCTGACAGTCAAAGGGTGGGGGCCCAAGTTTTGTGAATAGCTTGGGGTCTATGGTACACTTATTTCACCACTGCTAAAGAGATACAGTCATCATAAACTGAAAAATCAATGTAGAAGTTATTGTCTGACAGTTATAGCATATACCGTAAGAAAGTATTTATTTTTATTATGTAAAAGCAGTAAACATCGTCCTTACCGCCCATAAAAAAGAACTTTAATTTAATAATGTTAAAGGGGTTGGCCACTTCATAGTAAAATAGTTCAGTGTACAATATTAGTAAGTGTACTCACAGCACTTACTGACAGCAGCTCCCTGTGTACCTCATAGAGCTAATATCAGACTCCTCTCCTCTAGGCTGTACTGCCCTGCTTTGTAGTGAGTCTGTTCATAAGATGACAAACATGGAGGAGCATGTGACCATGCTCTGCCCCCAATGTATTCCATTGACAAAAACAGGCTCAGTAGTAGACACTGAGGGGGCCAATGCATGGTCACATGCTTCTCCATGTCAGCCATCTAATGGGGTTGATGACAGACAGAGAGCCCTGTTACTGGCCTCTCTGGCCGAATATACAATTTAAAAAAAAAAAAAAAGAGCCTTCGGAGCCTCATTTGAGAGTCTCAAAACACAGGACTAGCCAGATATCCTCCGGGAAGGGCCCAGCCAAGGGGTGGCTCCTGTAGGTAAACCCTGAAAACCACCATATTAAGTGGCCCTATCAGTCTTTGGCACTACTAACCAAGTGGTTGCATGTCCGTAGGACTAATGTAGGTTCGACCCTGGGGCTGTGTGTAAGCTAACTATGCAGTGCTAGTGTAAGCCAGCCCACTTGTTATGTCAAGGGGAAGGCACCATTCCGGGTTAGGCATACACCGAATACATGTGGCCAACAGTAGGGTACTCTGAAGCAGGAGGGTCAACATTCATACTATCCAAGGGGCATTGCCATTCCCATGCTGACATTCCTATGCTGGAAGCACCAGATATGGTGCCAAAGGCAACCCTTATGCCACGGCACCCCATGTCATACAACAAACAACACCCTCAAAGTAACTGCAAGAGGACTCTATATGATATATTCAGCCCTGTGGAGAATTGTACAGTAACTGAGTCAATCTGCGTTGGAAGAGCCTAACCCTGAGGTAGGTGTGCATTGTATAAGTGGCAAAACAAAATATATTTAGGACACTGGTTTGGGACCAACGAGTACTGTTAAACTATGTGTGAGGTCTGTTGAACCTCTTGGGCCATGTACCCATAAGGCCTGGGTTTGTGCAACATGAATAGGTTGATGAGCTGGCAGCCAGGATCCCCTGGATCACCGAGGATTAATGGCCTTCCCCAATGAGCAGTGTCTAAAAAGCACCCAGTTTTCACCAGTGCCCGCTGCAAGGCTGGTTGGACTTTACTGCTGGAAACTTCCAGGTTCCTACCCTCAGAAAAGGACCTCGGTGACCACTGACTGAAGAACTGAAGGGGTGCTGGAGACCGGGACTAGGTGCTCTTCCTCTGTATTAGAATGCAGAATGCAATGTTAGGACACAGTTCAAACTGAGGCTAAGCTGGAACGAGGAATGGATTGCCAGAAAAAACAGACGTGGTTGCTGACTGACAAACAGCTGAGCAAAGAGATGAGGAGGTGGAGACTATATATACCCTCAGGAGAACATGCCAGAAGACTCCAGAGCCTGCGAGCTGTGCTTATAAATACCGGTGAACGGGCACATGCCTGTCACTAGAGGGAGTGCAACCTTCCAGGAGGGCAGCTCAGAACAAGAGAAGCAAAGAGAAAGGGAGATGATCACAGCGCAGTGTGACCCAGAGCAAGTAGAGGGGTAATGGATACAGTCACGTGCCATTACACTTTTGCTGTTGCTGCACTCTCCCTACTACCCTGGTTCCGCTTACATGTTTACCAGAAGTGGCATAGACTGGTTTGTGCTGGTGCCGGTTGAAGAAGGCAGCGTAGCCGGTGAGTAGTTGTCAAATGCTATGACAGGAGCGCACATTGTGCACAATTTTTTTTGCCAGGTGGGGGGGGGGGGCATATCTGTGCCGCGATCCACACTAGGACATGTCCTATTTTTTCACAGTGGGGGTTGTGGCACGAATCGTGTGGCTTTTAAAATTGTCTGTGGTCGTGGGCGCGCAACCACAGACAATTTTAAGGGACGTGTGAATGAAGCAACTCTAGGGATCTGTGGAAATGTGCATCAATCAGACTTGTTTTTAACAAATGTTTGGCAACAGAAGAGGATTATATTGTTTGTTAAATATCTCAAGTGGTTCTGGTTTCATATAAGACAAATACACATACAAATACAGTGGCACAGATAGTTTAAAGAACCGTACAGGTTATGGTTACAACACTCACAGATTAGGCTAAATATTTTGCCAGTTTGAACACACCAGATGGCGCTGTAACTTGACCGTTGCACAACTGAATAAAAAATACAACACTAAATATCTGTGCAACTCTCTAGTGCAGGCTTTTGTTCACTCAATAAGAAACAATTTGAAGACTACTATACAGTTTTAGCTAGCAGTTCACCTTCCAATGACCTCCAAATATACGTCTCACTCTCTCTGCACAGCCTCTATTGTCATAAACCCTCTTTCTTCTCTCTTATGCCGCACTGTAGAGAGGCCTATTCTCCAATCTCAAGGGTCACAGCTGCTCTGTACTCAGGGTCTACTCTTAAGGATCCAACTCTTCTGCACTCAGGGTCTCAGAAGGTTTCATACAGACAAATCCAGATGTATACATGCAGTGGCAAAGATAGTTTAATGACTGTAAGCCTTCAGGGTGTCAGTTCCTTAACACTTTGTAATTGCTCTTAAAGCGACTCTGTACCAACAATCTGACCCCCCAAGCCACTTGTACCTTCGGATAGCTGCTTTTAATCCAAGATCTGTCCTGGGGTCCATTCGGCAGGGGATGCAGTTATTGTCATAAAAACAACTTTTAATCCTGCAGCACTGTGTCTAACGGCCGTGGCTTACATTTGTATATGCATTAGGCTGGCACACACTCTCTTTCCTTCCTCCCCACCCTCCTCATCATTAGGAATGCTCCAGGCAGATTGCTTCCTATTCCCCACCTATGTACATAATAGACATGGGCTGGATCGTTAATACACCTGTGCAAAGCTCAAACAGCAGTAAATGTTCCTGGATCATTCCTAATGATGAGGAGGGTGTGGAGGAAGAACGGAGAGGTGGTGCCAGCCTAATGCATATACAAATGTAAGCCCCGGCCGTTAGACACAGTGCTGTAGGATTAAAACTTGTTTTTATGACAATAACTGCATCCCCTGCCGAACGGACCCCAGGAGACATCTTGGATTAAAGGCAGGTATCTGAAGGTACAAGCGGTTTGGGGGGTCAGATTGTGGGTACAGAGTCGCTTTAAAGGACAACTTTGTAATGTGCTTTAATTACCCTTCCACCTCCCTATCCTATCAGGTGAAGTGGGGCTATGATGTTATGTTCCTGAATCTGGAAGATGAAGTGATTGGAGCTCAGTGATAGTATTTGTGTGGAAAGTGAAAGTAAATGTATATATTTTTTTTTATTTACTACCTATCTGAGCCTAATTATAATATACAGTGGTACCTTGGACTACGAACATAATTTTTTCTGGGACTAAAGCAAATTTTCCCATAAGAAATCACTAAAATGCAGACAATTGGGTCCACAACCCAAAAATAAAGATTTTTTTAAATTCTGAATAACATGTAGAACAGATGAATCAAACAATGAGAAACAGCTGAATATGTGAGATAAGTTATTGTCCAATATAGCAACCAGCATGTGGAGTATAATGTATAGTAAGTGTATAAACAGCAGCAGTTTGTAGATACAGGATGGAACTGCAGATCCCCATAATGCAGTAGCAAAGTACAACAGGCTAGAATAGAGAAGCCGGGCTGCTGTCAGAGGTCTGTGTGGTCACATAACAGCAATGGGGAGGGGTGTGTGTGTTCAGCATGGTCCAATCAGGAAGTGAGAATCACAAAGCTGTGCAGGAGGACAGTGACAGAAACTTCTCTATACAGAAGAGTGAATGGCTGAGTGTGAGTGCAGGCACATTATAGCACAGTGTGTATAGCTGAGTGTGAGTGCAGGCACATTATAGCAGCAGTGTAAAGCTGAGTGGGAGTGCAGGCACAAAGACACGATAGGAAACACAAGGACTGACAGAAACTGCAGGGAACATAAAGGAATAAGCAGGGCTGAAGTGCGCACATAACTGCACCACTCTCTGTCCAGGAAGAGAGGGGTTACAGCTATGGAGAGATTACCTCCACAGTCCTGTTCCCTGATGTAATCCCCAGCCAGAAGTGGATCTGTTATGATTTGGAAGGTGAGGGACACTTTCTGGGTCAGAGTATTAGACCTATTAGACTATTCAGACCATGACACTCCCTCACTTGCCCTCCCACCCAGTACAAGGAGCTCTGAAACCAAAGCAATGCTTTTAATTAGAGATGAGCGAACCTTGAGCATGTTCGAGTCCATCTGAACCCGATCGTTCGGCATTTGATTAGCGGTGGCTGCTGAGCTTGGATAAAGCTCTAATGTTGTCTGGAAACAGGGATACAGCCAATGACTATATCCATGTTTTCCACATAGCCTTAGGGCTTTATCCAACTTCAGCAGCCACCGCTAATCAAATGCCGAACGATCGGGTTCGGATGGACTCGAGCATGCTCCAGGTTCGCTCATCTCTACTCTTAATCCAAGTTACAATTTTGCAACACGATCTAAATCCAATTTACCCTTAAAGGTAATCCAGCCTCCCAAGCCCTCCCTAGCCCTGTTAAACAAGGGCCACCAGGTAGCTCACCATCTACTTCAATGACAACCACGCTTCTCTTAGAGATGCAGCAAAAAAACTTTTATAAAGAGACTTGCTCCATGCAACAGGTGACCCTTGGAACAGCGCTACCCAAATTTTACATTATCTTCAAGCGGTACTTCAGTCTGTAAAAAGTTAACCATGTTCAACCTCTACCCATAATGTAAACTTGTTTGCTATTATCTGTCTGTATCACATGCTGGCTTAGCCCCTAAAGCTGCTGAAAGTCCTCACTATGTGGTCCATTCTGTCTCTGAGGTGCAATGCATGTTGGGAGATGTAGAGCTGTGGGACGGGCCATAATGTAAAACTGGGATCATATGTAAATGTTTTCATCCAGGGCTAGGAGAAGCGTAGACAAGTGGGAAATGTGTCAAACAGTCAATTGGGACATCAGTGAGTGCACCTATATGCTTTTTTTGCATTGAGATTGCCTTAAAACTCCATTAAGACTTTTAGCCCACCACCAATCTTTTTAATGAACAAATTTCACCAAACATTACTTCCGCCAACACTCCTGATGTCAAAGCCTGTATTGGCCTCCAGCACATTGCAGAATTCCAGATGAAGAAGGCCCAGGCTTGAGTTCATTCTGCTCTAGGCACTTTTAGTGCTGACCCCCCCCCCCACACACTAATTGTGGGTGTGGTTTTGAGGTGTGTGGCCTATTGGAGGTGTGGTTTGCAGGGATGTGGCTTGTAATCAGTGGCTGTGGGGGTCCCGATCCCTCAGTGACAGATGCTTGATCTGTCACTGAGTACCTTAAACCTTTAAGGGGTTAATGAGACGCAGCTGTGGGATCGCAGCTGCCTCTCATCACCTCCGTTCCCGGACACTGATGTGAGCGGGATTGCTCTCACAGCAGCGATCTCGCTCACATCAGGAAGCCCCGTCAATGCAGGAACGTATATATACATTCCTACTGCACGGGTTATTGCAGTAGGAACGTATATATACAGATTGCTGACGGGAAGGGGTTAACCAATACAGAGGGAGCATATTATTGACCCCAGTATCAGGCCTCCAGCATAATACAGACCCCAGTATCAGACCCCCAGCATATTAAAGACCCCAATATCAGGCCCTCAGTATATTAAAGACCACAATATCAGACCACAGCTAATTACAGACTCCAGTATAAGGCCAACAGCATATTATAGACCCCAGTTTAAGACCCCCCTGTGTATTAGATATCCCAGAATTAGACCCACCCCCCTTCCAGCATAGTACAGACCCTATTATCAGGCCCTCAGCATATTACATACCCCAGTTTAAGACTCCCAGCATAGTACAGACCCCAGTATCAGGCCCCAGTATATTACAGACCCCAGTGTCAGACCCCCAGCATAGAACACACCCCAATATCAGGCTACTAGCATATTACATACCACAGTATCAGACCCCCAGCATATTACAGACCCAAGTGTTTTTCTTTCTCTCTCTCTTTTTAGAGCTCTGAAGGTTCCGGGTGCCTAATGGCAAATACGGCCCTGAGTAGGCCAAGGGCTACACTACTTTAAAGCTTAACAATATTTTCAAAAGACACTACATGAGGGCCATCTGCCCTATCCTCTTTTGACATCAAACTTCCACTTCTACTGTATCTCCTACTAACTGCTACCTTTCCCTGAAGCTGACGGCCAAAAACCACTGTTGGGACTGGTGGCACTGCTCAGCATTATGACCTATCATCAGGGCTACCTGTAAAACTAAGTCAGATTTATACATTTGTGTAGTGCAATATCAATGAATCTCTTAATACATTCTGTCACATGCTGTAGATGTAGGACAGAATGAAGCAAGATTTACATTTTAAGTAGTAGTAGTAGTAATACATAAAAATAAAACAAATTAAAAGCATTGTGGTCACTTCGGGAGTAGTTTACTGTCATTTTATACAAATTTGAAGAAATCAGTTGTATAAGCAATTATAAGAAACTCTGCAACAGGTTTTATTCAGTACTCACAAGGCCGTTTACCAGCCTTCCCCCCTCAATTCTTATCTGTTCATTCTTAAAGGAGTATTCCCCCCAAAATTATTTTTGCATTAATACGTTACCCACCCGTAGCTTTCTATCTTTCCAATATAAAGTTATTATGGATTCTGCATAGTTTTGCTGTTATCTAGATCAGTGGCGGATTAAATGTACACTGGGCCCTGGGCTGTCCACCCAACCTGCCCCCCCCATATGAACATATTGCCACCTGGTCCCTTGCTGTTGCCTTAGCCCCCCCCCCCTAAACATATTGCCACCTGCCCCAATTGCACAGTCTGCTCCTGAGCCAGAGGCGGCCCCTGCTGCTTCTCTTCGTCATGGGCGGCGCAGACTCAGTCAGCTCACGTCACGTTACTCACGTCGCCAGCTTCGTCACAACGCAGTGCCGCGTCCTGCCCACCTGGAGCAGCGTACAGCCGCACTGACACTGTACGCAGGGGAGCTAAGTGCCGCGACAGAGGGGGAATTCCTGTTCAGCCACAGGAAATCTGGGAGGGGGGGGGGGGCGGCGGACTCCAGGGACAGCACACACCACAGCAGGCAGCACATCACTTAGGGCAGGGCCGGCTCCAGGTTTTTGTGGGCCCTTGGTCGAGAGAGCTTCAGCGGGCCCCTTTGTATAGCACATCTCGGGGGGAAAACCTAGCACACCTGCCAAATAAACAAAATACTGAAGAAAAAAAAACGTAATTCGGTAACTCACAGGTGACGTCTTCTTTGATCTGAGGCGATCGCTCTCCGTTTCCACACCATCTTGCCCGGACCACCATGATGATTTCTTCAAGCTACAATTCATCTCTTCAGAACCTGTCAGACAAACATCTTAGACTCCACACATTTCCAGCAACTTCCTTCCCTTTTTCCCACCCATAAGCTCCCATACAGTAGTAACTGCACTGTTTGGTGTCATGTGCAGTAAAGTAAGGAAGTATGTGGGTCCCATATGTAGGATCCCGTGCTGTGCCCCCCATATAGTAATAATGTCCACATGCTGTGCCCCCCATATAGTATTAATGTCCCCAGGCTGTGCCCCCCATATAGTATTAATGTCCGCATGCTGTGCCCCCCATATAGTATTAATGTCCCCAGGCTGTGCCCCCCATATAGTATTAATGTCCGCATGCTGTGCCCTCCATATAGTAAAAATGCCCTCTGTCCCCATAGTAGATGCCCCCTGCTCAGCCCCCATAGTAATGTCCCCTGCTCTGCCCCATAGTACATGCCCCCTGCTCAGCCCCTATAGTAATACCCCCTGCCCCCATAGAAATGCCTCCTGCTCTCCCTCAACACAATAAAATAAAAAAATTAAATCATACTCACTAATCCGGACGGGGGACGGGGGATGGGTCCTCTTCTCTCTTGTGTGCGCCTTGATCCACCAGCAGGCGTGATGACGTCATTGCTCTGCGCCTGCTGGTGAGATCGGCAGGGATGAGACTAGAATGAAGTGGCTAGAAGAAGGTCCTCCCCCTGGAGTCTGTATTCTAGCTTCTTCACCTTAGAGCAATGGAGTTGCTAGAAGGAGTTGCCAGCCATTTTTACAATCAGGAGGCATTACATGAGGTATACCGGGGGAACTACAACTCCCAGCATGTCCAACCTGTTATTATGGAAGATCAGAGGACATTACAGGAGGAGATATAAGAGGAGAACTACAACTCCCAGCATGTCCAGCCTGTTATTATGGAAGATCAGAGGACATTACAGGAGGAGATATAAGAGGAGAACTACAACTCCCAGCATGTCCAACCTGTTATTATGGGAGATCGGAGGACATCACAGGAGGAGATATAAGAGGAGAACTACAACTCCCAGCATGGACAGCCTGTTATTATGGGAGACCGGAGGACATTACAGGAGGAGGTATAAGAGGACTACAACTCCCAGCATGTTCAACCTGTTATTATGGGAGATCTGAGGACACCACAGAAGGAGATATAAGAGGAGAACTACAACTCCCAGCATGTCCAACCTGTTATTATGGGAGATCGGAGGACATCACAGGAGGAGATATAAGAGGAGAACTACAACTCCCAGCATAGACAGCCTGTTATTATGGGAGATCGGAGGACATCACAGGAGGAGATATAAGAGGAGAACTACAACTCCCAGCATGTCCAGCCTGTTATTATGGGAGATCAGAGGACATTACAGTAGGAGATATAAGAGAAGGACTACAACTCCCATCATACACAGGGGAGGTATAAGTGAGCCCCGCCCCCCTCATGTCACATGACAATGATCACAGGTCCTTCATCCATTAGCATCCTCTCCCGTTCTCAGCCCCGCCCCCTTATGACATCACCACAGGTCCTTCCCCATTGCTCTGCAGAAAACACCGCAGGTCCTTCTAACAACTCCATGCTGCCGTGTAACATCCTGCATACTAATAATGTGGGCGTCGGCATGGGCCTCCCCGAGCCTCGGGCCCCGGGCGGCCGCCCAAAGCGCCCACATTATAATCCGTCACTGATCTAGATGCATTCACCCCCACCGAATGCCTAGAATCATCAAACCTCAGTCCAACCTGACATGCTCCCTGCTCCTGGCCCGCTCCCTCCGAGACGGCATCAGGTGTCCTCCATCTCTTCAATGGACTGGGTTAGCGCTTCTAATCTGGACAATCCGAAGTGAGGGAGGACAGTGACGGCGGTGGCTGCTGTTAGAGACGGAGACAGTGATCAGTGCAGCTGTCACTGTCTCCCTAACCACAGCCACCCCAGTCACCCGCACCGTGTGCCCCCCCAGCCCCAGAGCTCACCCTCTGACTGTTCCCCCTCACTCACACCTCTAATTCCTCCGCTGGGCTCATTCGTCACCCGGGGTCACCTGTCACGGCGCTCACCGGCGGCACCCACGCCCCCCCCCCCCCCCGCTGAGCTCAATGGCGGCGCCCTCCGTCACCCGCACCCCTGCGGGTCACTCCCGGCGCTTACCGGCGGCAAGACCCCTGTCCCCCCCCGGGCTCATTCGCAGCACCGACATCCTCCCCCGTTATGGCTGTGCACAGATCCGTCACCCACCGGGCGCTCACCCACGGCATCACCAAAACCCCACCTCCCTCTCATCCGTGGTCCTGCGGTTGTTAGAGAGGGAGACAGTGATCAGTGCAGCTGTCACTGTCTCCCTCTCTAACAGCAGCCACCTCTGTCACCCGCACTATGTGCCCCCCGAGCCCCAGAGCTCACCCCCGCTGGGCTCAATCCCAGCACCGGTACCCCCCCGCTGAGCACAATCGCAGCGCTTACCAGCCGCAGGCAAGCACTCACCCGCCGCACTCCTCCCCCCGGGCTCAATCCTGTAACCTGCACAATTTGCGGCACCGGCGACTCACCCGCAGCACCCCCCCCCCCCGATGGGCTCAATCCCAGACCCCCGAACGATTCGTGGCACAACCCCCCTACAGACACACACTGGGCTCAATCGCGCCACCCCTTCCCCCCGGCTCACCACCACCTCACCATCTCAACTCTGCTACACCATCTCAGCTCTGCTACACCATCTCAGCTCTGCTATGCCATCATCATCTCAGCTCTGCTACACCGTGTCACCATCTCAGCTCTGCTACACCATGTCACCATCTCAGCTCTGCTACACCGTGTCACCATCTCAGCTCTGCTACACCGTGTCACCATCTCAGCTCTGCTATACTGTGTCACCATCTCAGCTCTGCTACACCGTGTCACCATCTCAGCTCTGCTACACCGTGTCACCATCTCAGCTCTGCTACACCGCGTAACCATCTCAGCTCTGCTACACCATCTCACCATCTCAGCTCTGCTACACCATCTCACCATCTCAGCTCTGCTATGCCATCATTATCTCAATTCTGCTTTGCCATCATCACCTCAGTTCTGCTTCGCCATCATCACCATCTCAGCTCTGCTACAACATCATCATCAGGCAGAGGCATTGCATCATGGGAAATGTAGTTTCCTATCTTGATAATAGACCATCTTTTTAAAAACTTGTAACTCAGGAACGGCAGCAGCTCAAAATACTTAGGGGGACTTGGTGAGTAAGGCCAGCTAGGTTTGGGAGCATTACATTTTTTATGCTCTTGGGGGAATACCCCTTTAAGGTAAAGTCATCTACATTACAGAGAAGCAAAGTGAAGATGGGTTTGCTGTGTCCATTATAACCTATGAAGGGGGAGGGGCCAAGGAGGATGAGTAAGCAGGAAGAGGAGAGAACCAGCGCTGCAGTTTGGAGACTTTGTCTAGCCACAAAAAATGCTGGATTCTCAGGTTAGACTGCTCAGTGATCAAGTGGAAATTTAGTAGGGTAAGATCGGGGGATGTTGTTTTGTGCTGGCTCCAATATTGCAAACTGCACGGGTTATTTCTCTTCTTTTCCTGCTCACTCATCCCCCTTGGTCCCTCCATACTTTATAATTGACACAGCAAACCCCTGTTCATTTTGCTTCTCTGCAACAAATAAGTCATGGTGGGGGAGTGGGAAGCCATATCAGTACAGAAGGAAGCTCTTTTGCCTAATAAAACCTAAAATTAAAAATTACATGTATAGGTTGTTACTTACTGACACAGCTTTCTGTTGAGGTCGAGGACCCAGGTATTTCTGGTTATAACAGTGGGAGACGCACTGATAGTATACTATTTTTAGCAGTACCCATTGTCCTTTTCATAGATTCAAAAAGTGCTGAAAAGTCAATAATTATATATTTATCAGTGCAGTATGATCTGCTTATGTAACAGAAGTAAGAACTTTCAATGCCACACTTCTCCTTTTTAGGACGTACTACACAGCCCGATCAGCAATCTAAAACAGCGCTGATCTGCTAGATCTGCGCTCATTTACTGACCCTATTACACGGTCGGACTATCATTCAGCAAGGGCTGCACGGACATCATTAGCGATTCGTGCAGCTCTTGCCTTAAGTGTAAATAATAAAGTATATACATACCTCTCCACACTCGCCGCTACTTCTGACTGCTCCTTTCTGTCTTCCTGGCTTTTGTCCACTGCCCTCAGCTGCCGCAAGAACTGCAGAGACAGTCTTTGAAGTGACTGGCCATGGTGATGTCCCATTTTGGCAAATGATTGGCTGAGCGGCCTGTCACTTCAGAGACTGGCTCTGAAGTTTCAGCGGCGGGCAAAAGACAGGAAGATAACGGGGAGCGGGCCGAGGCACCGCAGAACGGGGAGGGTTATTTATATACTTTTTCTTTTCACATCTAGCAGCCATTGCCCGCGGGGTCCGTGTCCAATGATTTTGTCAGGACTAGAGATGAGCGAACCGGGTTCGGGTTCGAGTCCATTTGAACCCGAACTTTCGGCATTTGATTAGCGGTGGCTGCTGAAGTTGGATAAAGCCCTAAGGCTATGTGGAAAACATGGATATAGTCATTGGCTGTATCCATGTTTTCCAGACAACCTTAGAGCTTCATCCAAGTTCAGCAGCCCAAGCTAATCAAATGCCGAACGTTTGGGTACGGATCGACTCGAACCCGAACACGGTTCGCTCATCTCTAGTCAGGACCAAAAGACACGATCAGCCAACGTTTGCTTCTTTGGTGGATTGTTGTCTTTATTTATTGTTGTCTTGATTCAGCAGATTATCGCTCTGTTTAATAAGTCCCTTATACTTTACTGGTATCTGGTAGTGGCACTGACAAGGATTTATGCAAATTCTTTGTTTGTTTGCCCCAGAGCCACAGGGATTCATATTCTACAATACATCAATGGACCGGACAATAATTATGCCCTGTGTCTGATGGCTTGTCTTGAAAAACTTTAGACCTCTAGAAGTAATTTATTGAAAATGTTCTTAAAGATATCAAAGTACAAAGTGCCAGTGCAGTAACCTTGGTCCACAAAAGGGGTAAATACACTAAACTTCAAATACAGATAAGAAGACAGCATTTAATGATCTCAAAAGGCAGGCAATGTGCTGCATGACAATACTCAAACAGATAAACATAATAGTCATAAATATAATCTTGAAGTATGAAAAGGATAACAGAGGCAGTAGCTAAAACAAATGCTATAAGAAGAACTCCTTCACACAAGGAGGAAAGCAGGCACTACGGCTAACCAGCTTCGCAGACACCAGACCGCTCACAACAGGATTCGCTGTGGTGGTGCTCGTGAATAAAGCACAAGGCACTCATAAGAACACAAGTCCAATAGAGAATGTCACCGCACTCACCGGTTCAGCGAAAATGATGCTTTATTTCAGGGAGAGGATATACAACATATAGCAGGTGCGTTCCACAGAAAGGAGCTCCTTTCTGTGGAACGCACCTGCTATATGTTGTATATCCTCTCCCTGAAATAAAGCATCATTTTCGCTGAACCGGTGAGTGCGGTGACATTCTCTATTGGACTTGTGCTATAAGAAGAACATTAACAATACACAAACAGTGTTATACCCTCACACACACCAGATCCGCAGCGAATTTCACTCTGCAAATTTGCAGAGAAAACTGCTGCAGATTAATCAGATTACATACTTGCAGCGAGATTTACATACACTGGTTAGTGATAGATGTGAGAAATGATCTTAAAAATATGGGTTGTAGTACCAGCCTACACCACTAGATGTCACTCTATCGTTTGAAACTACCCAAGATAAAATTGTATACAATAGAAAAAGACAATGGGCTTAGTTCATAAAAATACAGGGAATTTTTATTATATATGATAGGTACCAATACATACAAAAACTTTTGCAATATTAAATGAAGTTAAAAAGTATGACCACAGTAAAAACAAATATAAAACAGGTGTCTGCAGTAAGGTATTTTACCCACAGCAATTTTTCCATATGGGAATATATGTATAAGGTGCACAAAATCTCGTACTGCCCTAATACTGCCTCAGTTTCATTCAACATATAGGCAACCAAAACCAAATGGCCATTATAACATTTAGAGCTTATTGCACCTACCCATATTGTCCGACACCACACAGGCCGTTCCTACGTACGTTTCGCTATTGCACGCTTCCTCGGGGAACTGTCTACTTCTGATCTCACCCCCCTTAAATATGCTTCAATTCTAATTGACAACCCTGCACCTTCCGGGACTGCGGCGCACTGGACCGGAAGCGGAGGCCGCGTCACATCCGGTCAGGCAGCTCCCCCCCAAGCGCGCATGTCCGCAACGAGAACGTCACGGACATGCGCACACCAGGTACTGAGGCCGACGGGATGCGACGACGACGTCAGCAACCGCCCCAGTGCGCACGCCCGGGAATGCTAGGCCACGGGACTCTATTTGGCCAATAATGGGTATACTATCTATAACGCTGAGACTTACATAGAAAAACTACCAGACCATTATATACATAAGAAAGCCTGATTACTAAGGATGACACTAGTTCTAACAGTAATGTCATGTGCACATGATCATAAACAATTACCAAACAATCGTTGCCATAAAAGAAATAGTATGTGTATATGTGTATATAAAAAAGTGTAAATAGAAAAACATGATTATAATTGAAATATCATAATTAAAAAATAATTAATTATAAGTGAGATAGTGAACGTGTAAAATATATCGCTATATAAAAAAAACAAAAAAACACGCAAAAAAAACAAAAAAACGCATGAGGAAAAAATCCATAATGTGAATAGTGACTAAAAGGTATATTCCCTAAAAAAGTATATTTTCAAACAAAAATTGTGTAATTCATATATATATATATATATATATATATATATATATATATATATATACAAAGTGAAATGCATGTATATACACCCAAATTTCAAAGTATACGGCAAAAAATTGTTCATTATGTATAACAAAAAAAGTCACATGACTCATCCCATTGCCTTTCAACATCATGTAGCATAACATTTCCCATGCAGATTAAAACACTTCTCATAGCGTTGTCAGCCTCATTCCCCCCAAAAGAAAGGGGTCCCAAAGATGTCCACTAGGTGGTATTTTCTCCATATTCCAGACAAATAAAAATAAATAGAAAAACCTAAAATAGTAAGAAAACCTGTAAAAAGATAGTTTTGCAGAGTGAAAAAAGCAGAGAGAGAAAAAGAAGACAGAAAGAAGACAGAAAAAAGAATAAAAAACAGATATTAATACATGAATTTACAAAAATAAAACAAAGCTACAATTCTCATTCATGCCCATAGGGGCCAAAGTACCTAGAATAGTGATCCAACGACATTCCTTTTGAGCTAAAATCTTCCGCACATTGCCCCCTCTGATTCCAACTTTGACTTTCTCGATCCCTCTCACCAGAAAACTCTTTGGGTCACTGTCATGATAAAGTTTAAAGTGTTTGGGTATTGTTTTTAGGGTTTCGATTTCATCGATATTTTTTGCCGCCACAATTCCCATTACATGCTCTCTCACTCTGATCTTTAACTCTCGTGAGGTGAGTCCCACATATATCTTGCCACATCCACACGTGGCGTAATACACCACGTGTGTGCTGCTGCAGGATACGTAGTCCCTAATTTTATACTCTCGTTCTCCGTCAGCCGAGGAGAAGAAGTCTGTTCTTAATATGTTGGGGCAGGCCACACAGTTACCACATAGGTAACATCAAGTTCTCGCATGTGTCCGTCCAAACGGGTTCTCTGGTTTTGCCACATAGTGGCTTTTAACGAGAATATCTTTTAAATTCTTCCCCCTTCTAGCCGTCATAGCTGGAACCTTGGGCAACTTTGCTGCTAGCACTGGGTCTGTACATAAGACCGGCCAGTGCTTTTTAAAAATTCCCCTCATTGTTTCCCACTTACAGTTAAATGTGGAGACAAATCTAACTAAACCATCATTTTTATTATTTTTGATCTTTTTACCCGTCTGTAATATATCTTCTCTCCTAGTGTTTTTTGCTCGTCTAAAACCCTTCTCTATTGTTCGATTACTGTAGCCCCTTTCTCTGAAACGACCCTTAAGATCCTCTGCCTGGGCTCTGAACTTTTTTTTTAGAGGAGCATATCAGTCTCATGCGCAGAATCTGACCAGTAGGTACAGCTCTGATGGTGGCTGGAGTGTGTGCGGATGTGGCATGCAGCAGAGAGTTTGTCGCCGTAGATTTACGGAAGACATCAGTCTGCAGCATGCCATCTACACCGCACTCAATTTGGATGTCCAAAAATTCTATCCTTTTTGGATCACTTTTATACGTAAGTTTTATGTTGACATCATTTATATTTAGTTCTTCCATAAAGCCTTTTAATTCGGACTCCGACCCCTGCCAAACAAAAAGAACGTCATCTATATAGCGTAGCCAGCACTGGACATGGGGTGCAGCCTGGGCGCCCCCACACTGAAAAAAACCCCTCTCCCAGAATCCCAAGAAGAGGTTGGCGTATGAAGGCGCACAGGCCGCCCCCATGGCCGTGCCGCGCGTTTGTAAATAAAAATTATCCTTGAACACAAAAAAATTATGTGTTAGCACAAACCGTAATAATTCCAAAATTAAGTGGCAGGTGTCGGAGTCCCAATGGCTCATATCCAGGAAGAACTTTACAGCCCGTAAACTGTCATCGTGCCGGATACACGTATATAAAGACTCAACGTCCGCAGCGACTAAAAGCATATCGGGGTCCACAAAGATCCCGTCAATCCTCGCCAGGGCGTCCGAGGTGTCCTTAAAGAGAACCAATCATGGCCGAAATTCTAAATTTTTTTTTTTGCTAATTAGCTGTACATTTAAATTTTATTAATATTTGCAAATACACTTAATTATTTTTATAACTGTATTTTTTAGATATACACACTTTACTTTCCTGTCTCGCGCCGGCTCTTTTCAAAAGAGCCGGCGCGAGACAGGAAGCTCCCATCATGCAGAGTGGCAGCAATGCCGGGGGCGCCGCCATATTGATGACGTCACTTTGCGTTCCACCGCTGGAACGCAAGTGACTAAATTAAGATGGCGGCGCCCGGCAGCGGACAAGAGGATTGGGTAAAGTATAAGATACAGACTGCAAAGGCAGTCTGTATCTTCATAAATAGACAAAATGAAGATACAGACTGCCTTTGCAGTCTGTATCTTATACTTTACCTCATCCTCTTGTTCGGTACAGCAAGGCCGGCCGCCGCCATCTTGAATACGTCACTTGCGTTCCAGCGGTGGAACGCAAAGTGACGTCATCAAGATGGCGGCACCGGCCTTGCTCCACCGGAACAAGTGGATTAGGTAAAGTATAAGATACAGCCTGCAAATGCAGTCTGTATCTTCATAAATAGACTTCATAAAGATACAGACTGCAAATGCTTATACTTTACCTACTCCTTTGTTCCGGTGCAGTAATGCCGGGGCGCCGCCATCTTGATGACCTCACGCTGGAACGCACGTGCGTTCCAGCGTGACGTCATCAAGATGGCGGCGCCCCGGCATTACTATACCGAAGAAGAGGATTAGGTAAAGAATAAGATACAGACTGCAAAGGCAGTCTGTATCTTCAGGAATAGACTTAGGGAGAGAGGACCTTTAACCCCTTAGCGACCCATGACGTATCTAATACGTCATGGCGCCGCGGGGGGTGTTCAGAGCGGGGTCCCGCCGGGACCCCGCTCTGAACGGCGCTGATCCCGGCTGACACGTGCAGCCGGGCAGTGCCTCTGTTAGCCGGCGCGGGTCCCGTTGCCGCGCCGGCTAATTAAGCACTTCAATGCAGCTGTCAAACCTGACAGCTGCATTGAAGTGCTTTATGCACACTATCCCTGGTGTCTAGTGGGTCGGATCTCCCCCCGCGATGCGATCCGGGGAGATCCGTTCTTCTGGCCGTGCCGGGCCTCAGCGTCGGAATGACGCTGATCCCGGCTCGGCAATAGATTGCTATGGCCTGCAGCAGGCCATAGTAATCTATGACCGATCTCATGGATCTTTGCTGTGTATATACACAGCATTGATCTCTATGAGAGATCAGTGCTGTCTATATACAAGTCCCCCAGGGGGGCTTCTAGTCCATGTAAAAAAAAAAGTAAAAAAGTGTTTTTATTAATAAAAAATCTCCTCCCCTAATAAAAGTCCAAATCACCCCCCTTTTCCCATTTTATAAATATAAATAAATAACTAAATAAATAAATAAACATATTTAGCATCGCCGCGCACGTAATCGCCCGAACTATTAATTAATCACATTCCTGATCTCGCACGGTAAACAGCGTAAGCGCAAAAAAATCCCAAAGTGCAAAATTGCGCATTTTTGGTCGCATCAAATCCAGAAAAAATTTAATAAAAAGCGATCAAAAAATCGTATATGCACAATCAAGGTACCGGTAGAAAGAACGCATCATGGCGCAAAAACTGACACCTCACACAGCCCCATAGACCAAAGGATAAAATCGCTATAAGCCTGGGAATGGAGCGATTTTAAGTGACATATATTTGTTAACAATGGTTTGAATTTTTTACAGGCCATCCGATACAAGAAAAGTTATACATATTATATATCATAGTAATCGTAACGACTTGAGGAACATGCATAACAAGTCAGTTTTACCATAGGGCGAACGGCGTAAATGCAAAACTCCCCGAAATCAAAACAAATTCGTTTTTTTTTCAATTTGACAGCGCAAATGATTTTTTTCCGGTTTCACAACATATTTTATGGAAAAATTATGCCTGTAATTGCAAAGTACAATTGGTTTTGCAAAAAATAAGCACTCATATAAGTCTCTAGGTGAAAAAATGCAAGCGCTATGGACTTTTAAACATAAAATGGAAAAAGCAAAAGCGCAAAAACGAAAATTGGCTTGGACCTTAAGGGGTTAATAATAGGGACAGTGATTTTTAGGTGATAGGTTCTCTTTAATGTAAGAAGGTAAAGTACTTACTAATGGCTTTAGATAAAAGTCTATAAATTTACATACTGGATCACATAGTCCATCTATACCGGACACTATCGGACTTGCAGCGAGATGTCCAGTCTGTAAGTGACAGCCCCCTTAACCCCCCCGCAAAATATTTTTACAGACGTTGTATTTCAAACATTACTTAAACAGTAAAAATAAGTTATGTTTTTTTTTAGCCCATTAGGCACTGGTGATACTTCCTATGGGCAGTGCTGTCTACATAGACCTCTTAATATCCACTCGTTTGAAGAAACTGGCTTGAAGAGGAAGTTATTACTGATTTATAATATCAGTAGAATGGACATCTTAGGGTGCCTTTACACAGAGAGATTTATCTAACAGATTTTTGAAGCCAAAGCCCGGAATGGATTTGAAAAGAGGAGAAATCTCAGTCTTTCCTTTATGACCTGTTCTCTGTTTATAGTCTGTTCCTGGCTTTGGCTTCAAAAATCTGTCAGATAAATCTCTCTGTGTAAATGCACCATTAGTTTTTGAATAATAATAATAATAATAATAATAATAATAAGTAACATGCTAATAAATAAACAATAGACTATCTGGATTTTTTTTTCTTAATGTTTCATTGGCACAGTTCATACAAAGAAATAGAATACATGGCTCTAAGCCCTGGAGGAAATAATTTGCAATTACTAATAGTTGAGAAGACAGATTTACTGAGTACTAAACTAATATATCAGCATAACGATACTTCTGTCAACAGGATACCTGTAAATGTAAGTGTTACTTTACATTCTACTCCATTGATTTTTAATGATGAGTCTCCCATTAGCTTCTATTGCAAAGAGTAATGTAGCATTCTAATGATCAGCCAGCTTTTAATGCATTTTAGAAATTCCAGCACTGATCATATGCTTGTACAAATGGATCGTGTTTGTTTCAGAGAGTGCACTGATTCACTCATCGAACCATGTACCACTACAAAGAAGAAAAAAATCCATGTTAAAATGTTGAACATATTTAAAGGGACACTGTAGATATTTAAAAAAAAAAACAGCAACTTTTGTTTTGCTAACACATTTCCTAAAGTTATATTACTTTATAATGTAACTTCATTAAAATAAAAGTATCATTACTTTACAAAAGTAAAGGGTAGTCTGTGGATGATGTTGCTATACCTTGTTTTGGTCACTAGATGTCACTAACTGATTTTTTTCTGTAATGAGAACAGGCTAAAGGATGCCATAAAGGTAATTACACATATGGCAGTTTGTAAGTGCTTGAGAGAAAGTTTGCCAGCTGCCTTACTACTAAAGTTTCCCTCCAGTTCTGTCCTATCAGGTGCCACGGTACCTCAGTCTGTGGAATTTTCAAGTGGTGTCTGCGGCTCGGCCTCTGCTTAAAATTCTGCCACTTTTGCTCAGTGTAAACGGGTCCTTATAGATGAAACCTCTTAAAGGGAACTTGCTTGCAAATTCACCTCTCAAGCACAAACACAATTTTTATGAACTCATTCATTTGAAATACTGTTTTGTATTTTTAAGACTGTCAAGTAAATGATTTTGCTGGTGAAATTATCCTGGAGTCTGTGCATTCTTATACTTCCCCATCACATTATTGGGGGTTGGGGTTATTGAGAACACCTATAACAGGTGTGTGCAGGTACCTAGGCAGAGCTACTACCACTATTTTGAACCCCGTGAGAAGTGTTGCAGCAATAACACAACATCTGGGGAATGGAGCATCTTAGTTATGAGGAGAGATTAAAAGAATTACATTTGTTTAGTCTGGAGAAGAGACGTCTAAGGGGAGATATGATTAATTTATTTAAATATATAAATGGCCCCTACAAGAAATATGGGGAAAAGATGTTCCAGGTAAAACCCCCTCAAAGGACAAGGGGGCACTGCCTCCGCCTGGAGAAAAAAAGGTTCAACCTCCGGAGGCGACAAGTCTTCTTTACCATGAGAACTGTGAATCTGTGGAACAGTCTACCACAGGATCTGGTCACAGCAAAAACAGTAGAGGGCTTCAAAACCGGCCTAGACAAGTTCTTAGACCAAAATAATATAAATGCATATGTATAGAACCTATCACCCCTCCCCCTTCCCTGTATCTATCCCCTCCTTGGTTGAACTTGATGGACATGTGTCTTTTTTCACCTGTATTGACTATGTAGCTCTGGCATTTAAAGGGGAGCTCCGGGTAGAGGTTAAAAAAATGAAACTTCTGCAGAAGCATGACGCATTACTTACCTGTCTATCCCAGTTTTTTTTTTTTTTTGCTCTGTTTTGTGTTTCTGTCCTTCCTGGTTTAGCATTTCCCAGAATGCAATGCTTTCCCTCATGTGATCATCACAGCCCCCACCCATTACAATCAGTAAAATTAGTGCAGCAGCTGCTTCTGGACGGACAGAGATGGTGAATCACTCAGGGGATTGGGTTATCCAGCCAAGCCTCCTGTGACATCACGCCCTGCCCCTGTCTGCATCCTCACAAACACACACAATGTGAGACAGAAGCATTAAAGATTTGTCTCCTAAGGGGGGATAGCAGAAGGAGCAGGAGACAATGTGAATTGGCACAGGGGCCATTTTTCTTCACTTCCCAAATTTCTATCAGCTACCAGTGCGGCAGAACCGCACAGATATGGTAATACATTGTATAAACACATCTATATTACTTTTAATGTACTTTTAATAGAAAACAAGTTTTTCTTATCCGGAGTTCCCCTTTAACAACTTGCAACCCTGGGTCACCACAGCAGCGTTTGCACAGTAAGTGGTGAATGTTATATGAGATTTACGGTTCACCAAGACCTACAATCATTCAAGCGTCTTTTTTGTTAATACTACTGTCATTAAAAATGATCAAGGCCGTTGAAACACAGATCTTTATAGAAAGGAAACCAATAGAATAGGAATAGTATTTTGGCCATCCAGTTTCTGTACAAAATGCCATGCCCCATTCTTAATTTGAAAGAGTTATAATAGTTATAGATCATACTATTCACGATACGATACTTGAGGAGATAAAGGGAAGATTTAACAACAGGGGTTATCCAGGAATTTTTTTTTATTTTACAGCAGGCAGTATGTCCTAGACAAAGGTCTAAAAGAAAACGCCCCGTATTCCAATTGTTGGCAAGTGTCATCCACTTAAATACCACAGTTAAAAATACTAGCCTATTTTCCCTGATATGTAATAGAAAGCCCCTAGTCTGCGGGATACATTGGCTAGGGCAGAGTTAGGTGGCACAGGAAGCTATGTGCCAACAGTTATTGCGCAAGAGGAGGAATGGCACTTTCCACTGCTTAAGTTGTCAACAGTGTTCTAATGTAATTAAAGGGGATTTGTTTGTTCACCTTCACACGGAAAAAAATCCTTTAAAATTCAAGGATACTATACTTGAGATAGTAGAAATATAATCTATTAGTTAAAGTGCCCTTGTAGCTTTCTTTATGTTGGTGAAACGATGCATAAAATCAGGGTTTGGATTGTGAAACACAAGTCTACCATCAGGTGTCACAACCTGTTACCTGTCCCTTACCACTTCAGTGTCAACTTTATATCTCCTAGTTAGGATACCACGTAATAGAAATTGTATTACTTCCAAGGATGGAGGGAGATCTGAAACAATTGTTGTGGAGAAGCCTTTTGGATAAACTCCTTACACACACTTGAACAGGATGGTTTGTAAGTAATTAATGTGAAATTTCACATTGTTCAAAATAATGCAAAATAATGGCCACTAAATTTTATCAAAGCAACGGCTGTTTTAAATTTTTAATGATTCCCATTGAAGTCTATGCAGACAATGACCGTCTGTGCATACAATGTATAGAATAACGGCCGCTGTTGGAAGCAACCATCAATAAATTCTAAGTTACAAAGAAAAAACAAAGCAAAGCAAGGTGTGTCTATTGTTTGTCCAGTAGAAGTCTCCAGTTACAAGATGTAGCCCATGGCCCAGTCAGCACTAACTCTCCACATGGTCTGCATTAAGTCCCAATTACAGTTCCTAATGTCCAAAAAGAACATAACCAGTCATCACACCCAGGGCCGTATTAACAGCTGCTGCTGCCCTAAACCTGAAGACGCCCAATTTTGGGGAGCGTGGGGGAAAGTGGTTTTGGCCACATGCATTTCTCTTCATGGAGGAACATTGTTTGAATCACATTTTCCATGTCTTTTAACGACTTAAAAACATAAACACATTTCCACACTGAATCAATGATTAGAGCCGTTTGCATATTGTCTGACAGAATCCTCACCACAGGATTGGTAGATCGGTAGGTAATAGCTCCAGGAGTCACATTTAACATCGGCACACCAGACCTGACCAATACCACCATACTGTGAGTGTATAACACCGCCTTACCAGACCTGACCAATACCACCATACTGTGAGTGTATAACACCGCCACACCAGACCTGACCAAAACCGCCATACTGTGACTGTATAACACCACCACACCAGACCTGACCAATACCACCATACTGTGACTGTATAACACCACAACACCAGACCTGACAATGAGATTTGGGATCTAAATGGAGGTGGTGTGCAGTTGGCATAGTTTTGGGTGCACACTGCCCCTTTGAACAGCAGAGGAAACTGAAACAGAGGCAACTGAATCAACCAGAAGGGAGTAGGGAATTGACCAAATGGGGGGGGGCTGTAAGTGATAGTATGCCAATGGGAAATGACCCTGTATGTTACAGTGATATTATGTTGGTGGAAACCAACCATCAGTGCTTCAGTACGCAACAACAATACTGTAGGAGTTCCAACTATGCATGGCCTACCATTACTGCCAGCCACACAACACTTACCTCTTCCTGCTTCTGCACTGCTTGACACCATTCTTCTCTTTAGCATGGAAAATGCATGTGAACAAATGGCAGAGTGTCTTATAAAACTTGCACTAATAGTTTTGATTAGTCTATGGAATAAGAATGGAGTGCAACCTCTTTCTAAAAGGCTTTCCGTAAATGCATTACTCCAAAATAAACCCTTTCAGCTTTCTGGCGAGGTAGCACTATGTACAGTAGCATTGTGAGTTTTTAGAGTAGAAAGTTGATGAGAAACATAGAGATAGCTGTCTACAAATGTATTTCGAATACTGAATATGAAGGAAGAAAATTCAAAAAAGATTATCACCTGTCCACTGGACCCTCACCAGATTATATTACCCCCATATATTAAAAATATAGTGATTACATTGATTATCCAGTTACTGTCAGGATGGTATCTTTGCGGAGCGTCATGCGTCCCTCTGCTCATGCTGTGCGGCCGAGAAGGTGCTGATTTTCTTATCCTGTTTCTGTGTTTTGTTTGCAGTGTGTGAACACTGGTTTATTTGCTCACCTTTGTTGGGAGACACACCCGACTTCACCTGCTGAATTCTGTCTGGCCATGTCATGGTTAATCTGTGTTTGGGTTCTGCTGTGACTGACAGGTCATCCTGCCAGTGGATCTGTCTTGTTCTCAGGTGTCTGTGCTTGGAGATCAGGGGGATGGTCCAATTACATTCTGGACCAGAATCCTGGCCTCCTATATAACTAACCCAGTCTGTGCTCTCATTGCCGGATATTGAGCTTGTCTCTGCCTGGTTCTGTGTTTCTATTCTTGCTCTGTTGATTCTGACCCTGCTTTGCCTTTCTGACCATTCTTGTTTGCTGCCTGCTCCTGACCATACTGCCTGTATATTGACTTTGCCTTCGGATTGTGATTTTGTACTTTTGCTGCCCTTTTTGTTGTGACCCGGACTGTTGACCATTCGTTATTGTGTTTTGTCTGTCTGTCTTGTCCTTGTGTCCCACCTAGCCAGCGCAGGGACTGCCGCCCAGTTGCTCGCCGCCATTTTAGGGCGGATTGTGGCAAATAGGTAGAGGACAGTGGGCGGGGCTGAGCTTAGGGCTCACTGTTTGTCTTGTCCTGCTGTCCGGTTCCTAACAGAATATCCGGCCCAATATATATACTGCCCCCTCTGGTGCCATGGCTACTGTGGAAGATCTTGCTACCCTTGTTTCTGAGCTGGCCAAACAGGTCCGGCTATTGGCCCAGCAGCTACCAGCTACCACTCCTGCCACCCCAGTGGTCACGCTCAAGGAGCCTGACAAGGGTTCAGGGGACCTGAACACATTTTTTACCTTTAAAGAGGCTTGGCTTAGTCACCCCACCCCTAGCTCCTTTGAACAGGCCATTGCTCTAGCGATTTCTATTGATCGCACGCTCAGGGAACGTAAAAATAAATCAAACCAAGATTCCCCCTGTGTCACTGATGTGCCTTTCTCTGTCCCCTCTAAACCATTGCCTTCTATAACTCGTCCTCTGGTCACTCTGGAAGAACCTTCGAAACTGGACCAAGTTAAAAGCTCCCTGGTACGCAAAGAACACAGAAGAAGGAATGGACTCTGTTTTTACTGTGGTGACAGCGGACATTTCATCAGCTTTTGTACCAAGCGTCCTGCAAGGCCAGATCATCGGCGTCCAGATGACTACCAGGAGGGTCATCTGGGCGCGCAGGTGGGTGGAGTTTGTGTGCATTGTCCTGTTGAAGATGCCATCTCTATGAATTCATGTAATGTGGAAGTTGGCTCTGGGTATCCCACTGAGGATACCATATCTGTGTCTTCATGTAATGCTGAAATTGGCTCTGTGTCTGGTACCGATTTGAGCGGTTATGGGAGATCTGTCAGGAGACCAGTTGTCCATCACTTGGAGTCTGATTCTGATGAATGGGAGACGGACGATGAGATCTCTAGCGATGTTGAGACATGTATTGTAAGAGGTCCGTTTCCTCCCAGGTCTGGTTCGTCTGGTGAGGGTCCTGAGGCCCCTCATAAAAGGGGGGGGTACTGTCAGGATGGTATCTTTGCGGAGCGTCATGCGTCCCTCTGCTCATGCTGTGCGGCCGAGAAGGTGCTGATTTTCTTATCCTGTTTCTGTGTTTTGTTTGCAGTGTGTGAACACTGGTTTATTTGCTCACCTTTGTTGGGAGACACACCCGACTTCACCTGCTGAATTCTGTCTGGCCATGTCATGGTTAATCTGTGTTTGGGTTCTGCTGTGACTGACAGGTCATCCTGCCAGTGGATCTGTCTTGTTCTCAGGTGTCTGTGCTTGGAGATCAGGGGGATGGTCCAATTACATTCTGGACCAGAATCCTGGCCTCCTATATAACTAACCCAGTCTGTGCTCTCATTGCCGGATATTGAGCTTGTCTCTGCCTGGTTCTGTGTTTCTATTCTTGCTCTGTTGATTCTGACCCTGCTTTGCCTTTCTGACCATTCTTGTTTGCTGCCTGCTCCTGACCATACTGCCTGTATATTGACTTTGCCTTCGGATTGTGATTTTGTACTTTTGCTGCCCTTTTTGTTGTGACCCGGACTGTTGACCATTCGTTATTGTGTTTTGTCTGTCTGTCTTGTCCTTGTGTCCCACCTAGCCAGCGCAGGGACTGCCGCCCAGTTGCTCGCCGCCATTTTAGGGCGGATTGTGGCAAATAGGTAGAGGACAGTGGGCGGGGCTGAGCTTAGGGCTCACTGTTTGTCTTGTCCTGCTGTCCGGTTCCTAACAGTTACATTTAGTGAATCACAGGTGACGTCTTCCCTGGTCATTATCTTACTATCCTTCTTCTCCCTCTAGCCTAGACTAAAGTGAAGACTTCTTCCTGACATTTGCAGAATCTGTTTAACAAACATCTTAGGCTCTGTCCATTTCATTTTCCAACCCACAATATCTCAAATGGTAATAATGCCCTCCTTGGTAGACAGGTGCTACCAGTAGGTAGAGAGGAGTTCCCTCTAATAGGTAGAGCTGCCCCCCATTAGGTATAACATTCCCCCAGTAGGTAGAGTTTCCCCCAGTATGTAGAGTGTTTCCCCTGTAGGTATAGTTCCCCTCAGTAGGCTAAGTATTGTCCTCCTGTAGGTATAGTTGCCCCCAGTAGGTAGACAACATACATACAAGTAGGGCAACATCTGCAAAGAGTATGTATGTTCTCTCCGTGTTTGCATGGGTTTCCTCCCAAAACATACAGATAGGTGAATTTAGATTGTGAGCCCTAATGGGGACAGGGAACATAATTGGCAAAAACTATGTAATGTGCTGCGCAATCTGTGTGCGCTATACAAATAAAAGCATTATGGAGGTCCACTCCAGTTTGTAGAACATTGCCCCCCCAGTGGGTTGTGTTGCCCCCCCAGTGGGTACAGTTGCCTGCCAGTATGCAGTGTTGTTCCTCTGTTAGTATAGTTGATCTTTTTTTCCTAAAAATAAAATATACTCAACTCTGGCTCCCATTCCCCAGGGACCTCACAATCCGCCACCTGAGACAAAGCAAATGTAGCCCGGTGGATAGGTAATAGAATTCTTTGGTCACAATTTATTTCTGAGACAAGTTTATTGTGAGGGATGACATCACTACTGACAATGGTAGTGATGATAAAGGTCATGACAATAAATGGGGATATTCATCATAATGAAAGTTGTAAGGCCAGACATGCCATCATTTAATTTGAGGCTAGATAGTTGAACGTTACATAGTTCACCCATGCAAAGTGCAATCTCTATCACGAATACTAATACAAAAAGGAAAAAAAAACTCATATACAGTTTCTCATTATTTTGTCTTTTGTTGAAATTTATAGCAGGAAATACTCTAACTCAACGAATGTCAATGCAGTTAGAGCTGATAATGGTGCCCGCCTTAGTCTCTACCATTGTCTTGTGGAAGCAATTACAATTTAAAGTTGTCCAGTTTGCATTAAAGTCTGTTTGCATTTTACAGTAGCTTTAAGTCTGTCTGTCAGAAAGGGAGTTAAGTAGTTAAAATGCAATCAATCACAATGGATCTTTCTAGCTAGAAAAGCTCTAACACGATAAAAGGTGTTTGTACTCAATCGATATATGGCAGAGTGCCAAAATCAAAGAACTCCAAGGCTGGACAAGTCTTCCACCTGTGTTAGGATGGCTATTGTCCGTTCATTTATGTATGGGCAACACAAAGTGAAAACGTCTTTGGGTGCCAAAAACTGTTTGTCACATTTTTGCCCCTAGGAACATTGCCAGGGGGAAGACCAGTGCTGCATTTTGGGTTTCATTCATGCGGTATAATTCCAGCTTATGGACTAGATCTTATGGATCTTATGGACTAGATCTATCAGAATCATAGCTATACAAGCATGCAAAGAAAGCAGCACAACTATCATGCTTAGTGCCCCCCCGATATTGTAGATACTGTATACCGAAAACAGAACAACTTATGGGCCGTGGCCAAAACCTACTACCATTTTTTTTAAACTTAATTTTAAATATTAATTCCTGATAAGAAAAATAGAGAGATTTTCCTGTTCTTCCTCACTGTTCCTGTAGACTAATTAGGCCCCTTCCATTGTTTGTGTCAGTTTTTACTGTCAGAAAATTCCCATCAGGAGGCCTCAAAAAGCTTCAGGAAATCCTTTCTTGTTATTTCTCCAAAATTGCTGCACCTCAAGGTGCTTTGTTCATTATATTTTCATAGCGTGGATGCGTAGCTACCCTGTGTTTCATTATGTTCCATACGTTGCTTCAAATTATATGTAAAACATGATGTACTATGTATCACGTTCATACTTTATGCCACTGTAACTGATTTTTTGGTCATTGATTTGACATGTTGTAATTTCTTCTGATGGCTTTTTAATAAAATCAGAGTAAACATAAAAAGCTTCAGGAAAGCATTAGGATTTCTTGACAGTAATCAGTTTTACCTTTAGGAAACCATCAGGAATTGCTTTCAGGATTCCCTGAACCGGAAAAAAAGTGTTTTCAATATGGGCAACATACATTCCATTGCTGGGAGATGTAGTTCTACTGTGCCACTGCCTCCCACCTTCTATACTGTGTCATTCTCTAATCTGTTGCAGAACCACAACTCCCATTATAAACTGCCAATAGGGCTTGATGGAGGTTGTAGTTCTGCAACCTGGATGGCCACAGGCTGCAAAACTATGACTCCCACCATGAACTTTTAGCAGGACATGGTGGGGGTTGTAGTTCTAGGGGGTGCTCTCACCTGTCCTGGTTCATGCTTTGGCCTCATATAGTGTGATCTGGCTGCTGTTGTCCTGCATTGCTCTTCTCCAGCTATCGATTATTGATGAGGTCTGGGGTTAGAGGACTGCAGGCCGGGAGCAGTGGTCATCACTGCTGAGGACCGTACAGTGATTATTGCTGAGGTAGGGTGGGGGAGGGGCTGGGTCTTAAAAAATCCTGACTATTTTCTGAAACGAACACCCTTCACGAAAAATCCTGAAGGGCGTCTGTGACTAATATAAACCTATGGGTCCGGTAATCTTTATGGACTTTGATGTGAAATTTATGAAACTAAGTTTTGTAACGTGTGACAGGAGCTAACATACTTACATAGTTACATACATAAGTAGTATGGTTGAAAAAAAGACATGACCATCAAGTTCAACCAAGGAGGGGATGGACGGAGGGAAGGGGGATGGATGATGGATAGGTTCTATACATATGCATTATAGTTGTTTTGGTCTAAGAACTTGTCTAAACCTGTAGTGAAGCCCTCCACTGTTTTTGCTGTGACCAGATCCTGTGATAGACTGTTTCACAGATTCACTGTTCTCATGGTAAAGAAGTCTTGGTGTCCTCGGAGATTGAACCTTTTTTTCTCCAATCGGAGGCAGTGCCCCCTTGTCTTTTGAGGGGGTTCTACCTGGAACATCTTTTCCCCATAATTCTTGTAGGGGGCATTTATATATGTAAATAAATTAAATAATCATATTTCCCCCTTAAACGTTTCGTCTTAAGACTAAACAAATTAAATTCTTTTAATCTTTTATCATAACTAAGATGCTCCATTCCCCTTATTAGTTTAGTTGCCTGTCTTTGTACCCTCTCCATCCTTTCTATGAATCGGGTTCCAAAACTGAACAGCATACTCCAGATGAGGCCGCACCAAAGCTTTATAAAGCGGTAATATTACATCCCTGTCCCGAGAGTCCAGGCTTGTTTTAAGGGAACTCCAGGTAGAGGTTAAAAAAATGAAACTTCTGCAGAAGCATAATGCATTACTTACCTGTCTATCCCAGTTTTGAAACTACCAAAAATCCATTTGTTTGGGAGGGTTTGTTCTGTATTGTGTTTCTGTCCTTCCTGGTTGAGCAGTTCCCAGAATGCAATGCTTTCCCTCAGCTGATCATCACAGTCCCCCACCCATCACAATCAGTAAAATTCGTGCTGCACCTGCTTCTGGCCAGTGAGAGATGATGAATTGGGGGATCCAGCCAAGCCTCCTGTGACATCACAGCCTGCCCCCTGTCTGCATCATCAGCCTGTGCTCAGCAAACACACACAATGTGAGACAGAGACATGGAATATTTGTCTCCTAAGGTGGGAGAGCAGTGGGAGCAGTAGACAATGTGAATTGGCACAGGGGCCATTTTTTTCACTTCCTGGATTTCTATCAGCTACCAGTGTGGCAGAACTGTACAGATATGGTAATACATTGTATAGAGACATCTACATAACTTTTAATGTACTTTTAATAGAAAAGAAGTTTTTCTTATCCTGCTGGCCTTAGAAGCAGCTTACTGACATTGCATGCCTTTCTGTAGTCTATTATCTATGAGTACACCTAGATCCCTTTTCAACATTTCCCACTGAAACAAATGAGAGGCATTTGTTTTTAGTTAAAATCACAATTGTCGGTGCAGTCTTTGGTTTGGTCTTCTTGGAGTTCTTGGTCATGGGAACAAGTCCTAAGCCTGGCACTCAGACCATGTGAGAAATGCGCCAAATTTATTAAGAGGCAAAACTTATAAAACATTTGGTGCATTTTACGCCAGTGTGTGAGACACCAGTCCTAAAGGGGTTATCCAGTGCTACAAAAACATGGCCATTTTTGCACCACTCTTGTCTCTTAGACTGGGTGGGTTTGAAAGTCCATTGATGTAAATGGAGCTTATTGGCAAAAGTGAGACAAAAGTGGACATGTTTTTGTAGCGCTGGATAACCCCTTTAAAGCTTTTTATACTCTTACGATGTTATAACCCCAATTGATTAACATTAGCTTTGTGTTACAGCCAGTAAAAAAACTTATACAGATGCAAAGTAATAGTGAGTAAGCAGCCTGAATTATATATATACAATGTATATATTCAATTATGGATAATTTAACAAAGATCAATTTAAAGAGAAACTCTCCAACAAGTAGTGGGAATTGTAATGAACTGCTATAAAAGCTACATCTATTTGCTGACAGGTGCTGAAGAGATACTACAGTGCAGTGAGGTCTTTATGTATGCACCGCATGCCTTACTGCAGAACCAATTGTAAGTTTCAGCCCCCCCCATTAAGTAAAGGTTTACCACAAACTGGGAAAATAGATGCTTCACAATTCCTATGAAAGGGTAAATAAAACATGACAATCACCTCATTGCATGCAGATTGGGACCCGTTCTTGTCTGTACAAAAGACATAGTAATTGCATGTATAATATGGAAGGTCAGGTGGCTGCAATGTGGTTCATTATCATCAACAGTGTGCATGCTTCTCCTGCGATGAAACGCTACTCCATTTGCATAGGAGAAGCCGAATTGCGGCTCCATGGACCATAGTTTGAGCCTTTGCACTCATAAAACCTTTATCCAGCAGAGATGTAACACCATGGAGGTCAGTTCTTACAGACAGAGTCTAACAGGAGGTGAGGACTGAAGACATTATAATATTCTTTTAGTTTAGTGCAGATGTCTATATTATGTGTATTATACATATAATTATATTGTTATATCTTGTGTTTTTTTTTCCTTATTTTATTCCATTGTCGTCTCTCTTCCTCTTTTGTTCCATCCGCTGTTGCATGCATCTCATAGGGAAGCGTTCTGCTTACCTAGTTCCATGCTAGATTGATGTCATTTGCTTGCAGGGTGTTTTATAACATTGTTATTCAGTCATGAGAACATGGCTCATTAATGGAATCTGTAGACTATACTTAATAGGGAATTCCAGCCTTCTGTGCAGGGGACTGTAAGGAATGTACTATCTCTCTGATGTGGAGCAAAGGGAGGTGATAGATTGGAAAATGGATTGCCGGTGCTCCTTCTTCTCCAATAGAAAATGCTCTATGACATTAAAGAATCCTAGCCCCCCTCCGCCCGAGGCAACAATACCGTCTCGGAAAGAAAATATAGCGGACGATTTTGAGAGTAGAATTTTATGAAGAAATCATGTGGAGCCCCACCTGTCCCCAGACTAATTCTGTAATCCCTGTGCTGTGAAGACATAGCTGTGGAGCCGCTGTAGGTAGAACACTAGAGGGATTTACATTAACCTCTTAAGGACTGGGCCGCTGCATTGTGTAAAGAGATCAATGCGGTGCAATCAATGCATTTACTGGCATCCCCCAGCAGTGAAATGGTAGAAAGGGGGAAGAACTTGGGATCTCCCCATTACAACATCAGCGCCGAGTCTCCTGTTGTGCTCCACAGTCATCTATACATAGAAGTGCATTGTATGTTACCGATAATTTCTCTGCATTTTTACCGAATCTAATCCCACATTTTATCTCGAACGTGCAGTATTAGATTTGCTAAGATTCCTTTTGCAAGGGGTCAAATGTCAGCTTGCTGTCTGCTGTCAGTAAACCTATCCAATTGATTCAAGGCTCAATACCCCTGGCAGCTCATTTGTTATGCAGAATACACTTGAATACACATTTCATTTGTCTTCTCTCTGGGCTTTGTGACCTGGGCAAGAGACAAAAAGCCTGCTTTATTGCTGAAGGGTGGGGATGCACAACCTCCTCCGAGAGCAGCGGGCAAAGAAATGACACGCATTGCCCCCGTATTGTTGTTAGGAGCAACAGAGAGGTCTTTCTCCCCTCCGATCATGAAGGAGGAGAAGAGTGCTAACCACATCTTATCTTCTTATAGCTTCCCCAACTGCACGCCTTGCTGCCTCTCAATGACTTTTGTGACAAAGATGAAGGACAAGCATAGTTTTATACTATATGTTGCATTTAGATGGTGCAGCCTGGATATGAAAAAGTTAAAAGATGAATAATGGAAAGTACATGCATCTCGCTTCTCTATTGTTATTGCAGACATGGATGTTATGTCCTCTTATCGAAGTTCACAGTATTTCAGCATAGTGTCTCGGTAACGCAAGGTTATACTGCCAATCCATAACGTAATAGCAGTATATTTGTATAATGCATGTTTCAGTAGATACAGCTCTATCGGCTCCATGTATTTACATGTGTTGATGTGCCTGTTGAAAGGTTTAACTCTGTGTGGATTCCAATGTTCCATCTCTTCGGCTCTCCCTGTAATGTGGGATGTGCTGTGAATGCTGCCTCTTGTTTTGTTGCAGTGCAGAATAGCGAAGCATCATAACGCAGGCTGACAAGGGGGAAGGCTGTGTGACTACTGCATCTGGAAACTAGGTCTCTGCAGATGTTTCGTGATGTACCCGCTTTACCTAGCTCCTGCTTTTTTATTCCTTACCACCAGGCAACGTCACACCTCTTGAGGACACCAGACCATTTTTTTTTTACCCTTTTTGCTGAGCTTAGCATCTTCCATCTAAGCACATTACATGTTTTAAACAGAAGGTTTTCAGGAAAGGGAACCTGCCAGACCAATCCTATCCCTTCACTTGAAGAAGAATGAGCTCCTCTTCTTCCCCAAGAAATCTCCTATTTTAGCAACAGCTGATTTAAATTTTTTGGGGAATTCTTTGGACAAATAAATGTATAGGATGCCAGAAAACCTGTTTTTCTTCTTTGTATTCCCTGGAGAACGGATTCTACCTAGTCTGGTTACTAAGAAACCTGGAGGATTGTCTCTCAAGGTAATGTCTTGTTTCATTGCTTTCACATAGGAAAGGCATTGCTTCTACTGAAACGACAGAGAGGATTATCTGAAATATTTTAGGATTTGTTATAGCATGACCTTTAGGTGTTTGCTTTACCATATGTTTGTGTTTAACTATATAAATATTTGCATTTCATAATAAAAATAATTTCTCTGTGACATTGAATAATCCTTTCGTGATGACAGACGATGAAGTATTAATAATCCCATGTGTATAGTACCCCGATGATATATGATTGTACTCTATATATATATATATATATATATATATAAAAAATGGGTGAGGTCATATTTGAAACTATATATATATATATATATATATATATATATATATATATACTTATTATGAGACCAATGACTGCACTTGATGCAGATTTCTAATTTGAGATGAGTATTTTTATTCAGTAAGAAGTATATGATGTCTGTATACAGGAAGCAATCTTCACTGGCCTTGTAATGTATATTACTTTGGATGCTCCTGGGATCTTATGTGCATTGAATGCAATTGGAGACCAGTAATACCCTGTCCTAAAATACTGCATTTTTGATGCTGTAATGTAGGAAGGCATACCTTTAATCTATACAATGTCACTGGGATGTGCATTGATCTATGGAGCATTCAGCACCTCATCCTATTGGTATTTTTCACAAAGAGTTTCTAGGCAAAAGATGTCTAAGCAGCCACTCTGGTGCAGAGGTATGGAAGTAGGTGGCCATTGTTTTAACTATTCTCTCATCTTTTCTAGGCGAGAGGTTACATGCCTCTCATATTCCAAAATCCTTTCTTATCCTGAGTATATCCATCCATCCACAGTGCTGTATTGTGGTCACAACAAGCAACCAGAAGAAATAGGTTGTGCGCTCGTTTGGACTAACTATGACAGTTGCCACTGGAGATCCCACAGATGAAGCATCAGCTTTGCCAGGTCACCCACAGGACAGCTATGACCCCGATCCCGATCATGAATGTTGCGAGAGAGTTGTCATTAACATTTCCGGCCTTCGCTTCGAAACTCAACTCAAGACCTTGTCCCAGTTTCCTGAAACATTGCTAGGGGATCCGAAAAAGAGGATGAGGTACTTTGATCCATTGAGGAATGAATATTTCTTCGATAGGAACAGACCAAGTTTTGATGCCATCCTGTATTATTACCAGTCTGGAGGCAGATTAAGGAGACCTGTGAATGTGCCCTTGGACATCTTCTCGGAGGAAATTCGGTTCTATGAACTTGGTGAAGAAGCCATGGAGATCTTCAGGGAGGACGAAGGGTTTATTAAGGAGGAGGAACGTCCTTTGCCAGACAATGAGTTCCAGAAGCAAGTGTGGCTTCTTTTTGAGTATCCCGAAAGCTCGGGCCCTGCTAGGATTATTGCCATTATATCGGTTATGGTGATCTTAATCTCGATTGTGAGTTTTTGCCTTGAAACTTTGCCCGTTTTTAGGGATGAAAATGAGGACATGCATGGGAGTGCTGTCAATTACTATCCATATTCCAACAGCACAGGCCGCTACCAACAGTCAAATACCTTTACTGATCCATTCTTCATTGTTGAGACACTTTGCATTATATGGTTTTCATTTGAGTTCTTGGTTCGTTTTTTTGCCTGTCCAAGCAAAGCTGGATTTTTTACCAATATTATGAACATCATTGACATAGTGGCTATCATTCCTTATTTTATAACGCTAGGTACAGAGCTGGCAGAAAAAACTGAAGATGGGCAACAGGGTCAGCAAGCAATGTCTTTAGCAATTCTTAGAGTAATAAGACTGGTTAGAGTGTTTAGGATCTTTAAACTTTCCAGACATTCCAAGGGCCTTCAAATTCTGGGTCAAACACTTAAAGCAAGTATGAGGGAACTAGGTCTTCTAATATTTTTCCTCTTCATTGGTGTTATTCTTTTCTCCAGTGCTGTGTATTTTGCAGAGGCTGACGAGAGAGAATCTCAGTTTCCCAGCATCCCAGATGCCTTCTGGTGGGCTGTGGTTTCCATGACAACAGTAGGATATGGAGACATGGTCCCTACAACAATAGGTGGCAAAATAGTAGGCTCTCTCTGTGCGATTGCAGGCGTGTTAACCATTGCCTTACCAGTTCCTGTAATAGTGTCCAACTTCAATTACTTCTATCATAGAGAGACAGAGGGTGAGGAGCAAGCACAATATTTGCAAGTAACCAGCTGTCCAAAGATCCCATCTTCCCCTGACCTTCAAAAAAGCAGAAGTGCCTCCACCTTAAGTAAATCTGATTACATGGAGATCCAAGAAGGAGTTAACCATAGCAACGAAGATTTTAGGGAGAAGAATTTACAAACGGCAAATTGCACCTTAGGAAATACAAACTATGTAAATATAACCAAAATGCTGACTGACGTTTGACCTATCTGCTCCTGGCAAAGTGTATGGGGCATCTGCAGAATTTGTGTAATGCAATAATCTGCTAGGTAATACTTTTTTCTAGATGTGTCAATTCTGCATGGAAAGCAATAGTTGTGTAAGTGATGTTTTTATTGCATCTGCAACAAATACAAATTCACCGAACATCTATTGTCAGCACTGGTAGGCCAGAATAATCTGGTAACGTTCTTGGACTAGGGAGTATTTGAATGACGGTGCGGCCATCAGTAAGCTTCACTTTCTATTCTACTACGGGCGTCGCAGCCAAATTAGTTTGTATACTCAGTTGCACAACCTCTTGCAGCACACAGGTGTCACATAAATGTTGTAAAAGAAGTAGCATCCTGAAGAACACTTTTTTTTTCACAAGAGGTTCTGCAGCAACATCTGGCTTTACTGCACTGGAGACATTGATGGTATCACTATTTATTGCATTGCAGAGGAGCTAAACTGCTCCCATTAATCACACCTTAAGATGGCGGTTTCCAAAGAAATGTGCATCACAATGAATTCACGGATACTATATTACCATGGCAAGTAACTAGTCGTACAATATAATCTAACTCTACTGGATATGTGCGCCGCATATCCAGTAGTGGTGTAACCTATAATTGCACTTAAATGATCAATGCACATATGTACAGCGCTACATTTCATGCTTTAATAATTAAATAGCTGATGATAAAAAGGCCTTCCATATTTTAATGAGGAACATATATATTTTTGTGTTAAGGTTCTATTATTTGTATATCAAGGCTTCGATATTTTGGATTTTATTTTTTTTGAAAAAAAAAACAACAAAAAAAAACTATAGACAAAAATACTTTGCTGCAATTGCAGTGTGTCTCTGCTGGGATGTATAACACGATGCTAACAGGATCTTAAAGTGTACTATGATCTGCAGACCACTGAGGAAGAAATATGGCGCCATGGTCTACTGCTTCCTAGTTATGAGAATCACCTCATTAGGGAAGGGTTTGTAGCTTGGATGGATGTATCAATATTACAGAGGAACCTTGACCCTTCAAAGGGATATGATGCACAGGGTGCAAAGGTTAAATCCGATCACATTTGTGGGACTGCAATAAGACCATGGGTAGGGTATCCCACATATATCACTCCAATTATATGTAAATTAACTGCATGCATATGTTAATAGTTGTTCTGCAACTACTCCTAACAATCTTGTTAGACAGTAGTTGTCTATAAAGTGGATTATGCCCACTTTTCTACTTCAGGCCTGCATATGGAGGGCTCCTGGTTTAACACTTAGCTACATATCAAGTTATTATAGAGGTATACAGTAACTTGCAAGCTAAAGTGTAACAGGCCTCCTTTGGTGTGAAGGTTTCAGGTGTCGTGTTAGAAAATCTAGTATTCTATCACACTACTATACTCTTGATTACATTCCATTTATAAAATTAGTAACTGTGAAAAAAAAAAGAACAAATAATGCATGGATACTTATTGCATGCACACACTATCTAGCTATATACATGCAAACACACATGCAGACATAGAAAAATACACATACATGCACATTTCCATTTTACGATTATCCTGCTACCTATTTAGTTGTATCATTGCTGAAATTATTTATTCCAGAACTGCATTCTTGTAATAATAATTTCCTTATAGGAATACAAAACTCAGATCAGGAAAAAGGGACACACTGATTGTACATTTTATCAAGAGGTTCAAAGTATAAGTCAAATATGCTTGCACCAAGGATTGTACATACATTTCAGGGAAAACTTTTGTTACACTTGAAGGTATAGCTGTTGTATTGTTCTAGAAATATCCTAATAAAAAACAACTGCGTTGAAAGTGTTAGGGCAAAGGACGCGAGAAAAAGCGCTCGTGTTGTATCAGAGTATTATGGCGGCCACTGAAACATCATCCCATTGGCTATAGGCACAAGTGGCATTGCACAACACATATATGTTCGGGTGTGAGTGTGTATGCATGTGCATGGGTGTAAATGTTTGCACAGGTGGGTTAAATATCTATATATGTATTTGTGTGTATCTAAATATATACACAAATATGCACTCATAAGTCATATGGGAAAATCCTATGTATATATATAAAAGCAGAAATAAATGGGTAATTTTACAGATATATTTTCCACTCAAAAAAATGTATTAATTTGTATTAAAAATATATAAGTGATTATTATATTATATACTATACCGTAAGTATATGTGAAAAAAAAAATACATGGATATCTTTATATTCAAAGGGTATCTCATCATGGATGCACATATAGTCAAGCATATAAGACATAGCTCCATCTATATGTACTGGCGCAATAGAATTGATAGAATTAGATTTCATTCACACATAGCATATGTGCTGTGGGCTTTGCTGCTTTTATTGAAAAAAAAAAAAATGATGGGAATAAATTATTTTTTCAAAAGTAAGGATAAGAACTCTTAGGTTCAGGAGAACCCTGAGCTGGCCAAGTACTGTCACTGTAGTACAGATGCAAAAATTAAAGGGGTTATTCAGGCTTATAAAAACATTGCTGCTTTCTTCCACAAACAGCAGCAGTCTTTGTCCTCAGTATATGTGTGGTTTTGCAGCTCTTTTCCATTGAAGCAAATAGAACTGAGTTGCAGTACCACACACAACCTGAGGACAGGGCTGATGCTGTTTTTGCCAGAAAGTATCTGTGTCCTTTTTCTAATCCGGATAACCCCTTTAAGACTCTCCTATGAACAGTCTAGGTGAATGAAACCTTTAAACTCCCAGAAGCTCTGTAATGTAACTGTATTATGCACATAAAGCACATTGTGATATAAAGTGTTACATTACTGAAACATCACATTTAATTATTATTTTAAGAAAAATATTTGTTTGAGTTATTTTTTTTATTTATTTTTACTAAATTTTGAAAATCATATTCAGTTATAGAATCTACAAAGAGGCAACAGCCAGATCTACTGCTTCCAGGGATTGCTAAAGCAAATATGCAATTATTGTCAAAGGCATTGTCTCCAGATTAACCCTTGAGGCTCAGAGAAAGGAATACAGTGCTTACAATGGCTTTGTTACCGCTAGGCATCAGTTATTGCTGACGCAGATCTGTGGCCACCTTAAATTAGCATATGTGTAGAAAGAATATTTTACAATACATCAAAGGTGTTTCTCTATAAATGTATTTTAATGGAATCACTTAACTCCCTGTCTGTGCCTATCCCATCTGGGTTTGTGTATTGCTTTCATATGTTTAATATGGAATTGATAAAGATGCATCTATACCTTAAAATATTGCTTTTCAATATTCCTATTGCACTTAAAGGGGATATTTAGGATTAGAAAAATATAGCTGCTTCCTTTCCAAAACAGTGCCACTCTTGTCCTCAGTTTGAGTGTGGTATTGCAGCTCTGTTCCTTTATTGTTAATGGAGTTGTAATACCACACACAGCCTGAGGACAGGTGTTGGGCTGTTTTGGGGAGAAAGCTAATCCTGTTTAGCCCTTTACAAGTATGATGCTTTAAGAAAATAAATTATTTTTTGCATAATGAAAAGTCAGTTTTTCAATATACTGCCTACATAAGGGCGTCACAACTTTAAGATCTCTGCTGTCAATCAATAGAAACCTTAATTGTTTTCTTCTATGGTAAAAAAAAAATCTGCCCTGACCGTATGATGGACACACAGGAATTGATAGCTGTACTGTGCCTTTCATTAGTCCTGCACATGTTTGATCATCATATGAACAGGATGGATTTGCATCCACTGGTAGTTAATAAAAAGAACTGTTTTTTATTTCATTGAATTATTGCAATCAGAGATCATAAAAATTATAATGGTTTATAGGGAACCTGTCATGTTCCATTCTATTCAACTGTTTATTCTGGGCTAAGTGGTCAGGTCGGTCTAGTGATCTAGCGATCACCCGGGCAGCCCCCCTGCACCTCTCCGTGCCCCCCAGCTCTCACACACTCGCAGCACTAAGGAAATTACGTCTCTCAACCCCCACCCCCATGCTGTGGCTAAAAGGTTTCGCTATGGTCAGGCGAATTCCATCGTGCTGCCAAAGAAGCGACATGTCAATTCTTTGGAAGACGGCTGAATCCGCCTGAGCCTAGAATGAAACCTGTGGGATGGCCAGATGTTTAAGCGGGAGCGAGCACGAATTCCACGGCAAGTTGTTCGCGTGATTTCCTTAGAGTGCAAGGGCCCGTACACCGCCATATTTTTGTAAATTTAAAGTTAGAACTATCGGCAACATTTAGCAACTATATTTATTTTGTGTAGCGATCATTTTGGGAAACTCTTATTAGTATAATTATAGTTAATCTCAGGGACCATGGCTTAAAGGGAATGCGTCATCAGAAAATGACTAATTGTTTAAATAATGTTTTTATGTTAAATATATTTAAGAAATTTTAATGATTTTTCTTTAATTTTCTATTTTTCTATCTCTATTATAAATTATTATTCAACTCTTGCAGTTTTCATTCTCACCACTGGAGCTAAATCTAAGCTGAGACTTCCTATTCTATCTATGTGGTGATAAGGAGGAGGCTGATGTAAAATGATCTGTACAGCATTGCAGCAACATGTGACACCTGTAGCATCAGTAATGTTTTACATTCATTTCACGGGGACAGTCTTTGTCTATTGTCATCTATGTCCATGAGTCTTGCTGTAAAGTATGTCACTAAATGCTGTTAAAAACAGTTCAGGAAAGATGGTAGCCCCATAACAATTTATAAAAAGGGAAATAAAAACAGCAGTTAAAAAAATAGAAACTGATTAGAATATAAGAACAACTTTTAGTAGCTGATGCTAAATAGTTAAAGAAAATCTAGGTGATACATGCCCTTTAGGCTTTATTCACACTATGTAAAAACAACAGCCATATTTCTTAACAACGGTCATTGTTATGGAAATATTGGCCATTGTATCCAAATTAGTGGCTGTTGTTTGCACAACAAAGGCATTTGCTTTTACATAGTGTGAACGTAGCCTTAAGGGGTAGAATATTTAACATATATGTCTATACAAGCTGCCATAGAAATAAATAAATAAATATGTATGGCATTATTGTATGACTATGAATTGCACAGATCATGTGATCAGCCCTTAAAGATGCATGTTAATGCAGAAGAAATTTACAGTTACAACATATGTTGTACATAGCTGTAAAAATGAAAAGTGCACATGACCTCCATTTTTGTACATTATTGTCACTCAATGGGTTGTAGTCTTGAAAGACATTAAACTTAAAGGGGTTGCCGATCTCCACTTCATGGTACCCACTTGAAATGCAGGAAATGCATGGTCACCACTATGATAGGTGATTGGCTTAGCAGAAAGTCAAGAATGTACCATGTATTGGTGATCGGCAGTAATTTGGTGAGTGTTGAAATGACTGAGGTTAAAGAGGTTATCCAGAGCGCAGAAAACATCCTACCTATTCTGATTTTACCCGCATACAATGTCCGCAACGTCCTTCCCTCCTACTCTCATCTAGAAAGTTTTCACAAAAGAGAGTCAGAGGGAGGAAGTAAAGTGACGGAAAGGAGAACAGGTGAGACCTTGACTGCTCTCTGGATAACCCCTTTAGGGTGCGTTCACACCTACAGGATCCGCAGCAGATCTGCAGCAGATTTGCAGCAGATTTGATGGTGCAGATTTGATGGTGCAGATTTGATGCTGTGTTCAGTTATTTAAATGAAATCCGCTGCGGATCCGGTAAGTGTGAACGTACCCTTATAAAGAAAAGTAATCAAGTAACCATATAAAAAAGTAACTTCCCATAGCTGCTTTCTTTACGAAAAAAAAAAAAAAGGAAAAAAATCTTGGAACAGTATTGTTTTGTTTTACCAAGAAATTGGCCATGTTTTCTAGAGAACTAGTTTAAAGGAGAAGTCCTATTAAATAAAATAAAAGCACAAAGACAAGGGTGTGTGGAAACATAATAAACTATACAGTACTTACCTATGCTCATGCCTCGTAGCACTACTGCCGGGTCCAGTCTCGTGCAGCTCTTCCAGCTGCAATGTCACATATCCAGCTAATCGACTGCCTGCTTAGGCAGTCAGTGATGGGCGGGACATCTCCCCAGTTATTGACTGGCTGAGCAGGAAGTTGATGAGCTGGGCTGTTACGTTGCTGCTGGAAAAGCCAGGTATGTGGCATACCCGGATTCCAACGAGAAGCGGGAGTGGCACTATGGGGGAACAAGGACTGGTGAATATACTTTGTTTATTAAGTTCCCCCACATGCCTTTTTTTTTTTTTTTTTAAACTTTTATGGGACTTCTCTTTTAAGTGTAATATCTTGTTGCCCAACCTTTAGTAGCAGGAATTGTCATCAAAAGTACAGTATCAGAAATGCTTGTATATGTGAAATATAATGGGGGAGATTTATCAAACATGGTGTAAAGTGAAACTGGATCAGTTGCCCCTAGCAACCAATCAGATTCCTCCTTTCATTTTCCAAAGAGTCTGTGAGGAATGAAAGGTGGGATCTGATTGGTTGCTAGGGGCAACTGAGCCAGTTTCACTTTACACCATGTTTGATAAATCTCCCCCAATATTCACATAATGTTGCAGTTTAGACCTAGTTTTCTAAATGATACAACCCCTTAAGGGTGGGTTCACATGCACAGGATATGCAGCAGATTTGTTGGCGCAGATTTTATGCTGTGTTCAGTCATTAGGTCACAATGATATCTGCAGCAGAACCTGTACGTGTGAATGGACCCTTAAGAGAAATGATTTCCCTATGGTTTGATTGAGTCTCTGAGATTAAGTAAACTCTTTTAATCTTTTATTTATTTTTATATTTCCTGATTTTGTGTGTTCTTACAGAAATTTTAGGGAAACCCCTAACTCTAACAAGAATGTTCTATTTATAGTCAATTTTGGATTCAATAATGATATTGAACACTAATATGACATTATAGGAAACACTTGGTTGCCACTATAGCTTCTAAAGGTGGTGAAAAGGTTAACAGCTTCCCTTGCATACTAAAAGCTGCTTGGCCTGTCATGTGATCTCACATTTATTTCTGAGCAATAGTCAACATGATTGAGTCGCTTATTTAAAGACCCAGCTTTAAAGAAAGACTGGAAATTTGCATGTCTGTTTAGTAGATACTTGTATTCTGTATAAAATATCAATGCTGGAGCATATTTTCTTATGTGACGTTCTGTTTCTCTGTTGTTCCTTTTGGAAATGTATGAACAATTTCTAAGCTGGGTTTCCGCATCTCTTACCCATATGTCAATAGACTGTGTTGCTACTATAGTCTGAGGCTGTCATCATTGAGGGGTCAATTTTAAAGGGGTTATCAGTAGTTCAAAAACATGGCCACTTTCTTCTAGAGACAGCACCTTTCTTCTGTCTATTATCACTTAGAACCAGGTAACTGTTCTGAGATTACATCAAGAGGTTTGCACTAAAGGCTTTTTAGGGGCTTTGACAAGTTCATAAAGTTAAAAGGTTAAATAGAATGTGAATGTCCATGTATCATATAGTAAGAAAACCATGCTTAGGCTAGGTTCACACTGCGTTTTCAGCATCCGGATCCGTTTTTTGCAAAAAAACGGATGCATTTGTGTGCATCCGTTTTTGATCCGTTTTTTCCATTGACTTCCATTTTAAAAAATAAACGGATCAAAACGGATGTGTTTTTTTTTAACGCACAATAAAGTACTGTGGACACTACTTTTTTGACCGTTAAAAAAACCGGATCCCTTAGACGGATACTGAAAACGCAGTGTGAACCTAGCCTTACTCTCTTAGTCCTCCATACATTTATATTGTGGCAGGGACTATTTTGCAGCATAAATACAGCCAATGTTTTATTTAATGCTTCATGTTTTTTATGTAGATGTAGGGGGTGATTTACCAAACATGGTGTAAAGTGAAACTGGCTCAGTTGCCCCTAGCAACCAATCAGATTCCACCTTTCATTTTCCAAAGAGTCTGTGAGAAATTAAAGGTGGAATCTGATTGGTTGCTAGGGGCAACTGAGCCAGTCTCACTTTACACCATGTTTGATAAATCTCCCTCTTTGTGTCCTTTTTTGTTTGTCTGGAACCCTTTAACCTTAGAATGAATGGGTCACAGCATGGGTCTCCAAACTGCGGCCCTCCAGCTGTTGCAAAACCACAATTCTCATCATGCCCAGACAGCTAAAGCTTTGCATTTGGCTGTCCAGACTTAATGGGAAATGTAGTATTGCAACAGCTGGAGGGCCGCAGTTTAGAGACCCATGGGCCACATCAATACTCCCAGTCATTCATTTGAATGGAGCTATGTTTCCTGTAGAGTGAATGGCTGGGAGCACCAATGTACAAGTCAATGCCAAAGGGACCACTGGTACTTATTTTTTTCTTTCTTAAAGCTCAACATGATTCTTATAGTTCAGACCTGACATGGCCTGCCAATATGAAATTAAAGAAGTAATCCAGAATTAAAAAAAATAAATAATTATGGCTGCTTTCTTCCAAAAACAGCACCACATCTGTCCTCAGGTTGTTTGTGGTATTACAATTTAGATCGCTTCACTTCAATAGAACCGAGCTGCAATACCACCCATAAACTAAGGACAATGGAGGCGCTGTTTCTGGTAGATAGCAGCAATTTTTTTTTCTAAGCTTGGATAATCCTTTTAAATGATAGATTTACACAGTACTGCTACCAAATGCTTGTCTTATTGCCTCAGACTATCTTTCCAGTACAGAGTTCCTTGAAGAGACTGTGCATGCCAAACAAGCAAGAACCAATGTGTCATGCACTACCACTTTAGGCCGTACACTGGGCATAGCCGATGCATCCATTTTGACTATAGTGTTTCTTTAGGTAACTCTAATATCCTCATAAAGATATACTTTTATGATTGTGTAGAGTAATAAATTGTTTTCGGCTACTTAAATTCTTACATTTTAATGTTATCAAAATCAATACCTTAACTAGATGAAGAGATCAATACCAAATTCTATGCCATGTCCTTAGCGGACCCTATGCAGAATATGCCCTGAACAGCCCATGTGTCTTCTGCATATGCCTGTGCATAAGACTGGAGGGAGAGGTAAAATTACTTGTCTTATCTTATCTTGTAAAGGTAACAATTCTTTTTTTTTTTTTTTTAAACAATTCTTATTAAATGAGGTTCGGAATTGGAACTTCATTTTAAATATTTAAGACCCCCCCCCATACAGTATCTCAATACTGTACTATTTGGGCAAAGCTGTGGGGTTCTCAAAAACACAAGAGTGGAAATGGTTCTAAAAATATTAATAACATACAAAAAGCCAATTCATATACATGGTTTTAGCTCATTTTCATGGCAATATATTGTACAGTTCAACACAAACAAAATAGCAGTGTATAACAAATGTCAATTTGGGATTTTTTTTTTTATAATTTTTTTTTTCCATTTTACATGTTACCTATTTTCATGTTATTCTACTAAATCCATTTGGTTTCAGGTATCTTTACATCAGGTATATTAGCTTTACAGTAGGGCTGTGTTTAGAAATGCTATAAGTGCCCTCAAGCCTCAATGGAAAAACAATAAACAAAAAATTGTGTTACTTTTTGGAGATAATAAATTGCAAAAAAACATCTTACTATGCATTTTCTCCAAAAATAACAAATGCCTTAAAGTATATGTTGCTTTCTATTTCGTTTTAAAGTTGCCTCATTTAACCATAACGGATGAGAACCTAGTATCCCCTAGTATCTGTCTTCCATATAGGAAATATTCCACATCTGACATATTTCCCGTCGTCTTTTATTTTTGGAGAAAATGCTTATTGTTGGATTGGTTGGGCCTAGAAACTGCCTTGTTTTCTAAGCCCAGCCATTCCCTTTTATATTGTAATAGGGATCATTTGTAATTCTATCTAACATCACTGTCCTATGCATTAACAGTACCTAGTTTCTCTGCTAAATACAGCCCTGCCTAGAAGCAGAACACAAGTACTTCAATGAATTGTATGTCCTTTTCTTTTCAAGAAAACCTCTTTTCTTTCTTGCAATGTAAACACTTGTTCTTGCTAGACATTCTAGAAAAACAGGTTGAAATGTACATGTTTATATTTTATAGGTATATGCATATATAGTACATGTACAAGCACATACACATACATGTTTTTAAGCATACTTTTATTCTTACATGTCATATGTAAGATTTATTTACACCATATTGGTCCATTTTAAGTATAAATGATGTAATTAATAGATGACAATGATGATGTAATCTATTGATGCTTGTATATAAAATGCTCAGTTTAACCAATTACCTGTGTTGTTTTGTAGCATTCATTTACTACTGCGCTATGGAGGCAATCCTGATGGTTTCACTTTTTTAACCAAAAAACTGGGTAAATTGAAGTATCTCACAATTAAAAAAGATAATTAAATAGATAGAAAGCTGAGGGCACTCACTAATTAGTTGCAAAATACTTCATTCCAGAATGCGGTTAAAATGGATCTGATGAAGCGCGCATGCGCGTGAAATGGCCGTCATGTTGTTATCTATGCTGTGAAGCGGTATGGCGTCTGCTCAAGAGTGATATGCATCACACAGATTTTAACCGCATTCTGGAATAAAGTATTTTGCAACTAATTGGTGAGTGCCCTCAGCTTTCTATCTATTTGATTGTTTGGACAAAAGATTCTGTTGTGAGGAACACCTCCGTTGCAACTCAGCCTAGCCCATATTAAATGTCTAACTAACTGCATGTAAGCCAACAAAGGAAGTAGTGCCGATGATTTTTCTCACAAATCTTGTGTTCACAATTAAAAGAGTTATCTAGGCATAAAAAACATGCACCACCTTTTAAATAAAAAAAATTTTAAAAGGAAAAACATGCACCACTCTTGTCCTTTGTTTGGGTGTGGTTTTGGAGTTATTTTCCATTAAATTTCTGTTGAAGTGTGTAATACCACACACATCCTGGAGACAGGTGTGGCGCTGTTTCTTCAGGAAAGTAGACTTTTTTTTTCAATTCTGGATAGTCCCTTTAAAAATTAACCATAGAAACTTTAGCAATTGCCATAAATGTGGCTGTACCTGGTACTGTACCTCCAAGCCTAGCTTTTGTGTCTGGAAGACTGCACCATGCCCTTTACTCTCCACTGATCAACAAAATGAGAAGGCCTCGGGGTTTCGCTTTTAAATAGGTTGTCCACCTTTTTTATTTATTTATTTTTTAATTTTAATAGTGGCAAAATTGGGCTCCCCCCAAAAAAAAAAGTACACATTGCCATGACCCACCACTGTCGGTGCCTGGTCCCAACTACATCCTGGTAACCTTTTAACACAACCTGACCTGTCAGTTATTTGCGGCCCATGCAGGATCCCGGCAGGAGCTTATTCGATGTGTATACGCTCCGGCCGGGATCCCTCAGAACAATGGGTATTGTTCACCCGTACAAAGTACGGCTGTTGTTACCGATGGCAACAACGGCCGTACTTTTACGTAGTGTGAACATATCCTAAGGGTAGCTTCACACGTACCGGATTTGCAGCGGATTTCACGCTGCGAGTTTGCAGCGAAATGCAGCCGCGGCACCGAGCAGGTAAAGTTTGCTCCAGGCTGGGGGCTATGGGGGGTTAAAGGGGCCGGGTTACATATCCACAGCAGAATGAAAATTCTGCTGCTGATATATAACCCCATAGCACTTCACACTACAAAGATTTGCAGCAGATTTCGCTGCAAACTTGCAGCGTGAAATCCGCTGCGGATCCGGTACATGTGAAGCTACCCTTACGGGGTATTCCAACTTTAAAATAACTTGTCTTCTATCCAAAGGATAGGGAACAAGTAAGAGGTCACGAGGGTCTGAACTCTATACCTCGACGATCTCCATATCGGCCTTTGCCTCCTTTGTTTTGAATAGAGCTAGGGATAAGACACATGACCTTGGCTCAATTTGTTCTCTATGGAGTACAGCACCTGGCTCTTCATGGCAGCTCCATAGAAAATGAATAGAGCTGTGGGTCACAAGCTGTATCCAAGGCTCTGTTCAAAATAAAGGAGCTGGTGGCTAATCTGGAGATCACTGGGGGTATAGAGGTAAGACCCCCTGCAATCTCTTATCCTGTGAGTAGAGGACAAGTTAGTTTTTAGTTTGAATACCCCTTTAATATTATCTATAATATTATCTATATCCATACCAAGGAATTTTTAGTAGATGTAGTTACAAGATTTCAGGTAAATGAGCAATTTTTTTAAGGATTTACCCCTTCCATGTTGATTATTCCTTTTAGTGTATGTTTATTCTTGTCACTTCTTTTGTATCAGAAAAACTAGAATAAAAACTAGAATGTACTGACATTGATTTAAAATATAACCCAATTTGTTTGCAGCCGACACTAGAGGGAGTTTTGGTGCCTGCTACATACTATTATACTGTGAACTCAATGATAAGACATTATTAGGTTCTCTAGAGCCTCCATCCTTTTATGTTTTCAATCTTTTCCTATTTAGGGTATCTTTACATGTAGCGAATTGCAGTGGATTTCATGCTGCGAGTTCCAGGTAATTTTCATTACCTGGTCTGTGGTCCGGCTGCATCTGAGGCTCCCGACTCCCATAGGTCCTGCCCAGCCAATCAATGAGTGTGACAGGGTCATGCACTGATTGGCTGAGCGGGACCTACGGATGCCGAGAGCCTCAGATGCACCTGGAGAGCGGACCAGGTAAAGTATGCTCTGGGCGGCAGCTGGTTAAGGGGGCCGGCATTTACATACTTGCAGTGGTATGAAAATTCCGCTATTCTGAGTATGTAACCCCATTCAAACTCACAGTAGCGGGAATCGCTATGTGTGAAGCTACCTTTAGCATACCTTCACATGTACCAGATCTGCAGTGGATTCCTTGCTGCGAATTCCCAGCGAGACCCGCTGCGGATCCCTGCCCAGTAAACTCTATGGGTAGACAAACTCGCAGCGGGATGCACATCCTGCTGCAAGTTTATCTGCCCATAGAGTTTACTGGCCAGGGATCCCCAGCGGGTCTCGCTGCGAATTCGCATCAAGACATCCGCTGCGGATCTGGTACGTGTGAACGTTCCCTTAACCCCTTCGTGCTGCAGCTAGTTTGGGCCTTAATGACCAGGCTAATTTTTCAAAATCTGACCTGTCTCACTTTATGCTCTTATAGCTCAGTGATGCTTTAACGTATGCTAGCGATTCTGAGATTGTTTTTTCGTCACATATGGCACTTTATGTTAGTGGCAAAATTTGGTCACTACTTTGTGTGTTTTTTGTGAAAAACATCAAAATATCATGAAAAATTAAAATAAATTGCATTTTATGAACTTTGAAATTCTCTGCTTCTAAAAAAAAGAACGTTGTAGCACATAAATTAGTTACTAAGTCACATTACCAATATGTCTTCTTTATTCTGGCATAATTTAACAAATAATAATTTAATAATTTAACATAATAAACAAATTTTACTTTTTTTTAGGGTGTTATGGGGCTTAGAAATTTATCAGCAAATTATCACATTTTCGTGAAAGTTTCCAAAACTGATTTTTTTAGAGACCAGTTCTTTTTTTAAATGGATTTAGAAGTCTGGTATCCTGACACCCCCCATAAGTGACCCCATTTTGGAAACTACACACCTTAAAGAATTAATCTAGGGGTATAATGAGCATTTTAACCCTACAGGGGCTGGAGGAAAGTATTCACAATTAGGCAGTAAAAAAAATGGAAAATTTAAATTTTCCAACAATATATACATTTAGATTAAAGTTTCTCATTTTCAAAAGGAATATGAGAGAAAAAGCACCCCAAAATTTGTAATGCAGGTTCTCTTGAGTACAACGGTACCCCATATGTGGGCGTAAACCACTGTATGGGCACAAAGCAGGGCTCAGAAGGAAGGGAGCGCCAATTAGCTTTTCCAATGCAAATTTTGCTGAAGAAGTTTCTGAGCGCCAGGTGCGTTTGCAGTGCCCCTGTAGTGTCAGCAGAGAGAAAACCCCCCATAAGTCACCCCATTTTGGAAAGTGCACCCTTCAAAGTATTCATCTTGGTGTGTGGTGACCATTTTGACCCCACAGGTATTAGAGGAAAGTATTCAAAAGTAGACAGTAAAAATGAAAAACTCAAATTTTTCCAATATTATGTTCTTTTAGTTTGAAATTTCTCAATTTTATGAGGAACAAGAGGAAAAAAGTACCCCAAAATTTGTAACGCAGGTTCTCCTAAGTGAAAAGGTACCTCATATGTGGGCATAAACCACTGCATGGGCACACAGGAGGGCTCAGAAGGAAAGGAGCGCCAATTAGCTTTTTCAAAGCAGATTTTGCTGAAGAAGTTTCTGAGCGCCAGGTGCGTTTGCAGAGCCCCTGTAGTGTCCGCAGAGTAAAATCTCCCAATAAGTCACTCCATTTTGGAAAGTGCACCCCTCAAAGAATTCATTTTGGGGTGTGGTGAGCATTTTGACCCCACAGGTATTAGAGGAAAGTATTCAAAAGTAGACAGTAAAAATGAAAAACTCGAATTTTTCCAATAATATGTTCCTTTAGTTAGAAATTTCTCAATTTCATGAGGAACAGGAGAGAAATGTCACCCCAATATATGTAAAGCAGGTTCTCCTGAGTAGAATGGTACCCCATATGTGTGCATAAACCACTGCATGGGCACACAGCCGGGCTCAGAAGGGAAGGAGGCCAATTAGCATTTTCAGTGCAGATTTTTCTGAAGAAGTTTCTGAGCTCCAGGTGCGTTTGCAGAGCCCCTGTAGTGTCAGCAGAATAGATTCCCCCCCAAAAGTCACCCCATTTTGGAAAGTGCACCCCTCAAAGAATTCATCTTGGGGTGTGGTGACCATTTTTACCCCACAGGTATTAGAGGAAAGTATTCAAAATTGGCCAGTAAAAATGAAAAACTCCCAATAATATGTTGGTTTAGTTTGAAATTTCTCAATTTGACGAGGAACAGGAGAGAAAACGTACCCCAAAATCTGTAACGCAGGTTCTCCTGAGTACAACGGTACCCCATATGTGGGCATAAACCACTGTATGGGCACACAGCAGGGCTCAGAAGGGAAGGAGTGCCAATTTACAGGAGCAAAACCGCAGCTAGTAATGGTTATTAGAATAGCGCAGTTACTAAAATAAAATAAAAAAAATGAGATTACAGGTAATGTGGGGTGGTTACGGACAGTCTGGGGTGGTTACAGGTAATCTCTTTTTATCCCCTGTCACCAATCATTCATGGTGACAGGGGATAAAAAGTGCCGGGAGCACATGGTACAAGCGATCAGCGGTATATATAGTATATACCGCTGATCGCTTGTACCGGGACCCCACAGGGGGGTCCCCGATGACTGCCCCATGCTCTCCGCTACCTCCGGTGGCTGAGAGCATGGGGCTTTCATTCATTTTAACTTTTCCATCGCTGTGAACAGACATTAGTCGGTTCACAGCGATGGCGGCGGCCATATTGGAAATGATGGCCGCCGGGGGAGGGGGGTTAGTGATCGCCCTACTAGGGGGGGGCTGATCTGAGGTCTGGGGGACACTTATTTCATCTCCCCCCGCCGTAGATTTACGGCGGGGGGAGATGAAAGGCGGCGGCAGCATCGGTAATCCCCTTTACCGACGGCCGCCGCTATAACGTTAATAGCGGCGATCGTCGGTTAGGGGGGGGGGGGGCGGGACGGACCCCACACACGGCCCCAACCCCTCAGCTACCTCCGGTCGCCGGGGGGATGGGGTGGGGGCCGTCCCGACCCCGCAGCCTTATTCTCTGCCATCGCCGTAAAAAGCTGATGGCAGCAGAATAAGGACCCTTAGTAACTGCCGTAAAAAGCCGTATCGGCGGTCACTAAGGGGTTAAGGATATCTTAGCTCTGGATCAGAAAAACTGATCTCTATGTTGATATTATGGGGGAGATTTATTAAACATGGTGTAACAGGTGAAACTGGCTCAGTTGCCCTTAGCAACCAATCAGATTCCACATTTCATTCCTCACAGACTCTTTGGAAAATGAAAGGTGGAATCTGATTGGTTGCTAGGGGTAACTGAGGCAGTTTCACGTTACACCATGTTTGATAAATCTCCCCCTATGAGTATAGTGATCTAGTCATTGAAGAATTTGGGGCCTAAAAGCAACACAATAATAAAAGGTAGAAATTCACTTTCAGACTAAGCTGTCCACATGCTGTCCACAAGTTTGTGTCCCAGTTGTTACCAGCCCCTTTGTAGTAATTTGGTGAATAGGCGACCGCTATGACTATGCGAGCATTAGAGTTATAGAATGGAATCACCAGGCCGGTCACCTCTGACGCTGGGGTCTGTTGCTAAGCAGCCACAGGAATTAATTCGGGTGCTGCCTAGCAAGCTCAGCGCTTGCATAGATTATTCATTATTCATTCTGAAGGACTCCCTAATGAACAGTAACAAAGGGAAATTGTGAGTTAGGTTTGCAGGACTATAAGTAGTATTGGATCTACAGTTTACAGCAACTGTAAAAGGCTTTGAGTTGATCTGGGAGATTTTACTTCTATGTAAGCTTCCATACCTCACCTATATATATGCTATCCTCATGAAACCATCAGACATTACAGGACACTAAATAAAAGTGGTTGCAAAAAAAAAGATATGTATAATTCAATGTATTGTGTCACCAGGAAATGACGTAGGGTTTTATTTTAAGGTGCCTTCACACCTAGCGACTCGCAGCGTAAATGACGCTGCGAGTCTGTCAGGTCCTTGCAGATCGACCGCTGCGTGTACAGTATGTAATTCTGCTGGCTGCTTAACCCCTTCAGCTCCCGCCCGGCTCCCGCTCCCACTCTGCTGTATACATTACCTCTCCTCGCTGCACGGGTCCCCGCGTACTGCTATCCCGCCCGGCCAATCAGTGGCTGCGGCAGGGCAACACACTGATTGGCCGGGCAGGAGAGCAGTACGCTGGGACCCGTGCAGCGAGGAGAGGTAATGTATACAGAGCAGAGCAGGAGTCGGGCGGCAGCTGAAGGGGTTAAGGGGCCGGCAGAAGAACGACCGCTGCGTGTATGTAGTGAAAGTGATCTGCCAGGACCTACCCGACTCGCAGCGTAATTTACGCTGCGAGTTGCTAGGTGTGAAGGCACCCTTAAACATTTTTAAAGAATTTTTGGGTATTTTTCTAATTTTCCATTTTACTATCTGTATTATAAAATAAACCCAAAATCGTGCAGTTTTCGTTCTCACAACTAGGTCTAAAAATAAGCTAGGAGTACCAGTAGATGGGATCAAGACATTCACAACAGGTGTGGTACAGGTTGCAAAGCATGAATAGAGAACTTCCCCATAGAAGTCAATGGGGTGCCTTTCTAATCTATGTCCATGGGGCTTGCAGGGAAGCACATTCTTAAATGCTGTTGAAAGCAGCTACCACATGAATAATGTACAAGGAATTACGATGAAAACACAAAAAATAAGCTACAATAATAAAACTAAATTTTTTTTTTTCCCTATCTAGTTGTAATAGGTAAAAAAAACTCTAGGTGGTATAGTCCCTTTAATTTTTTTTTAAATAACATTGACTAAATGATTCTAATAGCCACTGCCATTGGACATGTGAGTTTCTGCCAGTTGAGTTGAACGAAGATGACTGCAGGCTGAACATCCTGTCCAGCCTTGTAGCTATGAATTTCTGAGAGGCTGTCCTCTACTATTGCTCAATACAGCTACTGACAAGGGGGAACAGACGTCTTGTATATATACACTCTGTGCTTCAGTGGGTTATAGGGGCCATGATGTTGCTTGTCGCATGGAAGCTGAAACAGTATGGTTTGGGAATGGCTTGTGAATACTGAACAGTTAACAAAGCACTTGGGGAAAGTCTCCCTTTGTAACTGGTTACTGCCAGACTGCCAGCCTACCTCAACAGACATCACTGAGATACACATGTAACTAGAGATGAGCGAACCGAACTCGGATTGTTTCAAACTTCGCCAAAAGTTCAGTTCTATAACTAACCCTTAGTCATGGCTTAGTCATGGCTACTACATCTGAACACTGACACACCTAAATAGCCAGCTAACTGTCAGGAATGCAAGGCACCACCCCTCCCCCACAGCATCACAAAGATGCCATCCCACCCTACACAGGTACCATTAAAACAATGTGAATTGTGACTATTAACAACATATGTAAGAAGGCTAGAGGAGTATGACCCCAGCATACCATGGAGCTAGTCCAAGGAGGCTGGTGAAAAGAGACACTCAGTGACTCTTTTCCAGGTGGCAACATGCCTGCTGGAGTGCTTGCGCTCCAACAGTTGCATTGACACAATCCGAAGGAGGGATGACTATTGGCTGGCCACCCTGCTTGATCCCTGAAACCTGCGGAAAATGGCTAAATTTTTTTTCCACCTGCGGACATTGAAGCAAAACTTTGTTACTACCGTGAACTTTTGAGCAGTTGCTTGGTTAAGGCATTCCATCATTACCAGCCTTCCTCCCTAATAAGACCTTCTCGGAAAAAGCCAGTGTGCTCCACTCCCATGACTGGAAGTGGGGGCAAGAGGAGCAGCAGTAGTAACCATGGTAGCAGCTTGAGACTGCATTTGCTCATGAGCGACTTTGTACACCCATCAGGGGAGGAACCAAGTCAGCAGCATCCACGCGGAATGGAACGTCAACAACTGAATCATCAGGTGGTTTTTTTTACTTGGATTCACCACTGCCCCTTAACGTTACAGACCCTATGCAGTTATGGGCTGAAAAGCTAGACAACTGGCCACAGCTGGCAGAGTTTGCTCTGTCCATGCTGTCATGCTTAGCAAGCAACATAGCACCAGAGGATGTTACGTGTAGCAGGGGAATTGTAACACCTAAAAGGACAAGGTTGCCTTCCCCCAGTGTAGAGAGGCTGACATTCATCAAAATGAATCAAGTCTGGATAGCACCGGATTTTATCACGCCTGTACTAATTCATCACCCAACATTCAGGCACATGACAGATAGTGTCTATTCAAATCCCCATTACCATATGCGCCAACCATAAGTATTCTTTTTGAAAAATATAAAGTAATGTTCCCCCTTAGACCCCAAATAATCAGATAATCATGTAAAAAATACCCAAAGTTGATTCAGATACATGTAAATACACAACCCCACCATCAAATAAAATACCCATGGTTTTGCCCAATCAAACTATATAAAACACAGGTATATATATATATCCACAGCAGCTTTATGCCTCTGCACTGTGCAATCCATGTCCCAAGAACAGTAATATCCAGACTCAAAAGAGAACATTTCCCTTCTTGGTAACCATAGCCGAAGGGTTCCATCCCTGTTTTTTGTGTCAAGAAATTTTTTTGTGTCAAGTCCATTTTTCCGGACAAGCATGGTGAGTGGCTGATAACTATTCTTAGGGATTTTAAGATATTTCAAGGGTAGTCAGAGGTCACACAGTGGTTGCTCATATGGTGTGAGGTTTTAACTGCTTTTGCGGTTTCTTGAGTGGTATCACGGTATAGGCAGAGTTCTTGATGGGTTACATATCATTGAGGATTCTGTCCTCTAACTGTGATACAAAAAACTGCTTAAATTGCTATAAGGCAAGTTACCTTGGCTTAATTGTTGTGCATTCTTTCGTGAACTGTTGCTTTTTGGTTGCTGTTGCCTAAAACCCACAGTGGATACGCAGCTGTTCTTCAGCCACCCCCAATGCTATGAGGCAGATAAAATAAACTTTCAGTGATTCTAATTGGGCCGCGTCACAGAGGGGAAGGAGTTTTGTCACACTAGGGGTGGGCAGGCCTGCCTCCAGTGCTTCAGGCGAGGCTAGAATGGACCAATACCATGGTACCTGATGGTACATTCGCTTTAATTTTACATCGCTGATCCACCACATCCACTGCTGTCCTGAGAGAAAGCATAATTTTGGAACACTCATTTGCCATTTTCTTGGCAGAGCTAATGCCACTTATAGGGTGTGCCTTTAAATATTGCCACTATCTGTCCAGCTGTAGGTATGTAAAAAGTAAAGAGTTTTTTTTTGTTTTGTTGGGTAGATGTTTATTTTTTACTTTCTATTGCTACTTTGCTGCCTCGGCAATATATTTTTTTATTTGCCAAACCATTGGCATCTATTAATATTTATATCAACATAGTTTACAAGCGCCTACATTTAAAGTGAATTTCCACCTTCTGAGATCATGGCATCTTTAGAACCATCATTCTGAGCTGCATTTTTTTACAGCAGCTGGAACAGTTTTTATTTGTATTCTAATCCAGAGGAACAACTGACTTTCATACACATAGACCTAAATGTCTTTTTAAACTCCCTTAGCAATCCAACAAAATTAGTCTCTATGCACATAACCATCTTTTTTTCTTTTCTTTTTCTTTTTTTTTTTGTTGCTATTTTGCATTCTCTCCCCTATAGAGCTGAGTAGAACTTCAACAATAACCCTAACACACTGTCTAAGAGCTCCAATAGTCCCGTATAACACAATTAGGTCACCAAGCAGTGTTCTTTTGAACTGTTTTAGGGCAAATATTGCAATATTTGCAATATATTACCAAAGATATTGCAACATGCGTTACTATGGGTAAATGGATGGTACCCAGTGGTAACTAACAGCTTGTTTGAAAAGATACTGCAGTTGGAAATTTTTTTATGCTTTTAATATTTAGAAAAAAGCCTGAAAATATGGTGGCCTGATGGCTGCACAGTGATATTGACAAAAGCAATAGCTTTTTCCAAGGCAGCAAAGAGTATTTTCATTATGAATTGTACCAACAGGATTGGCATCCTAGAAAGTGACACAAAACTCTCTATATGCTGCTTTCTCACAGCGACATTTAGGGGCACATTCATCAAAGTCTGTGCCTAGTGCAAACTTGAAAAGAAGCAGACATTTTTGCACAAGGATCCCCCGACCGTGTGCAAGAACTATGCGCTTTATTATAGCTTTGCACCATATGGCAGGGGGAGGGGCATGGCATTGTGCACAGGGAGGCGTGTCCTCCCTGAGTATCAAATTTATCTATATTTGCGCTTCGCTGGATTCATTATGCCTGTGCTTGCGCTTTTTGGTTAATGCAGTGGAGGAAAACATAAGGAAGGCCAAAACCCTCATCAGGCATGTCAACTGCCCTATCACAAGTAGGTTTGATCAAACAGCGGAAAAAGCAAGGTTAGATTGAACTCGAACCTAGCTGGACCTTCCGCATTTGATTTCTGATGCCTTCCCGATCCGTGTGGAAGGAGAAGACAGCCCAGGGACCGCCTAGAATTCCGTGATTCAGCCAAGGTAATAGGCTGTATCCCAGAATTCCAGGCGGCCCCCGGGCTGTCTCCTCCTTCCGCACGGACCGGGAAGGCATCAGAAATCAAATGCGGAAGGTCCAGCTAGGTTCGAGTTCGATCGAACCTAGCTTTTTCCGCTGTTTGATCAAGCCTAATCACAAGGAGGAAAATTCTAAAATGGTAATAAAAAAAGAAAAGAAAATCCCTTGATCAAGGTCCTATGACATGTAATTCAGTGCCCATAATTTGTTATATTATATTTTTCAAGAGAATCATCCAGTCCTCTCTTACACTTGTTTAGCAAGTCAGTCATGACAACATCATGTGGCAGAGAGTTTCACAGTCTCCCTGCTCTTACTGTAAAATATGTCATCTAGACGTAGCAGATGCCCCCTTGTCATGATTACAGAACTAGGTGTAAAAAGTTCACTAGAAAGATCTCTGTACTGTCCATTCATATATTTGTACAGTGTGATCAGATCGCCCCACACAAAATAACCCCAAGCTTCATAACCTGTCCTGGTACTGTAACCCACCCATTCCCTTTATGACCTTGGTTGTCCTCTTCTGTACCCGCTCCAGTTCAGCTGTGTCCTTCTTATATATTGGTGCCCAAAACTGTACACAGTATTCCATGTGTGGTCTGACCAGTGATTTATAAAGAGGCAAATCTATGTTCTCATCTTTAGTATCTATACCTCTTTTCATGCGTCCCTATTTTTTTTATTAGCCTTGGCAGCTGCTGCCTGGCACTGATCTCTAAAGTATAGTTTACTGTCCAGCAAAACCCCCAAGTCCTTTTCGGAAGCAGTGTTACCCAATATTTTATTATTTATCACAAGAAAGGTAACTGAAGACCAGCAGGGACCACTGTATTGGTGGTTCTGGAAAGGCATGTGAATTTTCCGGTCAGTCATAAGCTTATTACTGCCATGTCAGCCTCTCATTTTTTTCCTGATCACAGAAAACCTCTTTTAGGTAAAAGAAAAATTCAGGGCTAGTAAATTCTGTATACACTAGTAATACATCACTTAGAAAGATGCATGGTAGAAGATTCAAATAATGCTCAAGTGAGATATGTGATCCATTGTTTGCTCTGGTGCTATTTTGTCTACAAGAATGAGCAGCTTGGGTTTACTAGCTGTGGAATAGTGATTTATTGGTTTGACATTGTTTAAATGCTGACAAGGAGAATTTAGAGCTACAGACTCCTGTATTTCCTTGACACTATTATGTATCTCAGGCTGACCTGGCCAAGACATTCTTGTTAACCCCATCTGCCTGTCATCCTGCACTTTTCAATCTCATGGACAATTCTGTAGTGTCACGTAAAATTCTTTATGTTTTAACCCAAGACTAATAAGGAAGCAGCTATCCTCCATTAGCAATACCTGATTCCCCCAGAATATGCAGACTCTACCAGCACCCTTAAACTACAATCACTACATAATATATAATACCGTATTTTTCGCTTTATAAGACGCACTTTTTTTCCTCCCAAAGTGGGAGGAAAAACCAAGTGCGTCCTATAAAGCGAAGACGGCTCCCAAGCAGTGCTGAGCACCGCAAGGAAGCCGTCCCGCCCGCCCCCTGTATTGCCGCTCACTATGCATATGCATAGTGAGCGGCCCTGAGTGATCCTCTCTGCCCGCCCAGCCCGCCCCTTCTATCGCCGCTCAGCTGAGCCGATCAGAAGCCCGGGAAAGTGCAATGAGCAGCACTTTCCTGGGCTCCTGATCGGCTAAGCGGCGATGGAGGGGGCGGGCTGGGCGGGCGGAGGGGATCGCTGTCCTACTCACCTGTCCGCCAGCACCAGCAGCTCCTCTCCCGACACTCGGGTCTCCCGTCATCCTCCGGCACAGGCAGCGGGGTACAGAGACGGCTGCAGCGGCTGCAGGACACTTCTGGCACAGGCAGTCTCTCTGTACCCCACTGCCTGTGCCGGAGGATGACGGGAGACCCAAGTGTCGGGAGAGGAGCTGCTGGTGCTGGCGGACAGGTGAGTAACCTGTTTGTTGTTTTTCTGGTCGCAGGGGGCATTGGCTACTGTATGGCGGCATTGGCTACTATGGGGGCACTGTATGGGGGCATTGGCTACTATGGGGGCACTGTATGGGGGCATTGGCTATTATGGGGGCACTGTATGGGGGCATTGGCTACTGTATGGGGGCATTGGCTACTATGGGGGGCACTGGCTACAATGGGGGCACTGTATGGGGGCATTGGCTACTATGTGGGGCATTGGCTACTATATAGGGGCATTGGCTACTATATGAGGGCATTGGCTACTATGGGGGGCACTATATGGGGGCATTGGCTACTATGTGGGCACTATATGGGGGCATTGGCTACTATGTGGGGCACTATATGGGGGCATTGGCTACTATGTGAGGCACTATATGGGGGGATTGGCACCAATCACACTGCTGCTATCTCCAAACTGTGACAATGAGCAAAAAATTTTTTTTCTATTTTTCCCGCCTAAAATCAGGGGTGCATCTTATCAAAAGGCGTGTCCTATAAAGCGAAAAATACGGTATATTAAAAAGAACTGTAGAGGTAAATGCAAGTTCCAGCGCTGTCACTAAATGCACCTTTGTTCTGAGGAAGGGAGAATGCTCTCCCGAAACATCTTAACTTTGTGCAACAAATAATCGTGCCCTTTTCTAACCATTTATCTTCTTGTGTGAAGGTGACCATAGAGGTAATATTAATTTGGATAAAAACATTGTAATTCTTAAAATGGTCTAAGCCTTATAACTGCTTCTGGAAGAAGGAAATGCTGGCAGCAGGCCTATGCGCACAGCACCTTGAACTTACATCGCAGCCACAATACTGACTTACAGCCCTGGAATCCTGAGGTAAATAGCGGCTGGCTTATTTCGGCAGGTTCACTGGCCCGAACCTGCTGATAGTGCCGCTTTAAACCGAGGCACCACTATATATATATATATATATATATATATATATATATATATATATATATATATATATTCATTTATATTTATCTTACCCACACATTAAGATGAAGAATATCCAGCTTCTAGCAAGTGACTGGGATGGTAAATATGGTGCATTGAGTCACAACTGTTGCTTAGAGTCTTCATCAAGCATAATAAATACTCTAATGTCATGTCTCTATAAGGTGTGTTTGTCTCTTTACTTCCATAAAAACATATTTATTCATTGGTGGTTGCCATTCATTACAGTGTGAAGTGTCAGGCCCACAACGGCAACCCAGCAGCATGTGATTACTATCTAGTCCTAAAATGTATGGCTATAAAATACAATATGTACTGTAGGTTTTACATAATCTTTAATACTTCATGTACTATAATCAGTTACATGGAAAATCCCTTAAAGTATAAGAAAAAAGATGAAGGCCACACAACATTCTTAGTACATTGAGAGTCTAAGATTGCTTGCATGAAACTCCACAATAATGATCCAATTACAACACGTATAATTGCTCAGGATTTTTTTCTAATGATAATGATAGTGCAGCTCGAATCCAGCCGAATTGATTAGAGTTTAGACAGTCTGCAAAACCGTCTTGTAAGCAGTTTCTTAGAATAGAATAGACTCATGATTGATCATTGTACAATTAATCAATAATTTTACAATGGCAGGCAACAGGTATACACTATATGGAAAATAGTGCTGAATAGAGATGAGCGAACAGAATCCTCAGAACCGAGATTCGTTCCAAACTTTGCAAATAATTTGGTTCGGTACCAGAACTTTTTTTTTTGCAAAGTTTTTAATCAGTTCATTAAGTTAGCGGCCACACATCTAAAAAACAAACAAAAAAATGGTATACACTTTCTGCACTATCCAGGTGTCCTCCTTTAGGTCTCTGGTGTCTCCAGCCACCTCCACCCTACTCAACCAATCACTGACTGGGAAGGGACAGCGCTGCAGCTAAGGATTGGCTGAGAGGGGCTGTCATCCTTGTCTCGGGAGTGAAACCCACTCAGCCAATTATTGACTGTAACGGCCTATTGCCTGGTCGACAGTCATGCCCGTTATCCCATACCTGCTGAGGGTAGCATCTGTCTGCTCCTCTACTCCCTCTCACACTGCTCATTTTCCTGCTTCTCGCCAGCCTCAGCCTTCTGCCCTGTGCTAAGCCACACGCTTGTCCTCCTTTATTTAAAGCGTCAGCTCACAAATTCTAGTACATTCTGGGCGAATTACCTGGAGGTATTAATAGCTATCACCTTCTGACCTCTCTGCTCATTTTTTGGTGCTTTTTTTGTCAGCTACCACGTCTGTCCTCCCTGGCTATATGCCATTTCCCTCACTTCCTAGGGATATTCTAGCCGTCTAGATCTTCACTTCATCCTTGGCTCTCTGCTCAGCTCCAGTTGGATGACATTGCCACATAGAGACATAGAAGTTTGGCGGCTAGCACGTCTAGTCCCGGATCTCTGAATTCATTCATCCTCTTCAGTCAGCAGTCACTGTGGGACCTTTTCTGAAGATAGCAACCTGAGAGTATCCCTCAATGAAGCCCACATCTTAGACTCCGTTCCTTGAAGAGGGTACATCAGCACTCCTCGGTGACCCAGGAAATCCACCTCTGTGTGCCTGCTCTATTTGTCACACTGACGGATTGATATGGGACAATGCTGCTACCAGTGATTAGAAACAAATTATTATAAGACAAACATTACTTATGCTATGTTTACACGGAACGATAATTCGCCCGATCGTACGATTAATGATGTCGAAGTAACAATGTGTTTTTCATAACGATCAGTGTTTAGATGGTACGATATATCACATGGAAAATTCACTTTCATCGTTTTGCGATCGCTTAAGCCTATCTCACACATAGGGTAAATCGGTGAACGACTGTTTACACGGAACGATCTGCGAATTTTTTGCGAACGATCAACGACAATTTGAGAACTTGTTGAAAGATCAAAATGAACGATTTATCGTTCGCAGCATTTACACAAGCCGATTATCGTTCGAATTCGATCGTTATCGTGGGCGCGTCAGAACTCCCCACAGCACGCTATGGAACAAGTGGCCGGAGCCGTTTGCTCCACAGTGTGCACTGACAGGGTTTTCTGCGGCCGCTATGCAATGCAATGTCAGTATACGCTCCGGCCAGGATCTCATAGTGGGCAAGATAACAACTATTTTTGTAATAATCACTGCCATTGCTGCAATGTGCAACAACGGCCGTGGTTTTACAAAAATATACATTGTGTGAACATAGCCTAATACTTTGGTAGTGCCTTGTCTGCTACATTGTTCTTCTAATTCTGGGACATGGGAGTGTTATGCTGGGTTTACACGGAACGTTTATCGTTCGAAATTGCACGATAACGATCGAATTTGAACGATAATCGTACGTGTAAATGCAGCGAACGATCGAACGACGAGTGAGAAATCGTTCACTTTGATCTTTTATCTTGTTCTTAAATCGTCGTTCGCAAAAAATTCGCCGATCATTCCGTGTAAACAGTCGTCGCGTGAAAGTCCATCCGCCCGCAGCCCGGCCCCCCGATCGCAGCCCGGCCCCACTCCAATGGTACGTTTACACAGAGAGATTTATCTGACCGATTTTTGACAGATTTCAGGAATAGATTATAAACAGCAAACAGGTCATAAAGGAAAGACTGAGATTCCTTCCTTCGTTCCGTGTAAACAGTCGTCGCGCAAAAGTCCGCCCGCAGCCCGGCCCCCCGCTCATCCGCAGCCCCCTGTGCCGGGTCGATCTCCACCCCCGCCGCCCCGATCGCCACCCCCGCTGTCGCCCTTATCGCCACCCCCGCCGCCGCTCTGATCGCCGCCGCTCCAATCGCCACCGCTCCGATCGCCCCCGATTTAATTCCTGTAAAATACATTTATTTTCAGCTACAGTGGGACATCAAGGCACCATCGTAATCCCTAGGTTCTATGCTGCTTATTGACTGCTTATTGCTATGCCCTTGATACAAGTCCTGCAATAATACTTAGGGATTTAAATCTCAGTTTCAGCCCAGGTGGCTGATTCAGAAGAGCTTACCTGTTAATTATCTCTATGTGCTCATAGGGGTTACTGTAGAATCTGGTCTTTTTACAGCCAGCATACAACAGAGGTCAGAACCTATAATCAAGTGTGCAGAATCAGGTGTTTCAGGGCAAGAAAAAGTCTTATCAGCATGTTTTGTAATCCTTAGGATTTCAGGGAACAGGCTAAAAAGTAACTTGCAAACATTAAATCAATTCACTAAAAGATATAGGTTGACGTTCCCACTCTTATAAATAAGGTACTATTATACAGGCCGAGGGGCCTGGGCCTATTACACGGCCCGATAATTGTTTAACAAGGGCTGCAGGGACATCATTACCGATGAATGGACATCGTTGCTTAAACTATATACATTACCTGTCCATGCTGCAGGGCTCATCTTGTGCTCTGCTTCTCCCCAGGTCACTGGCTGCGGCGGTCCTGGCCTGTAATTGGCTGAGTGGCCTGTCAGTCTGACATGTCAGTTTTCTGCGGCCGCTATTTAGTGAATAGCGGCCGCAGAAAACCAGTCAGTGCACACAATGGACCATGCGGCTCCGGCTGCAAGCTCCATTGTGTGCAGCGGGGAATTCGGATCCGGGCGTGCACAGATGCGCCCGCATCTGAATTTAACGGCAGCAAAGATCATCCGGACGGTACTGCAGTACCGGCTGGGATGATCTTCTGACACTGGCCGTTCTGTGTCTTACTACATGGGAACATGGCCTAATACTGTGTGTAATTACTACACTTCATATACAGCAATATATAATTTTTATCTGAATAGCCTCTCTTAAAGCATACCTGCCACAGTGAGTACATTCAAACTTCCAGGTACACTTTAAAGCTATGTTCACACTATGTTTAACAGCGTCCATTGCATAGCAATGGACGCTATTAAACTGCCAGCCACCAAGCTGCATTTAGGACGTTCCTGCAGCTGATGCCTCTGTATCGGCTGCAGGAACATTCTTTTTTAACATTGATTTGCGGGCACTGTCGAGTGTGCCCGCAAATCAATTAACCATTCGCTTCAATGTAATGTAATGCAACCGATGCAAATTACATTGTGTGAACGGCTGTTATTTCCGGATGCTGACTTCAATGCAATGCCGCCCCTGCAGTAAAGAACAGACGCTGATTCCATTGCAATCAGTGTCTGTTCTTTACTGAAATATTATGTTATGTGAGCATAGCCTAAGAGCAATTAGTAATTGGTGGGATCTGTATATTATATGCTGCCTAGGACCTCTGGGGTTTCAAAATCTGATTATTTATTCAACTGTGACATTGGAACTTGTTGGTTCCAGTTTACCAGGTAACTACATTTATAACAGCAACGGACATATAATGTAGCCTGTGTAGCTGCTCGGACTGCCATACAGAATAATTACATACAACAACTACGGTTTAGATTTAAAAAATATTAAAAATTTTTATTAACATGATTATTAAAAATCTCCAACTTTACTGCACAGTGTAAAAGGATCCAGTAATAAAGACTACCACAAACCATCGGCCATACAGCATAGATGTTAGGGCCCACCAGAGAATCCTTTAGTGGGCCCCAACGTCTATGCTCTAGACACATGTCACAGATTCACAGGCAAACATATCGTTTATCTGTGCAGTAAATGATAGATCCTGCTGGGGACTGCCTGCACAAGCAGCGTCTCTGTATTACACTGTCTGTGCCAGAGCTGCTGGGGAGAGGGTGACAGGTGAGTTGTTTTTTCTTTTCTTGTTTTCATTGGGAAACATTGGGACACAGTGGAGGGCCTGTATACTACATTGGTACAAAGAGGGGACTTATAAACTACATGGGAACACGCAGGGGACCTATATAATACATGGGGGCACAGAGGGGACCTATATGCTACATGGGGGTACAGAGGGGACCTATATGCTACATGGGGACACAGAGGGGACCTATATGCTACATGGGGGCACATAAGAGGGATATATATGACATAGGGGCAAAGTGGTTACATAGTGTATATACTACATGGATCACAGAGTGGACATGTATACTACATGAAGGCATAGGTGGTCTGGTAGAAATCTTTATGATGGCCACTTAGAGAAGAAAAAAGAAGTGAACAACTCCAATCAGAGAAATTGTCACCTGTGATTAACTCAGAGAAGATACCCCCTGTGAGTCACTGAATATACCTACACTGTAATCACTTATATAAGGAAGGAGGGTGGGGTATGATTAGGTTTTGGGGGGCCCAAGGACATTTTTTGCAGAGGGGCCCACTGTAGTTTGTATTAGACCTCAGCATGCAATAAACTAGCTAATACCAACCACTCTGTGAAGTTGTTTATGGAAAAATCAACAAATTCCTCTTTGGCTGAACTCCCTGATATGATATTCTCTATGCTGTTTCTATTTTATGACTAGAGAAAATAAAGAAGTCATTATAACATCCCATCTGCACTCTTCTGAATACATATATTTTCATGCAGAATTTATAAAATAAATGTTTAACCCCTAGACAACCTTGGACGTACCCGTACGTCCTAGGTTGCCTAGGGGACTTTAGACATGTTTGGTATTGTCGCGTGCGTAATCGCCCAAAATATATAAATCCATTGATCACATTTCTGATCTCGCATGGTAAACGGCATAAGCTCCAAAAAATCCAAAAGTGCAAAATCCAGAAAAATTGTAATAAAAAGCGATCAAAAAGTCGCATATACAACGGATAGAAAGTACAGATCATGGCGCAAAAAATGACACCTCACACAGCCCTATAGACAAAAGGATAAAAGTGCCATAAGCACAGGAATTGAGCGATTTTAAGGAACACATATTTGTTAACAATGGTTTGAATGTTTTAAAAGCCATCAGATAAAATAAAAGTTATACATGTTACATATCGTTGTAATCGTAACGACTTGGAACATATATAACAAGTCAGTTTTAGCCCAGGGCGAATGGTGTAAAAACAAAAACCCTCCAAATAAAAAAAATATGTTTGTTTTTTTTCAATTTCACCACACACATTTTTTCTGCTTTGGCTGTGTGTTTTCTGAAAAAATTCAGCCTGTCATTGCAAAGTACAATTAGTGGCACAAAAAGTAAGGGCTCATGTGGGTTTCTAGGTGAAAAAGGAGGAAAAAACAAAAACGCAAAAATTTTAATTGGCCCGGTCCTCTAAGGGTTAAAATGAAAAAGAAATTAGAAAACAAATTAAATAAGACAAATAAAAATAAAATTAAAACAATTTAGAGATATTTTGATTATCCAGCACGTAATTACTACATGTACAAGGCCCTAGTATGCAAAAAAAAAAAAAAATTCTATTTAAGGGACATTTAACTATTTAAAGGGGTATGCCACTCAAACATAACTTTTGATATGTTGTTGCTCCTGGTGAGACTAACAATTCCTTCCATACTTGTTATTATCTATTCAGTCTCCTTCTCCCAGGTCCCGCGTGCTGCTTTCTGCTGAAAACACAAAAATCTGTATGTGAGCCTTCCTCTCTGTCTCTCCCTCCCCTTCTGAGACAGCTGATGTAAACAAGTCCCCAAGAGGCTTTATCTGCAACATTGTGGCTTCTTTGTAATGCTGGGAGGGTTATTCTGAGGTCATAGGTACGTTCTGTTTATCTTGTCTTTTGTTGGTCACACTCACTGATACATTACCTTGAGAATTACTTCTGTATAAATCTAATATTAATTATTATATATTTACACAGAGAGCTCTTCGAAATCTTTTGGTAAATATGTCCCTGGGCACACTCTCTATACTGTTCTTCATACTAAAACTGGTCATGCACATCACATTAAAATAATCTGAACCTACCCATTTCAGCAGGGTCATGCAACCATATAATGTGCAAAATGATCCTGTGACTCAATGGTAAATGCCAAGGAAGTGACCAATGGTAAATGCCAAGGAAGTGACCAATGGTAAATGCCAAGGAAGTGACCAATGGTAAATGCCAAGGAAGTGACCAATGGTAAATGTCAAGGAAGTGACCAATGGTAAATGTCAAGGTAGTGAACAGTCAGACATGTTCAATTTAAACATGTTTCTGTCAGGGCCCCGAGGAACAAAGAGACACAGGACAAGTGGGCCCTATGGCTAACACCCCCCACGCTGTCCCTACCTGCTTGCAGTGCAGGTCCTAACTGACCGTCCGCAAGTAGGCATCAGTCCCTGCACTGAAATAAGTGCAAAACACAGACAAACAAAATACAGAACACAAAATAAGCAGTAGAAACGGGCCAAGGAGAATATCAAACAAGCAAGGGACGAAAGCCAGAGATAATAACTGAAAGGGCGAACAAGGTACAATGACAGTAGACAAGGCAAAGTCACAAAGAAACACAGAAGGACAGGACCAAGAAGGTAGCGAGTAACAGAGGACCAAACCAATGGAGGACAAAAGCCAGAGATGCAACAAGGTAAATGGAGAACCAAAAGCCAGATATAGTAACAGAAAGGGCAAACAGGGTAAAATGACAATAGACAAGGCAAACTCACAAAGACACACAGAAGGACAGGACCAAAAAGGCAGCAAGGAACGGAGGACCAGACAAATGGAGGACAAAAGCCAAAGATGCAAGAAGGTAAACGGAGAACCAAAATCCAGAGATAGTAGCAAGATGAACTAAGGACAAAGCAAGTAACACTGAGAACTAAGCGAGGCACATTGAGGACTAAGCAAGGTACATGGAGGACAAAGTGAGGCACACTGAGAACTAAGCAAGGAACACTGAGGACTAACCAAGGTACACTGAGAACTAAGCGAGTGTAACGCCTGGAGTAGTGGATCCACTGGACCGTCACTAGCGATGGCACTAACCTCACCAGGGAGCGGAGTCTAAGGGGATGGACTTGCTGCGGCAGGCGACCCCCAGGTCGCTACCCCTGGCTTGGTTGCTAGTGACGGCAGGCGAGGTGTGGCAGGAGCAGTAGGCAGGAGATGGTGCTGGCAGAGGTCTGTGGGTGTAACCGCAGGTGACAGGCTGAACACAGGAGCAATGGTATCACAGGGGAACAGGAACCAGGAAGAAGGACTAGGGACCAGATTGCGGATAGGAATCAGGAACAGGGACTTGGGACCAGGTAGCGGATAGGAAACAGGAACAACAGGGGGCTGGGCCAAACGCTATGGGAAGCATGTCGAGGCTCCAACACCTGTAGTGGGGCAGGGCTGGAATATATAGGGAGTGATTGGTGCAACTAACCAATTAGGAGCGCACTGCCCCTTTAAATCTGAGACAGCCGGCGCGCGTGCGCCCTAGGAGGCGGGGACGCGCGCGCCGGCCGGCACAGTGAGAGACAGGAGCGGAGGAGAGGTGAGGCGCCCCCAGGGGCCGAACTAGCAGCAGCGCCGGGTCCCTGCACAAGGACCCCGGCGGCTGCATGGGGCAGGGGGAGGTCGCGGCGGCGGCCCGGAACACGGGAAGCCGCCGCGGCCGTGACAGTACCCCCCCCCCCTTTGGCCTCCCCCTCTTTCTTGCCTGGAGATGGCGGCAAATCAGTGATGAAGTCCATCCCTATGTGGTGCCAGGGAAGGTCTGGACCTGGCAAGGGCTGTAATAGGCCGGCAGGCCTTAGTCGGGAGGACTTGTTTTTGGCACAGATGGTACAGGAAGCCACAAAGTCCTTGACATCTTGGAACAGACTGGGCCACCAGTAGTGGCGGGAGATCCGTTGCCCGGTCTTTTGGACTCCAGGGTGCCCGGCCTCCAATGAGGAATGTCCCCACTTCAAAATCCTTCTTCGAAGCGCAGGGTGAACATGGGTCTTTCCAGGGGGTATTCTCTGAAGAGTAGAGGTGGCGACTGGCACTAGGCGATCGGGAGGTATAATGTGGCGAGGGGATGTGGATTTGTGGATGAGATCCTTCTGTAAGTTCTCCCGGATGTAGGAGGACATGGCCTCAGTCTCGGGTACGGAGAGAGGGTACACCCGACCTCGAGGAGAAGGAGTACCAGGAAAGAGGTCTTTGGGACAATCGTACGCCCGGTGAGATGGTAGAGAGTCCGCCTCCTCGGCAGAGAAGGCATCCGCCAAGTCTTGGTCTTCCGCCGGTAGGCCGGATAGAGGCTTAGCGGGGTCAGGTGACGACATAAAGTACTTGGTCTGAGGTGACTTGAGACACTGGTTGGAACAGTCCTGACCCCAACTGAGAATCTCCCCGGTTCTCCAGTCCAGCTTAGGGGCATGTAATTGAAGCCAAGGAAGTCCCAGGAGGATGGCGGGAGAAGAATGGGGCAGGACGTAGAAGGATATCTTTTGCTGATGTAAAGTGCCCACCTGGAGGACTAGAGGTGCGGTCTGGTAGTACACATGGTCAGTAAGAATCTCGCCCGTGACCGAGGAGATAGTCAGGGGTCTGGCTAGTGGGGTCACGGGTAGCCGCCATCTCTGGACCAATGAAGCTGCAATAAAATTGCCTGCTGACCCAGAATCGAGAAAGGCAGTAGTCTGTGAGTTTGTCCTGAGGGTGTCTGGATGGAGGCTGGCACAGACAACTTTGGAGAGGTGGCATTCACACTTAGGGAGACCTCTCCCACTGGACCTAGGTGTTGGCATTTCCCGGACGCTTGAGGACGTTGGGGACATCTCAGCCGAAAGTGATCCGAACCACCGCAGTAGAGGCAGAGATTCAGCTCCAGACGACGAAGTCTTTCATCAGGCATCAGGTGAGCCCGTTCCACCTGCATAGGAATCTCAGGAGTCGACTGGGACTCCGGAACGTCAGGATTCTGGAAGACCGGCGCCAGCTGGTGATGGCGACAAGACAGGCCTAGTCGCCGTTCATGCCAGACCTCCTCCTCCCTCTCAGAAAAACGAGTATCGACCCTGGTGGCCAGTAGGATGAGTTCGTTCAGGGAGGTAGGTAGGTCTCGGGCGGAAAGCACGTCTCTCACCCGACTGGACAGGCCCTTCTTGAAGGTGGCTATTAGAGCGGCCTCATTCCAGTCCAATTCTGCCGCCAGGGTGCGGAACTGGATGGCGTAGTCACCAACAGAGGAAGTTCCTTGGGATAGGTTGAGGAGAGCAGTCTCAGCCGAAGACGCACGGGCAGGTTCCTCAAAGACAGAGCGGAACTCGGCCAGGAAAATTCGGAGATTAGCAGCCACAGGATCATCACGGTCCCACAGTGGTGTGGCCCAGGCCAGAGCTCTACCTTCCAATAGGCTGATGATGAAAGCCACTTTAGAGCGCTCGGTGGCAAACTGACTGCTTAGAAGTTCGATATGCATGGTGCATTGGGTCAGGAATCCTCTGCACAACTTGGAGTCACCAGAGTATTTGCTTGGGAGAGCCAGTCGAAGTGTAGAAAAAGCAGCAGGAGGTGGTGTGCGCTGGGCTGTAGTATGCTGCTGTAAGGCGGCAGTGAGTTGCTGGATCTGCTGCGACTGTTGCTGGATTTGTTGCGCCTGTTGGGCGACCACTCGGGCTATGTCACGGATATCAGGCACCTCGCTGGGATCCATGGTTGGAGCCTACTGTAACGCCTGGAGTAGTGGATCCACTGGACCGTCACTAGTGATGGCACTAACCTCACCAGGGAGCGGAGTCTAAGGGGCCGCTGGTTTTCACCAGAGTCCGCCGCAAGGCGGGATGGACTTGCTGCGGCAGGCGACCCCCAGGTCGCTACCCCTGGCTTGGTTGCTAGTGACGGCAGGCGAGGCGTGGCAGGAGCAGTAGGCAGGAGATGGTGCTGGCAGAGGTCTGTGGGTGTAACCGCAGGTGACAGGCTGAACACAGGAGCAGTGGTGTAACAGGGGAGCAGGAACCAGGAACAAGGACTAGGGACCAGGTAGCGGATAGGAATCAGGAACAGGGACTTGGGACCAGGTAGCGGATAGGAAACAGGAACAACAGGGGGCTGGACCAAATGCTATGGGAAGCATGTAGAGGCTCCAACACCTGTAGTGGGGCAGGGCTGGAATATATAGGGAGTGATTGGTGCAACTAACCAATTAGGAGCGCACTGCCCCTTTAAATCTGAGACAGCCGGCGCGCGCGCGCCCTAGGAGGCGGGGATGCGCGCGCCGGCCGGCACAGTGAGAGACAGGAGCGGAGGAGAGGTGAGGCGCCCCCAGGGGCCGAACTAGCAGCAGCGCCGGGTCCCTGCACAAGGACCCCGGCGGCTGCATGGGGCAGGAGGAGGTCGCGGTGGCGGCCCGGAACACGGGAAGCTGCCGCGGCCGTGACAGCGAGGTACAGAACCAAAAGACAAAGACTGGTAAGAAACAGGCCAGGGTCAGGAAACAAGGAATACAGATTACAAGGTAAATTGCTGAATCAAGCTGAACAGACAAGCTGGACAACGCTATCAAGAGCCCAGACTGAAGAGAGAGACACCTATAAGGGAAACCAAGTCCCCAATACAAAGCTCATAGGTTAAGCAAGAGAAACACACAAAACCAGAGGTAAAGAGACCTGTCCATCAAAACACAGCAGAGACAATTAGGGAGAAAGCCACAGCAAGGTAAGTGCAGGCAGAATTAAGAAATATGGATCGGATCACAGAAGACAACAGTAAAGAACATAATAAAATCAGGAACGGACTTAAAGTGACACCGTCACCCCCTTAGTGCATTCTGACATCTCTACACAGGTGTAAAGGGTAAATTTTGTGTTTTTCATATCTTATTTCATATCATACGTCATGGTGCTTGTTCAAGTAAAAAGTGTCCTTTTATCAACTGCAGATTGTATTAAGTGGGCGTGGCCTCGCGGCACTAGCGCCACATAACCCCGCCCACAACGGCTTGACGCCCATTGGTTGTCCAACGTAAAGGGGGTGGAGTCTAGACCTTTCGGCCAGCCTGTTCCAATGGCCGGCGAGGGGGCGGGGCCAATTGTGCCGTTGTGGGCGGGGTTATGTGGCGCTAGTGCCGCGAGGCCACGCCCACTTAATACAATCTGCAGATGATAAAAGGACACTTTTTACTTGAACAAGCACCATGACATATGATATGAAATAAGGTATGAAAAACACTAAATTTACCCTTTACACCTGTGTAGAGATGTCAAAATGAACAAAGGGGGTGACAGTGTCACTTTAAGGCCAAAAGCGCATACTTTGGTGCAGAGGTCGAATCTTTGCCGCAGAGGGTGGCACTGATGCCTTTTCAGGCATGATCAGTTGCTATCAAAGGTTTTTGGCTGGAGCTTTCTTACATCTACCCATTCAGCACATGTGATCACTCAGCCAGGCTGAGCTTATATATATTTGAAGAAAAGGAGTGCCAGCTAAACATTTTGCCAACAGCTATCTGAAATGTATGGGCACCTAAAAGGGAAATGATTAGAGATGAGCGAACCGGGTTCGGGTTTGAGTCGATCCGAACCCGAACGTTCGGTATTTGATTAGCGGGGGCTGCAGAACTTGAATAAAGCTCTAAGGTTGTCTGGAAAATATGGATACAGCCAATGACTATATCCATGATTTCCACATAGTCTTAGGGCTTTGTCTAACTTCAGCAGCCACTGCTAATCAAATGCCGAAAGTTCAGGTTTGGATCGACTTGAGCATGCTCGAGGTTCGCTGATCTCTAGAAATAATCACACTTAAAGACGCTATTAAGCTAACATCCCTGCCCGGTATACCCCACAAACCTACTTAATCCAGCTCAGGTAGTCATTTGGGCAGTTCCTGTGTCTGAAGGAGTCATGGTCCTGGGCCAGCAGCGCTGTATTGTTGAAGCAGGTATGAACTGCCAGGCTCACTCTGAGTGACACCACTGTAAGACAGCGCTGTGAATCATGGCCAAAGAAGCGTGATTAAAGCGATGTCGATCAAACAGAGGAAATGACTAAGAGAGCTGGATTTATTTACAGCATAAGACTTTATCTAAGTATGTTTGCAGGGTATACCAGGCAGGGATGAAGGCTCTAGAACTATGTTTGGGAATTCTTTTAGGAGCTCTATTAGCAAGATCTGTTAGCTTAATAGTAATTTTTAGTGTGGTTGGTTCCCGTTAAGATATTTTCTCAATCCAGGCAACAGTACAGTATATATCATGTAGTTCCTAAGTGTAAAACCATGCACCCTTCTGAATTGTGTATGTGTTTTGGTCAGCCTGTTGACTAATGCAAGAATCAACTGGCCTGTTCTGGTTCATCTACTCCTTGTGTGAATCTGCTAATTTCTTTGAAATGTTGCTTGGAGTCAAAGGTAGCTGACCATTGAGTAATCTGTCATTCACCCTTTGTAACTCAAGTGTTTTCAATGGTGAGCTGTAATACAAGATGTATTTCTTCTTCTAGGTTAACATCTGTGTCGAAGTCTCCATTTGGGACCTTCATCACTTATTGCATTCAATAGCAGTTAATGGAGCTAGTGGGTCCACTGAACGCTGGACACCAATAAAGTCTGATAGACCTCATTGACTAGGATACAAAATACTGCATGCTGCATTTTTTTTGTAGGGAAGTTTAAATAGATTATGTGACAGAGGCCATGATCTTTGTGCCTTTAGCTGGTGTTTGAGACCAATGAAGGGAGGGGACAGTAGTGATAATGGTGCATTTTAACTATCCAGATATAGATTGGGGTCACGGTTAAGCTAAAACAGTAAACTTACCCAGGGTTAAGGGCAGAACTTCAGGGCATAGGCTGGGAGCGGCTGCTGTCACATACTGATACTAAAAATCTTAAAATCCACATTAAATAACTGTACTGCTAAATTTATTCCTATAGGTAACAAATATAGACAATTAAAATCAAATCCTGCATGGCTTACAACCGAGGTTCAAATTGCTATAAATGACAAAAAAGGAATTCAAAAATACAAATGAGCATTTCATACCAGCCAGCTAGTACCAGCCAGACTCTAAACAGGAACTTTGTAATAAAACTATTAAATGAGAGGGTCTCTTTAAGACCAAAATGGGGCCACAGACTTGAAACGGAAGGTGCAGTCACAGTCCTTCCATAAAATATGTTTGTCTATGTTCCCTTTCCTTGGCGGTCTTCTTAGAGTTTCACTTACATGAAGTTTGAGCTACTTAGGATCACTGCCATGTTTAGGACAATGGGGGTATCTCTGTGATGTATAATGACCAGGTGGTCCCCAATTCTTCTTCTGATTTCCCTATATAGTCTAAGAGACAGGTGCAGTAAGCCTGGTATACCAAACCCATGAAGCCACAGTTGCAGAAATCTTTTATTTCATAAGCCTTATGTTATGACTTGGTCAGAGAAGAGATGGGGAAGACACAGATAGTGGACCATGTACTTGTCCCCACCCACTGCCCATGCCTACTTACCTCAATCAGCCCTAGGTAGCTGCAGACAACCACGGTGATGGTCCCTTACTTAAATACAGTAAAACACAAAATGAAGACAAGACAGACAAAAACAATAGAAGATGGTAAACGGTCCGAAAAAAACAGAATTCTTTTTCTTTTGGAGAGCTTTTTTTCTTACGCCGTTTGTCCTATGGAAAAACTGACTTGTTATATATGTTCCTCAAATTGGTATGATTAAAATGATATGCAACTTGTATGACATTTATATTAATTGATGGCTCGTAAAAAATTAAAACCTTTTACAGAAAATAAAATCGCTCTATTCCCATGCTTATATCGCTTTTATCCTTTGGTCTATGGGGCTGTGTGATATGTAATTTTTTGCGCCATGATCTTTTCTTTCTATCTGTACCTTGATTGCTCATATGCAACTTTTTGATTACTTTGATTTGCACTTTAGAATTTTTTTCCACTTACACCGTTTACCGTGAGGGATCATGAATTAAATAAATTGATATTTCGGGCGATTACGCACGCGGCGATACCAAACATGTTTATTTACTTATTTTTATTTATAACATGGGAAAAGGGGGGTGATTTGGACTTTTATTAGGAAAGGGGGTTATATTTATTATTATACTGAGTTTTTTTCATACAGTAATTAGAACCCCTCTGTGGGACTTCTATATACACAGTACTGATCTCCTATTGAGATCAATGCTGTGTATATAATAGAGTACCAATCCATCAGATAGATGCTCTACTATAATGGTCTGCTGCAAACCATTTGAATAGATTGCCGAGCCGGGATCAGCATCATTCTGACACTGAGCCCCGGACGGCTCATTAGAACGGATCTCCCCTCCGCACTCGCATCGCGGAGGGGAGATCCCCTACTAGACACTAGGGAGAGGGGGCACAGTCACGATCCAAATGCAGTTGTCAGCTTTGACAGCTGAATTTGAATAGTTAATTAGCCCGCCATGGCGGCTAATACCTGCGGTCCCTGGCTGCACATAGCAACCGGGGACCGCGGGCTGCAAAGAGGGCTCATGCCAGGAGCCCTCTCTGTTTACCCTTAACGGCCGCATTGCAGGAAAGGCATAGTAGACAAGGGAGGATACTTATGGGGCTTGGAGTTCCACCCACAGTCATGATTGGGCCTGAGACTCCAGCCCCAGGACATAGCCCACTCAGCTGGGGGTCAGTGTACTGTAGGCAGTCAGCCCCAGACACGGCGTTATCAGAGATGCCAAAGTGCACCTAGCAACCCGGCCAGCTGGTAGCTAGGGACGTTGTCAACGTAGGTCGGGTGACAGGGACGCCATAGTCAGAAGGCCAACCACATGCTTCAGAGGTGCGGGGAGTTGGCTAGTGCCTGACTCTATATTAGTTTGGAAAGCTAAATCAAAACACAAAATTAGTCAAAATAGGTATCCACAAGACACAATGCACATGGACAAGAACTTTAACGTTTTTCACTAATAATAGCCTAAGCTGCACCATTTAGCACCATTTCTTTACATAAGTTTAGCAGAATATTTCTTTACATAAGTTGCTGACCCTTTCACTGCATTTCCCCCTCACTAATAAATATTTTGGTGGTGGTCATTTGGGGGCGGGGGGCATATTGTTCTGATTGTGATTAATAACTTTTGAGGGTGATTTTGATTAGGTGAGGTGGTCCTGACTGCCTAATATTGTTAAAAATGTATTGTGATATTATATGTCCCACATCAAAGCTGGAGAGTATTACTTACTAAGTCTTGCTGGGATTTTAAATTTTACTTAGGCTTTTCATTATTTTAATAAAAAGAAATTTAATAAAAATGAAATACTTTATTTTCCCAATTTTAGGCTATGTTCACACTGCGTATGAATCAGTCCGTAGATCGTACGCCGCCGTACATGTGCGGCTGAAACTACGGGCATGGGAAAAATAGACATGCGGCCGGATGCATACGAACCACGAACATACGCCCGCAGTACAGTTATGCTTCCCAAGCTTGTTTCGAAGCGATCTGAGGCAGGTCATTTACTTGGAAATCTTCGCCCAGCCCCTTAAACCACACAGAACCTTTTGGATAGAAAAATCAAGTTCAATTTGGCTGAAATAAGTACTTTGTACGGGACCGCATTGAAATCCACGGCCATGAGTTTCAACATTTCCGTACTTAAACAATGGTCTTGTTCATTTTTCACGGCGCCGTATACGATCCGGCCGTAAGCTCATACGTAATGTGCATTGTGCGTGCGTATATCGTATACTTTCAAGCGAACGCATCAACCTCAAAACTACGTGCGCATATTCGCGGTTCGCACTACGGACGGATTCATACGCAGTGTGAACATAGCCCCAAATAGTAAAGTAAAAATTCTGTATTTTTTTCCTCAGTGGCATTTTTTTTCTGTAAATTAATAATTATTTTTATCCACGGGACTACTGGGGTCACTTTATCTTTGATTTTTGTTTAGGTTTCTACACAGTACTTAAAGATGACCTATCACCTCCTGGGCAACCCCATGCCTTAATAGAAGACTAAAATATAAGGAGAGGAAATTTATTAAAGCTTTACATTGATTGGTTAAGATGCAACACATAAGGCACACTTCACACCAAAACGAAGCAGTCTGCACTTAAAGCGACTCTGTACCCACAATATGTCCCCCCTAAACCACTTGTACCTTCAGATAGCTGCTTTTAATCCAAGATCTGTCCTGGGGTCCGTTCGGCAGGTGAGGCAGTTATTGTCCTAAAAAACAACTTTTTAACTTGCAGCCCCGTGCCAAACGGTAGTATCTGTGCCCTAACTTTGCACCACCCCTCCATCCCTCCTCCCCACCCTCTTCATCATTAGAAATGCCACTGGAACATTTTCTCCTGTCTGAACACTGCGCAGGTGCCTTAACGATCCAGCCCATGTTCAGTATTTACAGAGGTGAGGAATAGGAGACAATGCCTGGAGCATTCCTAATGATGAGGAGGGCGGGGAGGGGGGACAGAGAGGTTGTGCCAGCCTAATGCGTACACAATCTAAGCCCCTGCTGTTGGGCACGGAGCTGCCAGTTTAAAAGTTGTTTTTAAATGCTGACTCCACACCTAAAGGACTCCACCCAGTCAAACTTAAAGGGGAACCGAAGTGGAAGACGAATCTAACCTGCTGATAGCTCCCTAGTGGGCATGGGGCTCTGAGGATGAAGGTATGTTTCCTACATTAGGAATTATTGGGGGAAAGGCCAGTGGGGGAGGGGAAATTTGGCTGGGGGCAGCCGGATCGATGCTCAGGGGGTGGTATGCTTACTGGGCATAGGATTACAGAACAAACATCATGGAAATGGCACAGAGGATGAAGGTAAGATACATACCTTCATTCTCAGCGCCCTGTGCCCAATGAGAGCTATCAGCAGGTTAGATCCATCAAACTTGCTGATAGTTCCCCTTTAATGCAACTTGTATCACTTGAAATCATGGAATATAACATGTGGTTTATCAATACTACGCTTGAATATATTAAACTTCATCCGTATCACACCAGACATTCATTGGGCAAATAAGTAGTCGCTGTTTCTTCATACAAGACCATCTATGTGTCACCCATGAGCCTACTGTATGTATCAGCCTACAAGAAATAGAATTTTCTTTACAGTCTGACATGGTGTTCTTTGCTGCCACCTCTGTCCATGTAAGGAACTGCCCAGAGCCGTAGCAAATCCCCATGGGAAAAAAAAAATCTCCTGTTTTCAATAGTTCCGTAAATTTGGGACATACCCTTTAAAAAATGCAAAGCAGTTACTTTAATTTGTAAATTTATTTGTATATTTCCTACATTGTTTTCTTCTTTTCGATAGCAACTGTCCACAAAGGATATATAGTAGATAAGGAGTTAATTCCAACAGACATAGTAGTCTTGAGTAGTCAATAGCTTCATACCAATATCCCTAGTGCTCTAGGGCAGTGTTTCCCAATGCCAGCCCTCAAGGTCCACCAACTGGTCATGATTTAAGGGTGTTTAGTCAGTGCATCATTAATTGCCCCAGATGTTCTATGCATGGGGTATCTTCAAATCCTTACCTCTTGGTTGGTGTTGAGAATTAGGAAACTTTGGTCTAGGTTACTTAAGAGGTTAATGGTTACACCTAAGGATGAGCAAAGCAAATCTGACCAATTCTGATTACCAGCAAATCGGTCATTGAATTCGCTTTGTAGCAATTGGCGAATTTGCTTTGCTAATTCGCTACGTATAGTGGCCTCAATGGTGGCCGCACATGTTAGCTTACAGAACTGTTTTTCTGTAAACCCCACTGTGATGTCAACAACCCCCCCCCCTTCCCCCTTTATATAAGGTGATTGGCTTCCTGGAGGCGGCCAGTCGGCTCTGTATAGTGGGGAGTAGGGGACAGCAGGCAGTTAGAGCAGGGAGAGAAATACAGAGAGATAGGGACAGAGAGGAGAGGAGGGTGGATTGTGGGTGTTTTTTTGTGGGAGCAGTGAAGCCAATGTCTAGTATACCAAGTAACTGGGTGCTGGGTGTGCGTTATAGGAAGTCACAGTAAACACAGTGTCCATCCTAATTACTCACTGGGTGCTGCCCTGGAAGAACATTGAAATTATACTGCTGATCCACCAACGTCCACTACTGTCCATGGTGGAAACTGAATGATTGACAGGCTGATTGACATTTTTTAAAAATTGACATTTTCCAATTTTGACACTGTCACAGCAACAGCTGTTGAAAACCCCCCACAAAAAAGTTACTCTGTAATAGTCCCAGTATTGTAGCTACTATAGTTTGCCTGTTTTAATAAAAATTCTTTTGTATGCGATTAACCAATATTCACAAATTCACCCGAATATTCACGAACTTTGTAAAATGAATTTCTGAGTGATTTGCTCATCTCTAGTTACACCCCTGATAGTCTTGGGTAGGAAAAGCACATTTGATTTCATGGTAGCGGTTGCTTCTGTTATTTTTTACAGAAACAGATTGCTTTTATAGAAAACCCTGACTGTCATAGAAAAGTTCAATTTTTATGCTTGGTATAGCTAAGGCCTGAAAAAACACTCCATGCAAAACTAATACATTGGGGGAGATTTATCAAACATGGTGTAAAGTGAAACTGGCTCAGTTGCCCCTAGCAACCAATCAGATCCCACCTTTTATTCCTCACAGACTCTTTGGAAAATGGAAAGGTGGAATCTGATTGGTTGCTAGGGGCAACTGAGCCAGTTTCACTTTACACCACGTTTGATAAATCTCCCCCATTGTGTTGTTCCCAGCGCCAGACACAAAGGGGTGGTGGAAAACACAGGAATTTTATAAGGAAAGCCGAGTCACAGAACAGTTGGTGTTACTGAAGATCATCCTGGCCGGTACTGCAGTACCGGTTAGATGATCTTCACTGTTGCTGAATTCGGATGTGTGCGCTTCAGTGTGCGCCCGCATCCGAATCAAAGTTGACAGCTGCTTCTAAATACTTGCTCATCTCCATACCTGGTGGTCTAGTGGCGGGATCGATTGCGGGGGGGGGGGGGGGGGGAGGGCGATCCCTGCATACATCCCGGGCCGGGGTCTGTGCCGTAATGGCGCTGATCCCGGCTCGGCATTCTATTGCTTTCGACTGCAGCAGCCGAAAGCAATAGAACACTGATCTCATGGATTCATGCAGTATAACTATACTGCATAGATCTCTATGGGAGATCAGAGTGCGTATACTAGAAGTCCCCCAGGGGGGCTTCTAGTATATGTGTAAAGTAAAAGAAAAATGTATTTTTAATAACACAAAGCCCCCTCCCCTAATAAAAGTGTGAATCACCCCCCTTTCCCCATTTTAGAAATAAAAATAAATAAGTAAATAAACAAACATTCATTAAAATTCCAAATTGCAAAATTGCGCATTTTTGGTCGCATCAAATCCAGATTAATTGTAATAAAAAGCGATCAAAAAGTCGTATATGCGCAATCAAGATAGATCACATCATGGCGCAAAAAATGACATCTCTCACAGTCCCATAGACCAAAGGATAAAAGCGCTATAAGCCTGGGAATTAAGGAACATATATTTTCTGTAAAAGGTTTTAATTTTTTACAAGCCATCAAATCAAATAAAAGTTATACATGTTACATATCGTTGTAATCGTAACAACTTAAGGAACATATATAACAAGTCAGTTTTACCCTATGGCATACGGAGTAAAAACAACCCCACCCCCCACCCCACCCCCCACACCAAATAAAAAAAAAATCATTTATTTTTTCAATTTCACCACACATATATTTTTTTTTCTGGTTTCCCGAAACATTTTAAGCAAAAATGACATCTTCCATAGCAAAGTACAATTAGTTACACAAAAAATAAGGGCTCATTTGGGTCTCTAGGTGGAAAAATGCAGGCGCTATAGCCTTATATACACGAGGAGGGAAAAACGAAAGCGCAAAAATGAAAACTGGCTGTGTCCCCTAAGGGTTAATCTGGTAACATATTTAATCTGACATGAGCTGTTTATAACATAATTCATCTTATCAGACTATATACAGTCAGTAGCTGAATATTGCCTGGCACCTTACACTGACAGCTAGGTAAGTGTACAAGTCTATATTTTCGGAAGACTGGATCTCTCTAATTTCCAGTGTTCCAGGCTGATGCTATTGCAGCTTAAAAAAATGACAGCTTCATGTTTGTGATGGGGGAAAAAAAAAAAATTGTGTCAACGGATAGAAGACAAAAGCTCTGAATAATTAACATCACACAGTGAGATGTATTATTAATAACTTCGTTCCTCATGACCTGATAAAGATAAAAGTCCCGCAGCAAGATAAGCTGGAGAGGTAAAGAAAGTTTTCTAACAATCCTGCAGCATTTATGTCACTTCTCCTCCATACTAAGAACATAACCGTTCTCAATCATTCTGAGAATTCATTAGGATGACATCACGCCTAAAAGATATAGAAAGATTGGATCCCTATACCTAACCTTTAGCCACCTCTCTGTATCCTTGGCCAGTGTGATGTTTGCAGCATCTTTGCAGTTTGCAGCAGCTTAGAACATGGGGAATATGCCAAGTCAGTATACAATTTCAGAACACTGACTTTTTACATGAGCATTCAGAATAACGATAAAGCATAGCCGAAATGGACTGACTGCAAACAAAGCTTAAAGGGGTGCTCTGGATTTATTTTTATTTTTTTTCAAATCAATCGGTGAAAAGTATCCAGATGTGTACATTACTTTTATTTAAAGGAAACCTGTCACCCCCTGTGCCAGGCTGACGCACGCCCTGCTGTCATCTCTGTTCGTGTTAATAACTATCCAGATCAGTTTCCAATCCCCATAGAAACATCTCCTAGTTCCTGCCACTGGACAGAGGTGGCAGCAGAGAGCACTGTCAGACTGGAAAGAAAACACCACTTCCTGCAGGACATACAGCAGCTGAGAAGTACTGGACAATGAGTTTTTTCTTTTTCTTTAAATAAAAGTAATCTACGAATCTGTATAAATTTCTGACACCAGTTAAATTAGAAAAAAAAATAATAATAATTCTCCAGAGTACCTATTTAACCCCTTGCCTCTGCAGCCTATTTTGACCTTAATGACCCAAATTTAGTTTTTTTCCTCTTCACCCTTCTAAGAGCCTTCTAGAGTCATTTTTTACACCACAATCTACTTTTTATTAGTATCATATTTGTGTAAATGGGAAATTTTTAAATGCTTTTTATAAAAAGAAATTTCTGATAAATTATGTGACAAAAAAATCGGCAATTTTTGTTTTTTTTTCTCTCTTTTCATTAATGCCGTTCACCATCAGGAAATAAATGTTACTAGATCGGACAATTACGCAGGCTACAATGTATAATATGTTTACTTTTTTTTTTATTTGTTTTCTTTGTTAAATTGGAAAGGAGGGTTATAAAACTTTTATTGGGTATGACAGATTTTTACAAACTTCATTTTCACAAACTGAGCTTGTTTTATAGTGTCCCTGCACAATATGAGCCCAGGGTGTTATGATGCCTGAACTAACTGCTTTTCAAGACGTCACAGAACGTCATTTTGCAGAAAAGGGTTAAAGGGGTTGTCCAGCGAAAATCTTTTTCATTCAAATCAACTGGTGTCAGAAAGTCATATAGATTTTTAATTTACTTCTAAAAAATCTCAAGTCTTCCCATACTTATCGGCTTCTGTATGCCCTGCAGGAAATGTTTTTTTCAGTCTGACATTTTCAGTCTGACATTTCTGGCCAAGACAGCAACTCTGTCTCAGTTTTCTGTGAATTCCCATAGAAAACCTCTCCTGCTCTGGACTGTTCCTGTCTTGGCCAGAGATGTCAGAAGAGAGCAACATATGCAGGACATTCAGAAGCTAATAAGTATGGGAAGACTTTTGGGAAGAGATTTTTTAATAGAAGTAAATTACAAATCTATATAATTTTCTGATATCAGTTGATTTGAAAGAAAAAGATTTTCGCTGGACAACCCCTTTAAGGATGATTCCTTAACCCCTTAGCGACCCATGACGTATCTAATACGTCATGGCGCCGCGGGTGGTGTTCAGAGCGGGGTCCCGCCGGGACCCCGCTCTGAACGGCGCTGATCACGGCTGACACGTGCAGCCGGGCAGTGCCTCTGTTAGCCGGCGCGGGTCCCGTTGCCGCGCCGGCTAATTAAGCACTTCAATGCAGCTGTCAAACCTGACAGCTGCATTGAAGTGCTTTGTATTGCACATCCCTGGTGTCTAGTGGGTCGGATCTCCCCTCCACGATGCGATCACGGGGGGGAGATCCGTTCTTCTGGCCGTGCCGGGCCTCAGCGTCGGAATGACGCTGATCCCGGCTCGGCAATAGATTGCTATGGCCTGCAGCAGGCCATAGCAATCTATGACCGATCTCATGGATCTTTGCTGTGTATATACACACAGGGCCGTTTCTGCCATGAGGCGGAATGAGTATTCCGCCTCAGGCGGCAGATTCTGCGCCCCTGCAGGGGGCGGCAAGATTTTCCCCACCGCTGTCATTTTAGCTAAGTTTAACTAGCTAAAATGACAGCCGCATCCATGGCCTTACCACTCGTCGCGCCGCCCACGACGCTCACCTGCGTCCCCTCGTAACGCCGGGTTCACTGTCCGACGTCACCCGGCAGCCTTCTCCCTGATTGGCTGGTTGCGTGCATGCGTGTGCGCGCGCGCCACGGCCGTCCGCCGCGGCGCGACGCAGCTGAGGTCACGTCACCGGTCTCCAGGAAGCATGAGTGGAGTTCAGGTCCCCATCTGAGGAAGAGCAGTTGCCCTGTGCCGTGGTAAGTTTCTGGGGTGGGAGGGAGGTTGGATGGGTGGCGGGCGGGCGGCTTGCAGAGGTGCGGGTTGCTGGGGGTGGGGGGACCTGTTAGTTTTTTCCCATGTTGGCAGTCTATTTTCATTATTAGGGAGTCTCTGCATTGAGGGGGTCAGGGCCTCTGCTGAGACCTCCTCATAATGACAATAGACAGCCAGCCTTAATGCAGCCAGCCTTGTTTGCTGCTCATTCACTTTTTTTTTTTTTTTTTTTAAACAGGTACAGACAGGACTACTTCGGAAAGAAGATTTTTGCATTTTTGATTTAATAAAAGGGTCAACGAGGGGTCTCTGGGGAGTTTTATTTCAATAAAGAGCTTTTTAAAATTGGTGTTTTTTTTCTTACCTATTTTTGGCTTGGTAGTGGAAGCCATCTAATAGATGACGTCCATTACTAAGCCGGGCTTAGTGTTAACCCATAGAAGGGCTAACACTAACTCCCCACGCTTATTACCCCGGTACCCACTGCCACCAGGGGTACCGGGAAGAGCCAGATACCGTCAGGCCTGGAGCGCCAGAAATTGGCGCGCCTGAACTGGGCGGCAGCAGGCTGGCGTTATTAGGCTGGCAGTGGCCAAAATAAATGGCCCCTGCCACCCTGATAGCGTCAGGCTACTGCTGCTTAGTTTTGTATCTGGCTGGTTATGGAAAATGAGGGGGACCCCACACATTTTTTTTTCCATTTATTTATTTAATAAAATAATGCCTGGGCCCCTTATTTTCTATAACCAGTCAGATACAGAACCAAGCAACAGTAGCCTGACGCTATCATGGTGACAATGGCCAAAATAAATGGCCCCTGCCACCCTGATAAAGTCTGCTTGATTTTCTATCTAGCTGGTTATGGAAAATGAGGGGGACCTTATGTATTTTTATTTACTTATTTAATAAACTAATGCATGCTTTGACCCTTCATTTTCCATAACCAGTCAGATACAGAAACAAACAACAGCATCCTGACACTATCAGGGTAGCAGTGTCCAAAAATAAATGGCCCCTGCCTTCCTGATAGTGTCAGGCTGCTGCAGCTTGGCTGTATCTGGCTGGTTATGAAAAATTAGGGGGACCCCACGCATTTTATTTATTTAATAAACTAATGGCTGGGGTCTCCCCTATTTTCCATAACCAGACAGATACAAAACCAAGCAGCAGCAGCCTGACACTATCAGAGAGGCAAGCCCCATTTATTTTAGTCATTGCCAGCCTAATAATGCCTGCCTGTTGCTGCCTAGTCCTGGATCGTCATTTTCTGGCGCTCCAGACCAGAACCAGTATCTGGCTCTTCCCAGTACCCCTGGTGACAGTAGGTACCGGGGTAATAAGCATGGGGGTTAGTGTCAGCACTTATAATAGCTAACACAAAGCCCCAGCTTACTATTGGATGCCATCTATCAGGTGGCTTCCACTACTAAGCCAAACATAAGTAAGGAGAAAAACAATTTAACAAAGCTCTTTATTGAAATAAAATACCCCAAGAGCCCTTGTTGACCCTTTTATTAAAAGTAAGAATCTTCTATATGAAGTAGTCCAGAATGAAAGTATAAAAAATACAAACAAAATAAAATGATACTTACCTGCCCTTGGTCCACCTTTAAGTCCCTAAGGGTCCATTTACACAGAAAGATTATCTGCCAAAGATTTGAAGCCAAAGCCAGGAACAGATTATAAACAGAGATCAGGTCATAAAGGAAAGTACGAGATTTCTCCTCTTTTCAAATCCATTCCTGGCTTTGGCTTCAAATCTTCAGATAATCTTTCTGTGTAAATGGACAAATGCGACGATTTGCAACACCAGTAGATTTTGGCAGACAATCCAGGCTGTGTGTCAAAATCTGGTGCCACCTTCTGCTCTTTCAGGCATTCAGCAGAAGTACAGCAAACCTCATAGAGCTGTGCCCTGTAGCCAGCACAATGAATTCGCACTTGGTGAATATAACCATGTACCACATGGTTATATTCACTGCTGTGGTATATATCAATGCATACAATATATTCATTACTGGTATATATGAATGCATTTGTTGCTGTTATATATGTATGCTTGCGGTATATTCACTGCTGGTATATATGTATCTGTGTGGTGTGCACTGCTGATATATGGTTATGCATTTTGTATATTCACTGCCGGTATATGGTTATGCATTAAGTATAATTATTGCTAGTATATTGTTATGCATTTCGTATATTTACTGTTGGTATATACAGTATATGTGCGGTAGATTCATTGCCGATATGTATGGATGTGTTTTGTATATTCACTGCTAGTATAAAGATATATGCATACATTTGGTATATTCACTGCCTTTATGTATCTGTACAGTATACACTGCTGGTATATGGTAATGCATTGAGAATACTCACTGATAGTATATATGAATGTGTGCAGAAGTATATTCATAGCTGCTGTATATGTATCTGTGCGGTATATTCACTGCTGTGGTGTGGTTATCCATTTGGTATATTTACTGCTGATATACAGTGGTACCTCGGTTTAAGAGTAACTTGGTTTAAGAGAGTTTTGGTTTAAGAGCTCACAGTTTTTCAAAATGGTGACTTAGTGTAGGAGCATTGCTTTGGTGTAAGAGCTCCCTGTACTGGGTGGGAGAGCTAGTTGGGGAGGGGCATGGTCTGCATAGCGGGGTCTACAGCACCGTACTCTGACCCAAAAAGTCTGTGTGTGTGTGTGTGGGGGGGGGGGGGGCGCCATTTAAATTTTCGCCTCAGGCAGCAGAAAAGCTAGAATCGGCCCTGTATACACAGCATTGATCTCTATGAGAGATCAGTGCTGTCTATATACAAGTCCCCCAGGGGGGCTTCTAGTCCATGTAAAAAAAAAAGTAAAAAAGTGTTTTTATTAATAAAAAATCCCCTCCCCTAATAAAAGTCCAAATCACCCCCCTTTTCCCATTTTATAAATATAAATTAATAAATAAACAAATAAATAAACATATTTAGTATCGCCGCACGCGTAATCGCCCGAACTATTAATTAATCACATTCCTGATCTCGCACGGTAAACGGCGTCAGCGCCAAAAAATTCCATCAAATCCAGAAAAAATGTAATAAAAAGCGATCAAAAAGTCGTATATGCGCAATCAAGGTACCGGTAGAAAGAACGCATCATGGCGCAAAAACTGACACCTCACACAGCCCCATAGACCAAAGGATAAAAGCGCTATAAGCCTGGGAATGGAGCGATTTTAAGTGACATATATTTGTTAACAATAGTTTGAATTTTTTACAGGCCATCCGATACAATATAAGTTATACATGTTATATATCATAGTAATCGTAACGACTTGAGGAACATGCATAACAAGTCAGTTTTACCATAGGGCGAACGGCGTAAATGCAAATCTCCCCGAAATCAAAACAAATTCGTTTTTTTTTTTCAATTTGACAGTGCAAATGATTTTTTTCCGGTTTCACAACATATTTTATGGAAAAATTATGCCTGTAATTGCAAAGTACAATTGGTTTCGCAAAAAATAAGCACTCATATAAGTCTCTAGGTGAAAAAATGCAAGCGCTATGGACTTTTAAACATAAAATGGAAAAAGCAAAAGCGCAAAAATGAAAATTGGCTTTGACCTTAAGGGGTTAAGCTAAAGAAGTGGATCCAGCGAGGAAGCAGAAGTACATCCTTTATATTGCCCTTTTTCTTTTGAATCCACTCCAAAAATTAAAATAGTTAAAAATCCAATGTGTTGCTCATCATTTATTATCTGCACATCCAAAAGAGACACAGAAGGCAACATCAAGACTATAGTGTATATATTATATAAATTTAACATACAAATATTTTTAATCCTTTCTGTTATCATCCTATAAATAACCTTTTTTTCTTGGATTTGGTTCCTTTAGAAAATCCACAGGCAGAAACAATTATTGATGCATACCTAAAATGTTTAACTTTTGTTGTTTTATCAGAAGAATATTTGAAAAAAATTAATAAAATAACGGGGTTATCCAGCTAAAATCTTATTTTTTTTTTCAAATCAACTGGTTTCAGAAAGTTATATAGATTTATAATTTACTTCTATTTGAAAATCTCAAGTCCTCCAGTACTTATCAGCTGCTGTATGTCCTGCAGGAAATGTTTTCTTTTCAGTCTGACACAGTGCTCTCTGCTGACAGGAACTGTCCAGAGCAGGAAAGGTTTTCTGTGGGCATTTGCTACTGCTTCAGACTGTTTCTGTCTCGGACAGAGATGTCAGCAGAGCTGCAGCACCAAAAGGTTACATTATTATATCTTTATCAGCCCTTGTTTTTTTGTTATTTGAGTTTAAGCCTATGTTCACACAACGTCAAAATTAATGAAAAGGCGGCCGATTTTCATATTTAAAAAAACGTCCGTTTAACTGACTGCAATGGCACTGCATTGAGGTCAAGTAGAAGACGGACGTCCAATGCACACAGTGTATTGAATAACGGACATTTTTGCCGCGGAAGTAAAAATAATGAACATGATCATTATTTTCGGACGTTTTTTGCAAACAGCAGATGTTTTTTATTAGTTGTTCACACACAGTTTTTCTTTTCTCACCCTTCTTTCTCCGTTTTTACTATTAAATTCAATGGACTTTTCAATTAAGCCGCACCCAAAGGCCAATTAGTAACCAAACTAGAATAATGTACCAACAACCGTCATTGCACTATGGGGAGGCCAAGCTGCTGAATAACGTCCGTTATTTTAGACTCAAAATGACGGATGTTATTTTAAATGGAGCTAAAAAAACGTTGTGTGAACATAACCATACATTTACATTGAGCCATTGTGCAGTACATACATTTTTTTTTTATTTTGACTGAATTGTTTTTTGTTAATGTCTTAGGCTATGTTCACACAATGTTGTTTTCAGCTCCGTTTAAAATGACGTCCGTTATTTTGAGTCTAAAATGACGGACGTTTTTCGAAGCCTGGCATCCGGGTGTTTGCACATTATTTTAGTTTGGGGTTACTAATTGCCCTTTGGGTGTGGCTTAATTAAAAAGTCCATTGAATATAATAGTAAACGGTGACAAAAGAAGAACTGTGTGTGAACAACTAATAAAAAACGTCCGCTATTTGCAAAAAAAGTCTAAAAAATAATGTTCATGTTCATTATTTTGACGTCCGTGGCAAAAACTTCAGTTTTTCAATGCATTGTGTGCATAGGACGTCCGTCTTCCCATTGACTTCAATGCAATTGTATTGAAGTCAGTTAAGTTGCTGCAAAAACGGACATTTTTTTAAATAGCGAAATTTTCTCTCCATTTTTGACGTTGTGTGAACATAGCCTTGCAGTGATTATAATAAATATTTATACATCGTATTGTTCCATCAATGAGGATACCAATTGTATCTACAGTGTTTGCATCTTTAGGCTATGTTCACATGTTGTATGAGACTGGTCATTCCGGTACTGCAGTACCAGCCGGATGATCTTTAGCGGCGCAGAGTTCTGTTGCTTACGCATCCGTGTGCGCCCGCATCAGAACTCCTCACAGCACACTAATACCCGCTAAACCCGGTTGCGCATAGCAACCGGGGACTGCAGGCTGCTGTTTATTCTTAATGGCGCATGACGAGTATACTCGTCATGCGTCGTTAAGAGGTTAAATAAATAAAAATATTTGGTATCACAGTGTACACAATTGTTCTATCTAGTAAAAAATAACAATATTGGTCCCAGATAGGGTACAGCGTAAACGAAAAACGGGAAAAAAAACATCAGGGTTGCTGATTTTTTGTTATATTTTAAAAAAATTATAAAAATCTACACCTACACAAATTTGCTACTAATATAAACAACATACTGTAGCCAAAATTTTAGGATACTTTTACAAAAGACCCTACACTAGATAGCAGTTTCACAAATAGGCTATGTTCACACGTTTTTTTCAGCTCTGTTTAAAATTACGTCCGTTATTTTAAGTCTAAAATAACGGACGTTTTTCGAAGCCTGGCATCCCCTTAGTGCAATGACAGGTGTTTGCACATTATTTTAGTTTGGGGTTACTAATTGCCCTTTGGTTGTGGCTTAGTTGAAAAATCCATTGAATTTAATAGTAAAAACAGAGAAAAACGGTGACAAAAGAAGAACTGTGTGTGAAGAACTAATAAAAAACGTCCGCTATTTGCAAAAAACTTCTGAAAATAATGTCCATGTTCATTATTTTGACGTCCGTGGCAAAAACGTCCTTTATTCAGTGCATTGTGTGCATAGGACGTCTATCTTCCCATTGACTTCAATGCAATTGCATTGAAGTCAGTTAATTTGCTGCAAAAACGGACGTTTTTTAAATAACGAAATCGGACGTTTTTTTCCTCCATTTTTGACTTTGTGTGAACAAAGCCATACAATGGTTAAAACCGTAGTGTTTGTGTATAGTATTATTTTGATTATTTTATTCTAGAGCGCTGTACATACGATAAGGGGTCATCATACAGAATGCAACAAAAAACAACAAAATGAATAAAATCAATGACAGACCTATTAAGCGAAAGAGGACCCTTCCAGGAGGGCTTTCGGTCTAGTAGCATAGTATAGAATGGACTAAAATCCCTTGAACAATGCAGCATTTGTATTAGGTAAATATGCTTTGGAATTCTAATATTTATGTTCAAAATGTTAAAAAAAATTCAATGCTGACTTCTTCGTACCCCGTACAATTGGTGTAACAGTAATGCTAAAAGTGTAAACAGACAGCAGATTACTGCTTACTAATATCTGTGTACATGGATAACATGAATAAGTTATGGTCTCCATCGTTGACCTAGTTTTAGATTTTGCAAATAATGGTTCCAGCTGTATGCTGTGATAAGTGGCTCTCTAATGTAGTGCTCAGGGCACGTTTGCAGACTAACATTCATCATGAATGTGTTACTTAATGATGGATTACAGCGCGCTTTCCGTTACTCTGATTAGTAGAAGAGACTAATCTTAAGACTGCTACAGAGGCAAAGAAAAGTTTAAAGGAATAATCTTGGAATATTCTCTTCAAATTTGGACATCTTATTGTGCATAGTTTTATTTTATAGTTCTGTTGTATTATCATAGAAGTGTCATTGAATGCAAATCCTACAGTCAATTAAAATGCAATAATGTAACAGAGGACGGGCACGTTATGGTTTGGTTTCCAGGTTGCAAAAGGCTAATAAAAAAATCAGGATTGGCAAAATCAAATACTACATGACTCATCCCATTAATATTGTCAACCCAGACAATAGAGGAACTGGAAGACATTTGTAATATTCCCACAGCCAGAAACATGGACTGGTTTCATTGGTTTATAGGGTTTAGTCTCTATCATTGGTCTAGCTTTTTTTTTTTTTTTTAACCGGTCAGTGAGGTAAAAATACATTCCATTCCATTCCATTGAGGCTGGGTTCACACTACGTATATTTCAGTCAGTATTGTGGTCCTCATATTGCAACCAAACCCAGGAGTGGTTCACATAATGTTATAATTGAGTGGATGGCCGCCATTTAATGACAAATATTTGCTGTTATTTTAAAACAACGGCTGTTGTATTGAAATAATGGCCGTTATTTACTGTTATATGGCGGCCATCCACTCAATTTCACCATTGTGTGAACAGATCCTTTCTGTGTTTTTAATCCACTCCTGGTTGCAATATGAGGACCACAATACTGACTGAAATATACGTAGTGTGAACCCAGTCAATATGGATCTCATGTTCTATTACAGCAACACATGCAGTTGTAAGGGTGGAAGCCAGTGTAAATGCAGAATTTTATTTGACATATGGCTTCTCATCACAATTTTAGTACACGTGCAAATGAAGACATGGACTATCATTGCGGAGGGGGATTTTTTTATTTCATTTTTTACTTTTCTATTTTTTCTAATTTATTATTTATTTATTTTAGATTTTACATTATCAATTTTTTTTTCTTTGCTATGGAGTCACAGGCTAACAGGGAACCAGTGACCTGTATACACATTGTACACATGTTTTGCATGCCTTGAGACCAACTCTGATTGTCCTGCATATCAAAGTTCACCATAAGTGCTGTTATGTGTGTATTTATGTGTGTGTTTCTGTCTCTGTCTGTGTGTGTGTGAGAAAACTGCCAGGTGAGTAAAGGAGTGGGTTACCATGAGAGGAATTTTGCACTATACTGCTTCTTTGCTGGTTTACAGGTGGAACAGTGTATATTGGTGAAGTGTGGTGTTAGGTTATACTTCTATCACTACCAGCCAGTCTATATCATGGACAGATATTATAGCAGTGGATAAATGGAAAAATAAACTAAAATATTTCCAATTAAAAAAAAAACGACTTGGTGAGGGGCTGATGTTTTCAGTGGAAAGAAGTAGAGATGTGCAAACTTTTCAAAAGTTTGTTCCAACCGGACTTCCGGATTTTTAAAAAAAGTTCAGTCCGACCAGATTTCGGATTACTTTGGATTTCATAGTTTAAAGCATCTATATGACACGGGGGTAATGTATTTAGTTGAATTTAGGGCTGTACATGTCAGTAACATCATTATCTTTTCAATATTTCAATATATTTTTTTTTAGACTTCAATATTCACCATTACAGGGTCTATGCAGGAAATTCACTATTACAGGGTCTATGCAGGAAAAAGGTCACAAATGCAGTGAAGGAGCAGCAGTAGTCATTGGAGGCCAGTGGAGGTCCAGCAATAGTTATTTGAGGCCAGTACAGGAGCAGCAGTAGTCATTGAAGGCCAGTGGAGGTCCAGCAATAGTCATTTGAGACCAGTACAGGAGCAGCAGTAGTGAACATGGAGGCCGCTCCTCTTAAAGCTATACTGACGTGATACAGGGGGTGGGCTAGTGCAACATCCCTGCTGGTTGGAAGTGTTCCGGGCATCATGGGAAAGCGCTTTTCCCGCTCGGAACACTTCCTGCTTTCTAAAATGGCGGCTGCCATTTTAGAAAGCAAAAAAAAAAACAACTCGGAGCGGACTTCCAAAAATCCGAATCCGACCGGACTCGGGCTTTTGGGAAAATCCGACCCGAATCCCATACCGGCCGAAACGGTGCGCTCATCTCTAGTAAGAAGTGTTGAGTAAATCAATTTCAGTATTTTTCAGTGCTAAAGTGCTCGACTCGAGTAATGAACCCCATTGAAATCAATAAGAGACTCATCAATGATTTTTGGCAACTATAGATATGTATGAAGGCAGGGCCTCTACCCTTCCATCTCACAGACTGGCTGTTCTTCCAATACTAATAAATATAATCAGCATATGTGTCTTGTCTCTGTTTATTGTGTTTAGAATTAAAGGGCAACTCCGACAGGACCTGCCATGTGATGCGCTCCAGCCAATGAAAAGGCTGCTGGTGGGCAAGTGCACCAGCAGCCTTTTCCTCTCCGATTCACTTTAGCAGAAGACGCCGAGGAGGAAGAAGACCTGGCCCGCCCCCCGGCTCTGACGACATCGTCACAAGATGGTGCCAGGGAGAAGAGGATGGGGGTCAACAGTTATTGGGTATATATACTTTATTTACCTTTCGGTTATGGGGGGGGGAGGGGAAAGGGGGCCAGATAGCTTATTGACACACATTACAAAGTTATATAATTTTGCAATGTGTGTTAAATAAGCTAAAAAGAAAAGCTGTCCTTTAAGCTTCCAAAGTCTCTCTTTTGACCTTGGCTTACAGTTGAAATATGAGTATCAGTTAATGTAATAGTTATCTGTTTTTACCCATAGTCTCAAATTTCAGCAAGATTTACACTATATTTTAGTAGCTGGTTGGTGCCTGCCTCATATGTTTCTATTTTGAGGCAATGATGAAACAAAGTGTTGTTATTCAGGATGATTGTGTGCTATTATACAGACAGAATTAGACCAAAGTCTTGGCAGAGTTGTGTCCATGATGCAGTATGGTGGCATATAGAATCAATCACTGAACTTAATTTTCTATAATCTATTAATCTAAATTCCCACACAGTATTTTTGCTCAGTATTTTTCAACCTATACCAGGAGAGGGTTGAAAACACAGAAAGGCTATGTTCACACACTGTTTCCATTTAACGGCAAATAATGGCTGTTATTTTAAAAGAATGGTTGTTGTTTTGAAATAACGGTAATTACTTGCCACTAAATGTCGGCCATCCACTAAATTTCAACAATACTGACCAAGATACTAAGTAAAAATACTGTGTGTGGGAACATAGCCTTAAACTGTATTTATATCAGAACGACAGACAGCATTACTACAGCAAAAAAACAAAAAACAAAAAAAAAACAGCAGGATGGCCTTAATGACTATGCACAATTAAGTTAATGACTAAGCTAACGCTTTGGCTGTCCATGCATGATAAAAATTGGAGTTTTGCAACAGCTAAAGGGCGGAAGGTTCCCCATCCCTACTCTAGAGCTACACAGTAATATTGGCTGTGACTGGGTCCACATGACAATTCACCATGTTGCACTGTAGGGATTGTACAAGGTCAGTAAATGGGGTCATGTTGCAACACACAAGTGGCTACAATGCAACACACAAGTGGCCAATGGTCCCAAGAAATTCCTCTTGGAAGGATTTCTTTTGACTACTAGGCCACTGCAACATTTGGGTCTTAGTGCGACACAGCTATTTTTGGTAATACGACCTATGTATCTGCCTCATGTCGCCCTACCCTAAAAGCCCTTAGTGTCTTTTCTACTAGGGATGTAGATCATTCATAGAGAGGATCATTGACATCGCCACGTTAAGCAGCGGTGGTTTATTGCACATTACAATTGGAACGTTTATCCTGTAACATCCTGTTAACCAAAATGGAAAAACTATTAAAAATGTATCGATCCATTAACAGAGCCACTTGGGGGAAAAAAAAAAAATAGAAAGAAAAGGATGTGAACAGGCCCTGATGCAATGGAACCTGGGCTGCAGTCATACTCCCAACAAAAAGAAAAAAAAAAAGTTAGTCTTGCATTAATGATTGATTGAGTATGAAGGGGCCGATTAATATGATAAAGGAGGGAAACGGTCTAATCTGTTCTAAATCATTATAAGTGATGTTATAGATGACCCAGAGCTGGAAGCCGTACATCTGGGAAGATTAACATCTCAAACTGTTTGTCTTCGATGCTGTTGAAGATGCAGGCTCCTGAGAGTAAATTTAGCTGCTTCATAAAAGCATTGAAGATAATGTGCTAGCTACACGTCTTCCTATTGATCTGTGAGATAAAAGGAGTATTGAGGTTTGGTGATTGATATGCCGGCCTCCTTCCTTTTGTTAAGGCTTCTGAAACGATTACAACTGTACTGGAAAAAGAAACCGACTTCTCCAAAAGTAGCAAATCAATACTTTCTCCTTCAAATTCCAGCCTTGTCCTGAATTGCGCATGTCCTCTTTTTACAGCTTATTTATGCCATTGACAATGACTGTACTTGTCATTCAAAAATGCATTTAACATATACGTATGCATAGGCTACAGTTTACAATCCGCAAGAATGTGACGGCTTGGGTTTGCAAAAGTTGTTTTTTTTTTTTTGTTTTTTTTTTACTTTTTAAGGCAATAGAAACTTTTGAAGGTAATTTAAAAAATGCTTTCTTACATTTTTCTTTGGGCTAAGCTCACTCAATTTTCATTTAATAAATACCGTTGTTGCAATGGCCATTATTAAATGAAAAAATACATTGCATTGATTTCACTCTGGACGGGATTCCTTGTGGCCGCACAAAAAACTGACATGTCAGTTTTGTGCAGCCTCTATTCATTGTATAGTAGCCGCAAAAGACTGACAGAGCAGACAATGTAATGTATGGCTCTGGACGCTTTCTACATTGTCAGCTGTGTTGAATTGGAATGTGGACACACCCTAATGTATCCGAATCCCAATTCAAAAGAAGTGAAGTTCATCCGACTGGTACTGTAGTATTAGCCAGGATGAAATTCACTGACACTGGCCGTTCTGTGACATGGCCGTGTCACAGAACGGACGGTGTCATACTGGGTATGAACCCGGTCTTAAAGGGGAACTGTCCAAAGAAGAATAGGTTTTCTATGGAGATTTGCTACTGCTCTGGACAGTTCCTGTAATGGACAAAGGTGGCAGCAGAGAGCACTGTGTAAGACTGGGAAAAAAATACATCACTTCCTGCAGGACATACAGCATCTCATAAATACTGGAAGACTTAAGATTTTTAAATTGAAATTATTTACAAATCTTTATAACTTTCTGACACCAACTGATTTAAAAACTTTTTTATTTTTTTTTTTTAACAAAGAACAACTTTAGGGAGACTTTCTTATTTCATCATTATTAGTTTAGACTATAAAATTCTGCAGATTCTCTATTCGTCTGGCCATAAGCTATTGAATTGTAGCATTATATGGTCATCCAGACCACCAATGAATCTTCCCTATTTCACCCAAAGAGCAATGTCCCCATCTCAGCACCGCTTTCTATGCTGTAAATATGCATGGAGGCTATAGAACTTGCATCTCTTTATAGGTACAACAATATTTAAAAATAAAAAAATGTCAAGTAGATATAACCCATATAAATGTAATTTATTATGAACTGTAAAAGAATAAAAAGGTGTAGCCAGGCATATTTCCTGTTCTGTCTCCATGCCATGTTCTAGGGGGCACAGGAGAGACTGGAAGGGTAAAGTGATCTGTTTATTTGGAGCCAAGAATAGGATCAATAGGAAGCCTTGGTTGAGAAAGATTTCACAATCTCATTTGACAGAATACAATCTCATTCTTAACTTTAAGTGAAAGACCATTACATCGGTTTATTTCTGGGACACTCAGAACAAAGGTCTATTAAATGCAGTATAATCTAATACGACGTGTATTTTAAAATGTACCCACAGAGAATCTATAGCCTAGATTTATTTTTACTGAATACTGAAATATGTTCTAATCTGGTTTTATTTTCTGATAAATCGGCAATCCAGTGCTGCAACAGGGGAGATGTGTCACGGCCGCGGCGGCGTCCTGTGCTCCGGGCCGCCGCCGCGACCTCTCCATGCAGCCGCCGGGGTCCATGTGCAGGGACCCGGCGCTGCTACTAGTTCAGCCCCGGGGGGCGCCTTACCTCGCCCCGCTCCTGTCACCCGCTGTGCCGGCCGGCGCGCGCCTCCCCGCCTCCTAGGGTGCGCGCACGCGCCGGCTGTCTCAGATTTAAAGGGGCAGTCCGCCCCTAATTGGTTGCTGCACATCACACTCTCCTATAAATTGCAGCCCTGCCCCACTACAGGTGTTGGAGCCTCTACATGCTTCCCATAGCGTTTGGCCCAGCTCCCTGTTGTTCCTGACCTCAGTCCTTGTTCCTAGTCCCTGTCCACTGTCCCGGTCCCTGGTCCCTGTCCGCTGCTTAACCATTGTTCCAGAGCTCTGCCTGCCACCTGCGGTTACGCTTACACTCCTCTGCCTGCATTACCATCTGCCTACTGCTCCTGCCACGCCTCGCCTGCTGTCACTGGCAACCAAGCCAGGGGTAGCGACCTGGGGGTCGCCTGCCGCAGCAAGTCCATCCCGCCTTGCGGCGGGCTCTGGTGAAAACCAGCGGCCCCTTAGACTCCGCTCCCTGGTATAGTTACCACCATCGCTAGTGACAGTTCAGTGGATCCACGACTCCAGGCATTACAAGATGTTAGTAGTAATTGTTTATTATTTTCCCCACTGCCAACAGACTTCTCTTTTAAGGCTGGGTTCACACTACAATTTTACATATATTTTTTTTAAATACACAAAAATAAGGTCAGCTGTTTTTGTGTACGTTAAAAAAACTGATGCGTTTTGATCCGTAGTGTGAACCCAGCCTAAGCTTAGTGGTGAGAATGGGAATTGCAAGAATTCAAAAATTAAGATCTAGATAGTAAAATAGAAAATTAGAATAAAAAAACACCAATCATTCCTAAAAAAACATGATTGGGGTCCGAATTCCATGGTGGAACTGAACACTGCGGAATCCCGCCTGCCTCAGTGTGACGCTGTTTCTCTATGGGAGGACTCGCGCCTTCGCTTCTGTCACTTTTCGGTCAAAGGCATGTCAATTCTTTGACCGGAGAGTGATAGAAGCCGAGGTGAACGAGCCCTCCAATAGAGGCAGGCGGGATTCCACCTGAATTTACTCCGTTTGAACTGGCCCTTTCAGTAGGTTTATGCTGCCCTTAGTTAGTGAGTAGTGACACATTACTTACATTGTTCTATGCAGCTGATTTGGAGATATACTCCTGAATATTGAGGTTATTTTCTGATACCACATTCCTTTTAAAGGAGAAGTGGGGTAAAAAAAATTTCCCTGCACTTACTGCTGCATCAAGGCTTCACTTCCTGGATGAAATGGTGATGTCACTTTCTGGATAAAATGGTGATGTCACTTTCTGGATAAAATGGTGATGTCACTTCGTGGATAACATGGTGATGTCACGACTCCCAGAGCTGTGCGGGCTGTGGCTGCTGGAGAGGATGATGGCAGGGGAACACTGAGGGACACAGGGCACTGGAGGGACACTGAGCATCCCTCTGCAACCATCCTCTTCAGCAGTCACAGCCCGCACAGCTCTGGTATTGTGAGGTGTGCTCCTACATGTGCTATTTAAACTACTAGGCACATAGAAGAAGTACACAAATATTCCCCACTGACAATCCACAGCAAATTTCAATGCACTATATGTAAATTGGGCAGAGAATCCATATCTACTGCAGATTTCAGGACATGCTAAACATTTTCAAGTTAAATGGGAACAGGAGGCGGCGGCAGCTACAACAATCCTCCTGAGCCATTAATCACCTTGCACTTGATTCCTGCCAGTCAGATTAGGTTCTGGAGGAGGCGCTGGAGTCCCTGCTCCAATCTCGTTCTGGGGACTGGACTTAAGCCCCTATGTAACTACTACCCCCACCATGTTCTAGGTGCCTGCTATAGCCTTTATTTGCTGTGACTTTTGCTATTTACTTAGTTTGATACCTTCTTTCTAGACCTTGGCTCTTGTTCTACTGACTATCCCTCTGACCACATTCCTTATTGCCCGATAGTTATTGACCTGGCTTGCTGACCTCTCTATTAGGCTATAGGCACTAAGGAAATCATACAGATAACTTGCCACGGATTTCACCGCTTGCCCCTGCGTACTTCAGCTTCGCTCTCTACTCGCCTCATAGACTCCATTCTATGTGCAGGCAGATTCCGTCATCCGTCCAAAGAATTGACACGACAATTCATGACGGAATCTGCCTGACCATAGAATGGAGCCTTCAGGTTGTGGCTGGCTTGTTAAGAAGTCGGGTTCCCCAAAAGGCTGTAACAGTCTGGTGGGAGCAATGTCAGGGCTTCACCTAGTCTGTGTAATCCATGTGTCTTGATTGTTATGTGTGGATTTATCATGCATTTATAGCAAAATTAATGCTCATCGAAAAGACAGTCCCAAGTCCCCAATAGTGATCAGGACAACCACTTAAAGCGATTCCATACCCACAATCTGACCCCCCCCCCCCCCAAACCACTTGTACCTTCAAATAGCTGCTTTTAATCCAAGATCTGTCCTGGGCTTCGTTCGGCAGTTATAGTGATAAAAAGAACTTTTAATCTTGCAGCGCTGTGTCTAACGGCCGGGGCTTACATTTGTATATGCATTAGGCTGGCACAACCTCTCTGTCCTTCCTCCCCACCCTCCTCATCATTAGGAATACTCCAGGCAGATTGCTTCCTATTCCCCAACTGTGTGTATAATGAACATGGGCTGGATAGTTAATACACCTGTGCAAATGTTCCTGGATCATTCCTAATAATGAGGAGGGTGGGGAGGAAGGACATAGAGGTGGTGCCAGCCTAATACATATACAGTACAAATGTAAGCCCCGGCCGTTAGACACAGCGCTGCCAGATTAAAAGTTGTTTTTATGACAATAACTGCATCCCCTGCCAAACGGACCCCAGGACAGATCTTGGATTAAAAGCAGCTATCCAAAGGTACAAGTGGTTTGGGGGGGGACAGATTGTGCTCTAAATTTACACGGTAAACCCATTTATGGCATTTAATTATTATTAGTTGTATTTTTCTTTTTTAGTTTGCTAATTGATGAAGTCAAAGCGTTATGGTTTAACATGTAACTATTACAATATTATTTATTTGTGTTTATAATGTTAATGTTATAACTGTATATTATTTTCTAGGAAAACTGTTAATGTGTATCAGTGAAATGAAATAGTAATAGTAGCACTTGGTAAAAGGATCCAAAGAGATATTATACATTGTGACGTGGTGAATCAACTCTTTTACAAGGTCATCATCCTGGAACACAGCTTTCATTCCGAATGAGATTGGTCAGGGAAGGGGAACGTGCTGAACTGGCCTTTATATACAGTATCTTGCAGAGACAGCATTTTACTTCATAATTTATTATAACCAAACAAAGTTGTTCTCAGAGCAGAAACTCTGAAAGATAATAGATGACCGTAAAACTAATCTACTTGTTTGTCTGGATGCAGGTGTACTCACCAACAATATGACCAGACGGCAAAGGTTGAATCAGAATACGGTATGATGTTTCAATATAGAAAACAAAATATAGAGAATTAAAGGGGTTATCCGGGGGGGGGGGGGGACTGTTCTCTGGCTCAGAGCGCTGTAAAAATCACAAACAAGGCATACTCACCTCCTCTCGTCCCCCTGCAGCCCTTGATTCTCCCAGACCCCAGCTGCTCACTGCTGTCCTGACCCTGCAATCAGTGGCGGCAGCGGTATCTTGCCTTAGTCACTGATTTTCTGAGTGGGTAGGTCCTATTGGTTTTATGACAGAGAACCCGGAAGAAGTAGAGACCAATGGAGGACCAGGAACATCTGCATGACAGCTGCTGGGGACTGGAAGAGGTGAAATAAACTTCTTTACTATTTTTATATGCCCCCAGCCCCGGAAAAAAATGTTTAATTTTCCAAGGCAACCCCTTTAATTAATGTGCTTGTAATTTATCATACGACTACATATAGGTGGTGTTTCCCTTAATTCTGTTATATACCATATCCTGTGGGAGCATAATCTTTTCATAAGCTTTATTGGAGTTAAGGATGGTAATGATGGTAATAGCCCCCCAAAAAACAGTGAGGTGAATGATATAGCAGCACTCACTGTAAGGCTAGATTCACACACAACGTATCCACTGCGGATACTTGCCCATTTATGTCAATGGGATGACATACTTGCAGTGGAATTGTCATCCTGCTGGAAGTATGTCAAACTCAGCACCATTAACCCCCGCGGCCTGGGAACATACTGTCCCCGCTCCTGCTTGCTTTGGGGGGTCCTGGCGTCTTCCTGCGGTCAGCCAATAAGTGCGCGGTGGCGGGCTGAATTTGACATACTGTCATACATTTGTCAGCCCATTGACGTGAATGGGCAAGTATCCACAGCCGATTTCCCTGCAAATTCACTGCGAGAAATCAGCTACAGCTATGAGATACATTGTGCGTGAAGCTACCCTAAGGCTATGTTCTTACCTTGGGATTTCAGTGCAAAATGACGACCGTCTATTGATAATGGCAGCCACAAATAATATTCATAAACATTAGTTTTGTCTTTTATTACGAAATGATGGGTGCCATTTGCTGGACAATAATGGCCCTTTCCCGTACAGGGAACATAGCCTAAAAGACCTTAAAGGGGTACTCCAGTGAAAAGCTTTTTCCCAGTAAATGAATTACATTACAAAGTTATATAACTTTGTAATATGCTTTAACCCTTTAAGGACATGGCCCATTTTCGTTTTTACGTTTTCGGTTTTTCCTCCTTGTGTTTAAAAGGTCATAGCACTTGCATTTTTCCACCTAGAAACCCACATGACCCCTTATTTTTTGCGTCACTAATTGTACTTTGCAATTACAGGCTGAATTTTTGCATAAAGTACACTGCGAAACCAGAAAAAAATTCAAAGTGTGGTGAAATTGAAAAAAAAAACGCATTTCTTTTATTTGGGGGAAATGTGTTTTTACGCCATTCGCCCTGGGGTAAAACTGACTTGTTATGCATGTTCCTCAAGTCGTTACGATTAAAACGATATATAACATGTATAACTTATATTGTATCTGATGGCCTGCAAAAAATTCAAACCGTTGTTAACCAATATACGTTCCTTAAAACCGCTCCATTCCCAGGCTTATAGCACTTTTATCCTTTGGTCTATGGGGCTGTGCGAGGTGTCATTTTTTGCGACGTGATGTGATCTTTCTATCGGTACCTTGATTGCGCATATACGACTTTTTGATCGCTTTATATTACATTTTTTCTGGATTTGATGCGACCAAAAATGCACAATTTTGCACTTTGGGATTTTTTTGCGCTGACGCCGTTTACCGTACGAGATCAGGAATGTGATTAATTAATAGTTCGGGCGATTACGCAAGCGGCGATAGCAAACATGTTTATTTATTTATTTATTTGTTTACTTTTATTTAAAACCTGGGAAAAGGGGGGTGATTCAGACTTTTATTAGGGGAGGGGGCTTTTTACTATTAACAACACTTTTTTTTTTTTTTACACATATACTAGAAGCCCCCCTGGGGGACTTCTAGTATATACACTGTGATCTTTCATTGAGATCTCTGCAGCATAGATATGCTGCAGAGATCCATGAGATCGGCACTCGTTTGCTTTCGGCTGCTGCAGCCGAAAACGAACGAGTGCCGAGCCGAGGACGGCGCCATCTTGGACGCGTCCCCGGCCGGCATCAGTAACGGAGATCGCTCCTCCGGGACAAGGTCCCGGAGGAGCGATCTCCCCCACTAGACACCAGGGAAACGTTGCCTCCGGTAATCGGAGGCAGCTGTCAACTTTGACAGCTGCCTCCGATTAGCTAATTAGCGGGCACGGCGATCAGACCGTGCCCGCTAATAGCAGCGGTCCCGGGCTACTCGCGGCACCCGGGATCGCGGCACTTCAAAGCGGGGCCGCCGCGCGGCCCCGCTTTGAAGTGCAAGTGAGGACATATGACGTAGGGGTACGTCATATGTCCTTAAGAGGTTAATCACCTATCTGCTCCCCTTCCCTATCTTTTCTCTTCTCAACCCCCCACCAGGAAGGGAAGTAAACTCATTCTTACCTAATGACTGTTGACCCCAGGCTTTTCTGTAGTAGCCATTTTGTGACAATGACATCATCAAGAGAGAGGTGGATCTAAGCCCTGTTAAGCCAGCCTCCTTTTGTCAGATGACCCAGGTTGCTTAGCTCTGATAGGCCGAGCAAAATGTAAGCCATCTAACAGTTCTACAGAGTAAGTTAGACATCACAGGACACAAAGTGCATCATGGGAAAGCCCAAACCAGGAAGTAAAGAAAAAATTAAGACACCAACTGGAGCTTCAGGGACCTGCAAACAGCGGGAAATTCAAACGGAGACAGACTCAGAAGGGATGGTAAATGTAAAAACTATGGAGAGATTTATCAAACATGGTGTAAAATGAAATTGGCTCAGTTGCCCCTAGCAACCAATCAGATTTCACCTTTCATTGAACACAGACTCTTTGGAAAATGAAAGATGGAATCTGATTGGTTGCTAGGGGCAACTGAGCCAGTTTCACTTTACACCATGTTTGATAAATCTCCCCCATGTTTATAATTAATTGATTGTTTTATTTATTTATTTTTTTATCAGCGTCAGAGTACCCCTTTAATTTTATAAATAACATTAATAAGCAATTTATTGCTTTTCTTTCTTTTAAATATTTCTTTAAAGGAATAGTTCAGGGAAAAAAAATCTTTCAAATCAACTGGTGCCAGAAAGTGCCAGAGATTTAATTTCTATTAAAATTATTCAAGTCTTCCAGTACTTATCAGCTGCTGTAGGTCCTGCATGGAGTGGTATTCTTTCCAGTATTAAGAGCAGGAGAGGTTTTCTATCGGGATTTGCTACTGCTCTGGACAGTGTCTGACACTGGACAGTGTTGGCAGCAGAGAGCACTGTGTCACACTGGAAAGAATACATCACTTCCTGCAGGATATACAGCAGCTGATAGGTACTGGAAGATTAAGATTTTTTAATAGAAGTAATTAACAAATCTCTGGCACTAGTTGATTTGAAATTAAAGAAATATTGCTGAACTATACTTTTAATTTAAATAAGGAGCAAACGTCAGGTACATTATGAAACATTTAATAATAATAATAAGAGTGAAATCATGATGCAAACTTGATCATACTCTTTACATTCTTACAGAGACAAATAAAACAGTCCCCTGTAAAACAAGTCACCATCTTCACTGACTTTGGTGACTTTAAAGTTGTTGTCTAAATAAGTGCCACAAAAGTAATTCATGACAGGTAGAGACCACGGCTTTGTAAAGAAGGTGACCTTACTACAAGACTTGTGCCGTTGCATATCTTTAAAAGAACCTGCTCATCAATTACATTTAGGTGACATGGAGATAAAACTTGAAACACTGGGGATAGGAGCGCTTATCTGAATAAGCAATACAAGGAGGACGGCTTGGGACAGGTTAGTCATGTATAAAAAAAAATATTAAAAAGTTTTTCAATAATACAAATAGTGGAGTGCAATTAATTAAATCTAAAAAGTAGCTTTTATTAATTTAAAGTTAAAATTTTAAGTTACAAAAGAATAAACCAGACAATTTTATAAGATAGGTATCCTAGGTAAAATATATCTTACCACTCAACGGTGACTGCTGAGTAGATGGTACCGGAGCGATAGTGGACCATACGGGATGTGTAATCGTCCTGAACCCCAATGGATTCCACAATGAGCGGCTGAGATCCTCTGGTATAGAGAAATGGAGGACAAAAAACGGGGTGCACACTGTGTAGGAGATAGGACAGCCGATCCCTGACACTGTCCTATTGCACCCTAGAAGTACTGTCCCTCCAGACAGAGCTCTCGCCCTAATAAGGGCGACTCCGCCACACTCGCTCCTAGGGTCCCTAGTTAAACCCTAATACTCACTGGTGGCTGTGTCCCAATGCATTTCATCTCCCGTTAGGGGAATCATCAGGGGATCTAGCGAAAAAAGTGCCACATACAAAACAACAAAGAAGGGTAGAAGCTGCACGTGTGGTGCCAGCTACGCGTATGGCGTTCCCCTATTGATACACAAGACATGCTGGTTTATATGTACATAACTCCGCCCAGAAAAGGTTGCGGCTACACACCTGATGCAAATCCGTCTCCACCTGGACATCCTAAAAATCGCGCTCTGACATGCTCAACCCCCGCTGTCACAGTCATGTGTTATCTAATATTTCCGGGTCCGAAGAGCATCACGGTCACGTGAGCCTTCGTATCGTAGTTACGTGTGCGTCATGTGATCGCCCGTTTTGGTCACATGTCCGCTGGTCATTCAGTGCACGTCACAGTGGGCTAGTGTAAAGCTGGAACGCACAACCACGTCACCTGAAACGCACAACAATACTGACCAATCGGCCGACAGCACGAACACTAGTATGCTATGTTTAACAGGTACATATGAATGGTACATACTATGTGTAGCATTGATCCCAATGTAAACGCAGTGTCCTCACATACCGTGATCAGTTATGTTTAACATAACCATATGAATCCAATGAAAGCTAGAGGTGGCGCTATTCCCAATGTCATCGCGGTGTCATAACAGAGGGTATAATACTGCCGTATCATATCACAATATCTATGATAATTCCTGCTACAGTGTGAATTTACACTGACAGTGAGTAGCAGGAAAAAACTGTCATAGCGGCAGCCCATATCTAGTACAACCACGGAGGACAGTAAACAGACAGAGATAAAACATGTGTCTAATACGATATGTTTCACAGCGGATATAGTATGTGCATATCTAAAGCGCGATAAAATAGGATAGGGGATAAACGGACGTGTGTGATTTAAACAAGAATAATATTATGTGATAGGTCATGGTTGGTTAGGTCATGATTTAGAAAGGAGTTAACATAGACAAAAATACACATTTCATACTACTCCGAAATTTATAAAAAACAAGCATAGCTGATTTGTTCATTCAAACCCAGAGGGTTGACCGTTTTTAATCTATAAATCCAACGGCATTCTTTTTGGAGGATCACTTTGTCCCAGTCGCCACCACGTCTGGGTGGATGCACTTTTTCAATACCCACAAAGGATATGGCTTTTACATCACCATCATGGACCTCGTTAATATGTTTCGCAATTGGGGTGTTCTCCTTCCTCCTAATATTGCCAACGTGGTCCTGTATTCTTTTTCTGAGCTCCCTTATAGTTTTCCCTACGTACTCACGGGGACACGTACATCTTGCTTTGTAGACTATGCCTCGGGTGCGGCAGCCCACAAAGTCTCTAATTTCAAATTCTTCACCCGTGACTACGGAGGAAAATTTTTTTGTTTTTTGTAAAAATTCACATGCAGAGCAAGATCCACATGGAAAACACCCTTTCGGGGGTTTAGGGAGCCAGGTTTCATTCTGTACTGGGACAAAGTGGCTGTGGATTATCCTGTCACCAATACTTCTCCCTTTGCGATAGGTTATCGCTGGGTATGGCGGTATAACTTCCTTAAGGACAGGGTCCATACGCAAAATGTCCCAGTATCTATTAAGGATGGCTCGTACCTCTTTGTGTGCACTGTCATACGTGCCTATCACTCTCATGAGTTCATTACCTCCATCTTTTCTTTTTGGTATTAAAAGTTCCGATCTCTCTATGTTGGAGGCTACTTCACTAGCTTGAGTGATAACATCATTAGGGTATCCCCTAGTCTGGAAGCGCCGCTGTAATTCATTTCTTTCAGTCTCAAAGTCTGAGCGCGAGGAGCAATTGCGCCTCAGACGTAAAAACTGCCCCTTTGGGATCCCCCTTTTCAGAGAGAAGGGGTGCCAACTCTCCCAGCGGAGCAAGCTGTTTGTCGCAGTACTTTTTCTAAAGATTGTAGTACTTAGGGACTGATCAGGATTCTTCATGATCTTTACATCCAGGAAATTGATTGTTTTTTTATCAATTTCACTTGTGAACCTCAACCCAATGGGATTGTTGTTCAACCAGATCATAAAATCCTGAAAACCCTCCTTCGAGCCAGTCCACACCAGCATCACGTCATCGATATATCGTGACCAGAAGGGGATGTGATTAGAGTGGATATTATCACTATCCCCAAAGACTATGTGAGCCTCCCACCACCCCAACAGCATGTTGGCATACGTTGGGGCGCAGGGGCACCCCATTGCGGTGCCCCTGCGCTGGTGGAAGGCTCTACCAGAGAACACGAAGACGTTGCTGGTGAGGACTAGCTCGAGTAAATCCATGATAAATTGATTATGCTTTTGCTGATGTATCCCTCGCGATCTTAGGAAATAAGCCACTGCTTTCAAGCCCCACTCATGGGGGATTGAAGAATACAGGGCTTCGACGTCCACACTGGCGAGGAAACTTTCCTCGTCCAGTGTCAAGCCGTCGATCTTCCTTAGCAGATCCATCGTGTCCCGGGTATAGGAAGGTAATGTTTCAACAAATTCCCTCAGCACTCGATCCAGATAAATACCAGCATTCTGGGTGAGGCTGTTAACCCCGGACACGATGGGTCTAGCTTTCAAGGGATCAGTCCCTTTATGTAGCTTAGGTAGACCATAAAATGTTGCCACTTGTGTATGGTCTGGAAACCAAGTAGATGGGAAAAGGAAGCCACTAGCAGTTCTCTCAGGTTTATGAGAATACTGCTAGAGGAAGAAAAGATTGCTCTGGATCTATTACAAAAAAAAGTAAAGGAACAGACTGAAGTTGTTCTTAAATTTAAAGAAGACTCCGAATACGGAGTAAAAGAAACACAACTTCAAAACACGATTGAACGACATCAATTTAAGATTAAAGAGCGTAAACATAACCAATTTTTACGTGATATACAGGACTTTAAGGATAACAAAATTTACACATATCAGGATAGTAACCCAAAACATCACAGAGAAACTGACATTTCGTCCTCAGAAACAGAACAGTCAGATATTGAGAGGGATAGACCCCCAAAAAAGCATTACTACCAAGCTAAGAATAAAAGGGGAGGGGGAGGTAGAGGTAAAACAAATAACACATACTCCCGGAATCCCCAGAGTACACACTCTTCAGAATCTGGTGGTGCTTTTTTAGACAAAACAGTGGGATATCCCCTACGAAGCAAAAATTAAATACCACCATGTGTAAGTCTACTGAGAACCAGGTGGTGAATCTGTCATCTAGACAGCTCACGACCTATGAATTATCAGTTCTAGCAAAGGGCTCGTCATTTGTGCCTGTCAACAATTTTGACCCCTTTGTATGGACAAAAGATATTAATCTGTTCATCAGAAAATTGAGATGGTTTAAGTTTCATAAAATGAGAGATGAAAATGTCAGCACTCATTTGGGAATAACCACTAATGAACTCCCAGCTGTCAGGGACCTGGCAGCCCTGCTAGAGGAGAATGAGAGAAGTAGAGGAGAGGGTCCCTTTACAGATCTGTGTCCTAGGAGCACCAGGGATGCACCGGTGGGGGATCCCACCTGCATTGATGCGTTCCTGATGCTTGTTACACAAGATCTGGAGAGAGTTAAACCTCATCCCGTTGCAAACCTCA